>NW_006287904.1:4461771-4492339 GCF_000327345.1 Myotis davidii | reverse complement strand
AAGAATATATATGTAATGGCTTATGATCTAACAATATAGATAGATATGGAAAAAGATTTTTTTAAATGATGGAATGGGAATAGCATATAAAAATGTATTTAACTAATTTCAGTAATCATAATTCATGTCGGTATATTAGTATTGCTATTCCAAGACTGTTGGTTTATAACGTTAGGGTAAGACAAATGAGTAATTCTGGATGTTCTAATTTATCAGCAGATTCTTCAACAGATGAACAATAAAGAAAACAAAGGGATGCAGGAATGTGTACATTTAAAGAGGCTTTAAAAATATATCAAAAATACGCCCTAACTGGTTTGGCTCAGTGGATAGAGTGTCGGCCTGCAGACTGAAAGGTCCCAGGTTCGATTCCGGTCAAGGGCATGTATCTTGGTTGCGGGAACATCCCCAGTAGGGGGTGTGCAGGAGGCAGCTGATCAATGTTTCTCTCTCATTGATGTTTCTAACTCTCTATCCCTCTCCCTTCTTCTCTGTAAAAAAATCAATAAAATATATTAAAATATATATATATCAAAAATATGCCCTTGCCCGCCGGTTTCGCTCAGTGATTAGAGTGTTGCCCCTCAGACTGAAGGAAGGATCTCAGGTTCAATTCCAGTCAAGGGCATGTACCTCAGTTGCAGGCTCGTTTCCCAGCCCCCTGTCCAGGCATGTATGGGAGGTAACCAACCAATATATCTCTCTCACATCGATGTTTCTCTCTCTCTCCCTATCTCTCCCTCTCCCTTCCACTCTCTCTAAAAATCAATGGAAAAAATATCCTCACTCATCAGGTGAAGATTAAAATAAATAAATATATATATAGTATTTTTACCTGGGCAAGACTGTAGTGTCTGAGAGACACATGGTGATAAAACAAAGAGACACAACAAAGTACAATAAAAGACAGGATAATAGTTACTTTTGAAGAAAGAAAGGAAGCTGTGATTGGGTTAGGAAACAGTGAGGCGTTTTTGAGGTGACTGGCAACATTCTATTTCTTGACCTTGCTGGTGATTATAACAGTGTTCACCATATACATGTAAGCTATATATATTTTTAGCATGATTTTTCTATATCTGTTTTATTTTATAATTAAAATATTTTAAAATGTTCATAAGTGATGTAGCAGAGATACAGAATGCTATTCTCCAGCCAATATAAGCCATTATTGTCCATCCTTTTCAAGATAGGACAGAAGCAGAAATTAGTAAAGCATTATTTCAAATAATAAATATTTGCCTGAATTCTAATACATCACTGTAAAAATTATCCCTAAAAATTACAATGAACAAAATTTTTATTTTATTTTACCAAAAAGACTGTTGGTTAGGAAAAACAAAAAGAACCCTAAAACACCTAATTGAAGGGACAGTTTAGCTTTGAAAGTTGTCACTGACTATTCATGCAGGCAAATGATATTCTATTGCTAAGACTCCTATTTCACTAATTCCACCAACAATATACCGGCTATAACAAAAAATGTATACACACTTTAACAGCTGATAGACCAATTTTGAAAATGAAATACATTTTAATAAACACTGCCTATATAATTATTCAAAGTGTGTATACATTTTGGGGGGCACCCTATATAGCTGAGGAAAACCACGCAAACAAAAACTGTAAGAATTGGCCCCTGGTTTTGTAGGTTGGGCTGGTTAGTTATTGCTATAACTACTGAAGTACATATGAAACTATCCCAGCATATACAATAGTTCTGATAAAAACAAGAGATTTAATTACTATTCTGAAAGTACTAATCACTACAACTTACCTCTCTTAATTCTGAAATTCTCCGAAGTGCTTTATCCTGGCTCTGACTTAATATGCCCTATAATTAAAAATAAAAAAATAAAGTTGGGTCAAACAACTGCATGACACAGTAATACAAAGCAAGTCAAAAATAATTATTTTTACAATATTACAACTGTTTATCTAAAAATAACCTGAGGATGGAGAGCTGGACTGAAGATCTTAAGGTATAACCATGTTGAAAATCTGTTAAACAAAGTTAAATCATGATGTGACAGAACTGTTCTGCATCTGGCTGTGGTAGTGATTACACAAATCACATGCAAACCACAAAGTCAATTCTACTATATGTTAATTTTAAAAATAAAAAAAGTTAATTAAATCAAATTCCTAATGCAATTCAATTTATATCATTGCACCCTAAAAGTCAATTACCAATCTGTTTAAACGGGTTTTTTTGTAATTTTAAAACAAGACAATCCTTTTCTATATTAAAAAAAAGAAAAGCCTGGCCAGTGTGGTTCTGCAGTTGAGTATTGACGCATGAACCAAGAGGTAACCAGTTCAATTCCCTGTCAGGGAACATGCCTGGGTTGCAGACTCGATCCCTAGTAGGGGGCTTTGCAGGAGGCAGCTGATCAATGATGTTTCTCTCTCACCGATGTTTCCATCCATCTACCCCTCTCCCTTCCCCTCTCTCTAAAAATCAATTTTAAAAACATTAAAAAAGAAAAGTCCAGGAGAAAACCACAAAGAGAGCTATAGATTGCTAAATTAGTAATCATATATTAAACTCAAGAAGCTAAAAGAGTAATAATGAAAGATGAAGTGATTCATCCTTTCCTGCAAGGGGAGAAAGGGAGAGGACAGGAGACAGGTGCTTTTCACTAAATTGAAAATTAAACCTGAAAAGTTATGGACTGTGGAAACAAAGTAACTGTATATTCTTGCACAATATATAGTGAGGTAAAGAAATGGGGTAAATTTGGAGCTTCGCTGGTCTGTGTAGATTAACAACAACAAAAAACAGAGAGATACAGGTAGGCAAATGGTTTGCTTATATTGTCCAGAAGAGTATGACTGGGTTCTATTTGTGGGGCCTGGTAAATGAATAAAACAAAAACCAAAGGCTTTCTTCCATAAAGCCATGAACACAGGTTTTATTTGATTTGGTATAACATAAAAATTTTAAATGCAGGAAAATGCAGTGCTGAGAGCAATGAAAAACTGCAGTGAGTTATTTACAAGCACCCGCTCTGCCGTCTAACTGCCAGGAAGGGATCCCAGCTCTCCTCCCTATCTCTTACAAGCTGTGCAACAATAAACAAGTCGTTATTCCTCAATTTCCTCACAGAAGAGATTTAAGGACTAAATACACCATAATGCCTGGCACCCAGTAAGAACTAAATAAATGTTAGATAGTATGAGCAGTACTGATAATAGTGTTGGCAGTACTTACAATTTTAATTCCATTGGGTCTACTGAAAGGATGTTTGTCAATTTAATAAAGAGGTTTCTAGGCATGCCAATATGGGCATGTACAGCGATGAAGGGAAAAAAAGCAAAAGTTATTGCATGTTCTCTCCAACACCCTTTATATTTGGGACTATGCAACCACAATTCTCTACAGCCACTTAGTGATAGAAATACTACACCTAGAAATAAAAATCCATAGACAATTCATAGAAACACAGAATTTGGGAATAAGATGACCTTTTGAGAATGAATTTATGTAATATTAATAATACAATGAATTAAATCAGAACCACCGCCACTTCGATAAAACTCACGTTTAAGAAAATATTCTTAAAAAACTAAAAGCCTGGCCAGTGTGGCTCAGTGGTTGAGCGTCAATCTATGAACTAGGAGATCACAGTTCAATTCCTGGTCAGGGCACATGATTCCTAGTAGGGGGCATGTAGGAGGCAGCCAATCTATGTTTTTCTCTCCCCCTCTCCTTTCCCCTCACTCTAAAATCAATAAGAACATATCTAAAAATAAAAATTTTAAAAGATGCAACCTGCAAACTAAGACATTAGGAAACATGTCTAAAAGAGCAAAACATGCCTTAAAACGAAACCTCTTAAGCACTTTAGAGATCAGAAACTGAAAGACACCCATCCCTACCATGTAAAATCTCTGGGATACTTCCCTTTTTCTCTTTATCAAATCTCCAGTAATATTAAAGCAGATTACTGCTTTACTATTACTGCTTTATTATATGTAATAATCATATGATTATTACAAGTGAGGATAGAACTATTTTACTATGAGATTCTTTCTAATTTTAACATTATGTATGAATCAATATCATAGCCAACAAATCACTTACTTGTAGCTTTTTCTTCTCTCTCTGAACAGTCTGATAAGCTGTTACAAGCTAAAATAAAGAAAAAGTCATCAATAACATGTCATTCCTAAATAAATGCAATTAATTATTCTAAACTCCACTAATGCATCTTGTTATGAAAGTCAAAAAATAAATCATAAGAATTCTTTTATATAACAATTCAACCTAGTTAGATGCATATACAGCCAAACTAAATAAAATAGGAAATATAGTTCTAAAAAATAAAAGAACTCAACTCTATAAAAAAAGATATTAAATCTCCTTTTGATTTAACCTTAGACATGTACTTCTTTAAGTATCAGGACCTAATTCATAAGTAGGAATTAGAGCCAACTCACCTAAAGGCAGAAGACAGCTCAAACAATAATCATTGACCAGTACCATCAGCAACAGCATCACCTGGGAGCTTGCTAGAAAATGAAATTCTTGGGCCGCACCCCAAACTAACTGAACAGGAACTGGGGGAGGAAGAGCAGGGAAACACAGGAATGTGTGTTTTAACAAGCTCTCCAGGTGATTTTTTTGCCTGACTATGTAATTGATCTCTAAAATTTCCTTTTGGTTATAGGACCTGTGACTATGGCTGTGTAAAAATCTGATGAAAAGAACTCATAACCAACAGTTGAAAACTGGTTCCTAAAGAAATGTTTAACCACGTAATCTAACTAGGATATTTACTAGTAAACATTCTAGCACAACTTGGTGAAATTATATATTGATAAATCTTTTAAACCTGTAAACCAAGCATGTCAAACTCACAACCCACAGGCTGTATGCCTCATTTCTTTGGCCCGTGTTAGCCGTTGAGTTTCACATGCTTGCTGTAAACTATATAGCACTACTCATCTGAAAGCTAAGCACATGGCCTCAATTTAGACCTTACTTTAGAAGTGCTAGTGGCCTGTGAAGAAATAGGCTGCAGCTTTAGGAGGAAGAACTCCCCTATTCTGAACCTTGCCATTTTCCTTGGAAGGCTACTATGTGCCCCTACATGCCTCTACTGAAATCTTGAGTGAAGAGGCAGATAGCAATGGAAAGTGCATTGGCACAGAGATTATGAACACAAAAGAACACACAAAATTCTATCTAAGACTAGGACCCTCCCTTTCTTATTACCTTAAGACCAGATAGGGTAGAAAAGGTAAAGACAAAGTCTATGGGCTCTTTTCCCTAATGAGTTGCATAACTCTGCAGTAGCACAAATATCAGAACAGAAAGACATAGAATCAAATAGGGCTCTGTAAACTGCTACCAATGTGACAGTAAGCAAGTTACTTAATGTCTAAGATTAAGTCTCTATGAGTCTCTAACCCCTATTCTACAAATGAGAGTTAACTGATATCTACTTCACAGAGATGATGCAAAATTAAATGGCACCATAAATATCAAATGCATAGTATCTTACACACTTAAATATTAATTTTACTGTTGCTCCAGCTTCAAACTTAAAAGCCATAACTAAGCTAGTGAAAATAACAAATTTAAATAAAAATCAATACCATTATTAACTTTGATAGAAATAAAAAATAAATTTTAAAGGACAAAGTTGCCTGATTTCACAAGTGCCTCCTGAGATACATGGCTTTCCTGCCCTGTTTACATCTCTGGGTTCCAGCCAGCCTATAGCTTTTAGCCTAATAATTCCTTTCTAGTTTGCCAGCATTCTATAGTTTAAAAAAAATACTTTATATATTTCATCTAGGGGTTTTTGTTCTTTTTGGCTGCCGGTTAAAACTATCCATATTGTAGCCATAATTGGAAATAGAAGTTATGGCTAACTTTACATACTAACTTTGAATTTTATTATTCATTAGTTAAAATTAACTATAATGCTGATTTACAAACTGCTAAGACAATAAACTGTTAGGCATTGTTAAAAAAAATATAATAAGCCATAGGCAACTTGCTGTAGAAAGGTTTTCCTTGGGAAAGATCGTTTCAACTGCACAAGATGGGGAGAACTAATACAATTCAACCTGAAAGGAAGATGCTGAAGAGAGAGATGGGCAGCACTACTTCCTCACTTAGACCAGAGAGTGTCATCCTCAAAGGGATAGAAGTTAAAAGAGTCATTTGAGGCAAAATTTAAATGTAGGTACAATGAAAGTGAAACAAATGTGTCAGAAAATCAAACTACTTAAAACATAATTGGGGTCTGTAATAACGAAAATCTGATTAGCAGAAGAGGTCATGTTGAAGCCACAGCACTTAGATGAACAAGGGAGAGGATGTGAGGAGGCAAGATGATGAGCTCTGCACTGTGTGTCCAAGCAGAAAGGCAGAGTGTGAGAACTAGAAGGCTACAGACAATAAGCTCCAAAACTTTACTAAGAGTCTTGCCACAAAAGACCTGAAACACTGAAAGTCTTTAACGAGATATTGCCAGAGATTACCCATCATCAGTAGCCAGCATATCTAAGGAATTGAGAGTTTTGCCAACCACAGGTATAAAAGCCACACAGTAACATGAATTAGAGAACAAAGGGAAGAAATTTTCCTTTAGGCAGAAAAGGCATGCTCCTACCTCAGAACATTTCCCTTTGTAGCTATTCAACCTTCGTTCCATTCTTCGCAACCACTGAATCAACTGTTCTTTGTTGAGGCTGTCCAAATTCCCTAGCGAATCTTCAGTCTCGCTCTCCATATCAGAGGGTGGATCAACAGTGGCAGCAGAGAGGTCCAGGTCAAGTCGATTCAGGGATTCTCTTGAAGACGTTCGTACCAAAGACTCTTTTGAAGAAGATCGGAATAGAGATTCCTTTATTGGACTTCGAAACAAAGACTCCATGGAAGACACCCGGAGCTGGAGTTTCTGTGCAAAAGTCTGTGTGTCACCTGACTGTAACCAAAAACCACAGAATATGTGGGTTAAAAATACACCTTTAGACTTCTATTATTCCCTATCACCAGCAATAACCTATTAAAAGCTCTAACATATTCAATTAAAATCCCTGACTTTTAACATAATACATTGTTTTCTGAAAAATAAGAGACACCTGGTTATTTCTGAAAAAGTGCTGGACCTGGAATCAGAGGACTGGGGTGTAGGTCCCAGGTCTGTCACCAAGCAGTGGAATGACCTTCACTAAGTCACTTCCTTTCAGTCTGCACATCTGTAAAAAAGAGGAAGCCTTCTGTTCTCTTGTCTCAAATCTCTACCTACAAATCTGCCCGTCACACTGTCACCAGCCTGATGGTTGCAATAAGGGAGAGGGTGGGAAGATGGGTGAAAAAGGTGAAGGGGAATATAGTCAATATATTGTACATAACAGTTTAAGTGAACTGAACTTTTCTCAAGACTGAGACTGGTTTAATGAGATATATAACAATTTACCAACCCAACTCCAGGGAAGTTTCAGAAGAGGGAACTATGGGGATTCAGAATGAGTCACCCCAAGATGTGCTTCTGTGCCTCTGTGGTACGCCGAATGTTTTGAGCTAAAGGCAACTTTAACAACAGCACAAGAGAAAATTCTGCCTCTCCCTTTACTACCTAGAACAGTGGTCGGCAAACCTCGGCTCGCGAGCCACACGCGGCTCTTTGGCCTCCCAAGTGTGGCTCTTCCACAAAATACCACATGCGGGTGCACACGTACAGTGTGATTGAAACTTCGTGGCCCATGAGCAGAAGTCGGTTTTCGGCCTGGGCGAGTCTATTTTGAAGAAGTGGCGTTAGAAGAAGTGAGGGGTGTCGGTGGGTCGGGCGACGGGAGACAGATGTGGCACAGGCAGGCCACGGGATACACAGCACAGGGGAGGTACATTGCTTTCAGGTATTGAGGTACGTTCGCTGAGGTTGACCCCTTCCAACTCTCCCATTCACACTTGTCTATCTGAAACAAGTATACAAGACGAGTGCGGATGGGAGAGTTGGAAGGAGTCGACCTCAGCGAACTTACCTCAATCAGATTGAGGATGTTTTTAGCAAAGGCCAGCTTAGGAGTACCCTAATTAAGTTAATAACAATGTACCTACCTATATAGTTTAAGTTTAAAAAATTTGGCTCTCAAAAGAAATTTCAATTGTTGTACTGCTTATATTTGGCTCTGCTGACTAATGCGTTTGCCGACCACTGACCTAGAAGAACTTGAATTAGGGGTCTTGCCCATAAGAGATTATCAGATAACCTCTTTTGACCTATCCATAGGGCAGGACAAACTCCTGTTTACTAAGCATCTTCTCTTCTTCTCAACCTGCAATGACCCTTTGAAGCCCTCCAGAGCTCCCTACCTCATTCCTAGCTCAGGATGTCTTATAAGACCATGTTTCCTTTCTACCTCTGAACCTGATGTGAGGTCTCGGGCTCTCTCATGTACATGGATTCTCAACCATATGTATGTATTACATTTGGTCATTTTCTCTTACTAAAAATAAATTTAAGAAATAAAATAGTATTGTGGTAAGTTTGCATTGGGACAGATGTTATTAGACTTAGTGTGGTGATCACATTATAAAATATATAAATGTTGAATCACTATATTATACACCTGAAATATATACCAACTACAAATAAATAAATAAAACGGCATTCCACCTCTTAAAAACAAAAAACAAAAAGTAAATATTGAGAGACAGATAGAGGCATGTATACATAGGTAGGTTTGTGATAAAATAAGTACAGTGAAGTATCAGTGATAAAATCTAAGTGGAGGAACAAAACAAAAAAAGAAAAAAGAATCTAGGTGGAGGGTATGTAGTTATTCACTTTAAAGTTCTTCCAACTCATATATATTTGAAAATTTTCATAATAAACTATTGAAAAATAAAAGGGCAGTACTCAAAAATAGCAACAAAAATTTAAAATGCAACTTTAACACTGTAATTTATTTTATATTTAAAAATTCACACATGAATTTTTAAATATAAAATAATTTTCCCAATAATTAAAAAAAATAACATTTGAGAACTGCCATTTAAATCCCTGTATTTTGCTCTACTGAATTTAATCAATTCAGTTCTCATTCTGTTTTAATAGCATACAAATTCAAATGAGGCAATACATGGTAAAAAAAAAACATAGCTAGAGTGATGTTTTGTGTCTAGCAATGATAATTCCATAGTACTATCAGTAACTAGCCACTGGTCGTTGGGCAAATAATTTAAACTTTCATGCCTGATATCTCATCTATACAATAAGTAATACTAAATCCTAGGTTCCTCCTAAACTGCTAAAATACTAACACTATGATTTAATAAAACCATTTTATAGCTTCTCAGAAAAATGCTCAAACATTACCTACTGTTTTGAAAAAATGTATTTTTCTCTATTGTGTGGTGGCATGTACTAATTATTTTCAAAGATCTGAGTTTTATAAGTCTGTTTGAAGTAAAAGGTCAGCTCTCCGCATTCTCTTTTGCAGATAAATGAATCAATTTCATTAGCTGAGTATTATGAACTGCATTAAACAATTTAAAATTTAATAGTATTTAATAGAAATTTTTCTAAAATATACACTTTTCTGCCTTCTTAAATAAGGACAATGAGTAAACCTTTAAAATGATGTCCATGCCACAATTATTATATTGTGTGCCAAAATTGTTAATTTACACAAGATGTCCAACCCAGTTTTAAGAGGGTCATAGACAGCTATGCCTTATGAACTCCTGGGCTTGCTTTTACCAGCTCTTCTAGCTTGGTATAAACTCCGATTTCCTGCTGCTGTCAAGATGCCCAACCATAATAAGCATTCTACCCCTTCATCAACATACACTGTTACTAATTTGCTAACAACCAACACCCAATTTGTCAGAAATCTGTTTAAAGGTAAACAGACTCTAAGTGAAAACATCTCCTTGTTATGAGAATTAAATGAGATCATATATATAAAATGGTTAATAATGCCTGACAACAGAGTAAATACTCAGTAAATGCTATCTTTTTTTTTTTTTTTAGGAAAATATTTGTTGTTGTTTTTTAAGGAAGTTCAAAGCCTTTAGTGAGCCTTACTTCCTGAATATCACCCATGTTTATTATTTAACTTAATTAAAACTTAAGTCTCTCTCAAATAGTTATCTTTCATTTTATTTTTTGCATTTGTAACTATATTTAGTCTTTTTAAACTATTCTATAAGAGAAGGAAAAAAGTATTCCAAAAAATATTCTTTAATAATATTCCTTAAAGATCATTGGATCTGTCCAGTACCATTTAGATTTGGTGCCTCTCAATTTTTACCCTTACCTCATGGCACCTATAGAAAATGATGTGTTTGTAGGAGACTTGGGATTTATTGGGGATGCTGCTCAAGGCCCGAGTCAACAGCCCAGGGACTCGGATTATGGCTAGAGCCTTATCAGCCTCCCCCAAAGGATCTCAGATCACAGGTGACCTTTTCATGGAGTTTGGGAAACTGTAATTTATACATTTGCTAGACAATACTTTAGGATGTTTAGTCTACATAATTTAGTTCATAAATCATTTAGGTCATAATTTGTATACATTCATGCTCCAAGTTCACAAAATTAGAAATGTTATTTCACTACAAAAGAGACTGCTGAAAACAGCCAGGTTAATGATAATAATCATCAAGCCAAAGTAAACAAATGTTCACTTCAGACACTGCCATCATCATGTTTTTCAGGAATTTTTTCTTTCTTTTTTGGAAGGAGTCAAAAGAATGTCACTTAGCCCCAATCACAAATAACTTTTGAGTATCAAAGATAACCTAAATTCTCTGCATTAGCACATTTAAGAGCAAACTTTAAAATAAATTTCATTTCTTTCATAATCCCCTTTCAAATTATGTAACGTAATGTCTTTCAATATGAATTTCTCTATTTTCTTTACAACTATAAAGTCATATTTCTTTTTTCAAAACGTTTTCTCTTTACCACCATTAAGTTTTTAAATGAGTAATAATAGAATCTTACATGACTGGTGTATACATAAAAATCACTTACAGTTTTTTTCCAAGAAATCATCAACAAACCTAGATTTACCATACATACTGTATCAAATGTTTGGACATCACTGTTCCAATGTAAAGTCAAATGCTATTATTATAGATTGACCAACACTCTGAAAGGACTTGCCATTTTTTTAAATAAAATGAATAACATACCTGAGGAGTCATCAGCTCACTTCCATTAATACTGTCCGGAGATTTTGTGGCTTGGAGAGATATATTCTAAAAAGAACAAAGACATATTGTAAAGAAAAGGAAAAGAAGACTGAAGTTTTAAAAACTGTTAAGAACAAAGGCCAAGTACCAAGCCCTATTAGATACATTTATCAAACAAAATTAGTAATTGTTCATTTATTAGAATGTCTTCATGCAAGGCAAAACTAGTATGGTAAGTATTTTAGAAAATTCATTTTGCTGCAAAATATATAACTAAATAGCAAAGATTAGTATGTAGCAAAACTTATTTCAAGCTAATCACATACCTTTCCCATTATGATGTCCCCAGTTTTTCCCCCACAACAAAATTAACATAAGGGTTTCTACTAGCTAATCTCATCCAAACAGGAATCTATCCAGAAAAAGAAATAATATCAATAGTTCCCTACAATAAAAGAATATTCAAATTAAAGATATTTGGGCTAAGCTCTGAAAATTATCTTGGTAACAAGAAATACAAATGCCTCATTCGTTCGAAGCCAACAGTATAAATTGTTGTGACAATTTTCAGAAAAACGTATAATTAAAAATAATCTTATTCCACATGTGAAAGTTTTAATTTTATCCTATTCGTATGACAAATGCTGCAAATTAAGCAACATTCTGCTGATTACATCATAGTAGCATAGGTTCTATGATAATGGATGAGATTCTTTGATATTCAAAATTCTATATTGCATTCATAATACACTAAGTAGCTAACTGAAATTACAGCTTTAGAAGTAGCTCATGATAAAATAATCTCAATTTTTTTAACAAAAGCATTTGACCAAATACTAGCCACTACCAGTATGTTTCAGTAACTTGGTCTTTAAATAGCACTATTCCCCTACAATTCTACAGCTGACCAAGAAAAGGTCAAATATCTGACCTTACTTATTCTAAAATACAAGTGAAGGCACTCAGCTTTGCAAAAGTGTTCTCAAATTTTCGAGCTCTCATTAGGTATTTGATACTAAGAAATTGTTAATTTTTAGGTATGATAAATGTATAGTGGGTCTATATTTTGTCTTTATCTTTTAGAAATATATACCAAAATATTTAGATACAATAGTAGTTCTGAAATTTGCTTCAAATAATCCAGTGAGGATGAGGTGGGGTAAGCTGCATGTATGGAAAGGGGGGTAGTGGTATGGTTAGGGAAGTGGGAAGGGATCCTAATAAGATGGGCATGAGTTAATTGTTGACACTGGTAATGGATACTATAGGAGGAAAAGAATTCTTATGCCACTATTGCTACTATTTCCACTTTTGTAATATGTTTAAATTTTTCCCTAATAAAAATGTAAATACCGTCTCCCTCTAATATAAAAAGAGTTATCCAATTTTATTAGTCAAAGACATTTTCTTAAAGTTAGACAGGAGAGAAAGGTTGAAGGAACACAGTAATTAACTTTTATCTTCCTGTTCTCTGCCACTTCAAAGAATTAAAAGTTGTATACATGGCATATATTTCTGTAACATCATAAGTAATGTTTCTAGCCCTAAATATATACTATAAACTATAAAATAAAAAAACATTTTATAGGGATCAACAAATCTCTCGAGCCAATCAGTACAGTGAAAAGCAATAATTAAATTATGCAGAAAGGAAATGAAAGAACTCCATAAGATATATAGGTTAGAAGGAATAGTGGCAAGAGAGTCCCTATTCTATTTTAAGTAAATTACTTGACACATGATTGTAGTCCATACAAAAAGCTATTCTACGATTGCTTGAAATATCACCCTATCAAACACAGCATAACATTAAAAAACCTTTCCTCCCTGTGTAATATTTCAGTTTATATGTTATACCATATACGTATCTAAATATATGCAAGACAACTAAGGGAAGTATTGGCCTATGTTTCCCTGAAATTTAAATTAGGAACCTTTAGAAGCAAAATTAGAGATTTTGTCACTACGTGTAATGCCTTCGCGGGGGGGGCGGGGGGGGAGGATATGTAATACCCTTTGTAATACTTAAAGCAATAAAAAAAATAAATTTAAAAAATGCCCTTTTTTAATGAAGTTTCATTTAACTTGCCTGAAGGACTAACACATTCCCTACATCTGTATTTTCTTCTATTAAGCCTTAATTCCTGTGTATAGTATGTTGATATTTTTATCTTCATATAAACTTATAAAATCTTGGAGAGCAGAAAACCTTGCATTTTCGTCTTGGTCCCAGGACCTAACATCTTGAGGACTGGTAGTACAGGCTCAGTAAATGCTTGTTAAATCCTATACAATTATTTCCTTCAGTGAAAGAAGACTTCTGAAGGCCTTCTCCCACACAGAAGCCTAAAGAACTAGCTCAATACAAGTCAATACTCAAGAGTACCAATACTCTCTCCTTGGAGGCAATTCCTAGATACAGGAAAACTCTTCTAAAGTGCATTTAATTTAAAAGCACACACAGGTTCCCTGCCACATTTGTGTTCAATTATGTTTTGTTCAATCTTTGTTCAATATTTATTGGTTGCTGAGCACTAAGGATACAGTAATTTTTAGAATTACAGGTAAAGATACATATTTTTCCAAAAAAAACTAAATTAAGGAAAAATCAGCAGCTGGTGATTCCCTAATGTAATGAATTAAGCCCTCTCTAAATGTTTATTCTACTATAGGTTATGCTATAGTTTCCCTTTGTTATGTGGGGAAAAATAAGTTTTTATCTGAACAAAACTCAATTTAAATAATATTATAAAGACTTTTAATCTAGCCGAAACTGGTTTGGCTCAGTGGATAGAGCGTCGGCCGGCGGACTGAAAGGTCCCAGGTTCGATTCCGGTCAAGGGCATGTACCTTGGTTGCGGGCACATCCCCAGTGGGGAGTGTGCAGGAGGCAGCTGGTCGATGTTTCTCTCTCATCGATGTTTCTGACTCTCTATCTCTCTCCTTTCCTCTCTGTAAAAACTCAATAAAATATATTTTAAAAAAATAAAATAAAATAAAATAAAAGACTTTTAATCTACTTAAATTATTTCTAATGCCTTCATTTAAAATTTTTTAGCATTTCTTTCATGATACGCTAGGACTCCATACAAATTACTTTTATATACTTACTAAAGGCCCAGTGCACAAATTCATGCACAGGTGGGATCTCTCGACCTGGCCAGCGATTGGGGCCAATCAGGGCCAATCGGGAACGTGAGCAGTTGGCCCGCAGGGGGAGGGGCCATGGGAGGTTGGTTGGCTGTGGGGAGGGGCTGTGGGAGGTTGGCTGTGGGAGTGCACTGACCACCAGGGGACAGCCCCTGCGTTGAGCCTCTGCCCTCTGGTGGTCAGTGTGTATCATAGCGACCAGTCGACCGGTCATTTGGTCGTTCAGTTGTTTGGATGCTTAGGCTTTTATATATATAGATGGAAGTGGGCCTAGGAGAAGTTCTTCTTTTTTAAAAAAAAAAAAGTCTCTATTGCAGTATCATTTTATTTTTAAACTAGAGGCCTGGTGCACAAGATTTGTGCACTGTGGGGGAGGGGTGTCCCTCAGCCCGGCCTGCTCTCTCACAGTCCAGGAGCCCTCAGGGGATGTCCGATTGACGGGTTAGGCCTGCTCCCCTAAGCCGGCAGTCAGACATCCTTAGCACTGCCATTGAGGCAGGAGAGGCTCCCACCACCGTCACTACACTCGCCAGCCGTGAGCCTGGCTTTTAGCCGAGCAGCGCTCCCCTTGTGTGAGCACACTACCACCAGAGCGCAGCTTCTGTGTTGAGCATCTGCCTCCTGATGGGCAGTGCATGTCACAGCAACCAGTCATTCTGCCATTTGGTTGATTTGCATATTAGCCTTTTATTATATAGGATAAGTTGGTAATTTATTTTTATGTGGGATTCCTGTGTCCCTCTCAAACCAGTTTTGAAAATAGTGAGGTGTTCTTTGTAACCAGAGCCAAGGAGAGGCCTCTTTCCGTGAGATCCAAGCAAAGGCATCACCAGAACTCTGAGCTGCTTTCTTTTCTAAAACCAAGGTTAGAATGTACTTTAGGATTGCTAGTGGCTATATACAGACCAAGTCTTTACTGGCTGCAGGGATTAATACAGAAATGTTCCAATTTCATCACCAGCCTAATAAATTAGTTCAACCAATTCTCATTCTTTAAAAAAACAAAAAAAATCAATCCCAGTTCAATGTCCAATTTAACACCAAAAGCTACCTTACTGAGCGAATACCTCTAAATTTAAAAGTCCACTTTCCCAAAATTACATACAAGATTCAAAATTATATGACTTCAGTCAATTGAAAAATGATGAGATTATTTTTTTTTCAGATATTTAATAATACACAGAAAACTTGTCCTCTCCCAAAATAAGATGCAATTATTTGTTACTGTAAAATCAACCTACCTACTCAATGTTATTTAATTATGGATTTACACAAAATGCATTTTTCCCCTAAAAATGTGAGTCACATTTTAAAATATTCTTGGCCTACTACCAGGGTTTTCTAACAATGCATACCTTTTTTTAGTCAATGAACAAACATTCCCTAGAAAGAAAACTTAAGAGTTTAGACCAAGTGAAGGTAATCTTCATTACATTAACGAAAAGTGTTATTTTGTTGCTGTTAAAGTGTTACCAGAAAACACACCAGCCATCAGAATTCAGCAATTTACTCTGATTTTTTAAAGCAGGGTTAGCAGGGCGCTGAAGATGCTTTGAGAGATGGTAAGTGACAAGCAACATGAGATTTGCTTCTAGAATTACCGAATTACTTAGCTTCCCCACAAAGGGAATGCAGAAAGCGGTGGAAGGACTCACCACACTGTCAGCCTGTGTTTTAGGCTGTTTGGAGGAATCCAAAGCAAAGATAGTATACTCAGAGAGAAAAGCAGGCTCTGCTATCATCCCGGCTAGTAGCTGTCTCATTCAGTGTAACAAGCAGATGTATAAAAATAAAACAAATGATGAAAAACAAATCATAAGGGCATGTTGCAAAGTGTTCTCACCACACAGCATGCACAACACTATAATGGCCTTGCAGCACTACTACTACCACCGTCGTTCCACCCCCAAAATAATAAGTTGCTGGGAAAGGTCAGGAATGGAAAGGAGTTGAACTATTTAGGATCTCAAAGCCCAACTTTAAACAACTTGCTTATTGGCATATAAATAATATATACAACAGGCACCACAGCACAAAACATGTCATTTGGTATAAGAGTCTATACCAGTGGTTCTCAACCTTCTGGCCCTTTAAATACAGTTCCTCATGTTGCGACCCAACCATAAAATTATTTTCATTGCTACGCATAACTGTAATGTTGCTACTGTTATGAATCGTAGTGTAAATACCTCTATACAGGATGGTCTTAGGCAACCCATGTGAAAGTCGTTTGACCGTCAAAGGGGGCACGACCCACAGGTTGAGAACCACTGGTCTATACCAATTAGAACAATACATGATAAAGAACAGAAGCTTTAGCATAAAACAAATACTGTGCCATTCATTTTTATACATTCAAAAACACAGCATGGAAATTTATGGGATGATAAGACACATAAAACTTTGATTTTTTTATTTTGATTTTTTTTTTTGAGAGAGTGAGAGAAACACTGATTTCTTGTTCTACTCATCCATGCATTCATTGGTTAATACTGGTTAATTCTTATATGTGCCCTGACTCAGGATCAAAACTGCAATCTTGGTATATCAGGACAATGCTCAAACCAGATGAGCTACCCAGCCAGGGCCAAGACATATAACACTTTAAGTAATCATTTATCTGTACTTATATTCAAAAAAGTTTTCTCCAAGCCTTGGCCAAGTAGGTCAGTTGGTTAGAGCATCGGCCTGCAGGAATCGGGCCGAAACCGGCAGTCCGACATCCCCCAAGGGGTCCCGAGAGGGTGCATGCCAGGCCGAGGGACCCTACCTGTGCACAAATCCATGCACCAGGCCTTTAGTGATACATATAAAACGGTGAAATCTGAATAAGCTCTATGGATGTCAATAATTTACCAATGTCAATTTCCTTGTTTTCACAGTGTTACAAGGTGGTACCCTTGGGAGAAACTGGGTGAAGCGTACACAGGGCCTACCTAAAAAAATTTTTGTAAACTCCTGTGAATCTATGATTATTTCAAAATACATTTTAAAAAATCCTTTGAAACATTAATTTAGCAGCTAATGTGTGTTGTCTTATCTATTATGTGATATATAATAAAGAACTTACATCAGAAAATAAATATCTACAGCAGAGTGGAGGGGATCAATGGGGGAAAACAGGGAAACATCTGTAATACTTTCAACAATAAAGATAAATTTTTTAAAAAATAAAATATACAAAAGGAAAAATATAAATACCTGCAAAAGCTTAAGAGCTTACACTTTTCATCTCAGTACTGTAGAGTTATGGGTACTAACTAGAGCCTTTACTAACTCTTCATCTGGTCCTATAATAGAGACCATCTAATAGATAGGGCAAACGTTTTTTAAGGCATTTTTTGTGTGTGTTTATGTTAACTGGTACTCCTTGAGTAGGATTTAGTATTAGTACTAAAATATACTATTATGCCTGTTTGGCTCTAGAGAATCATCCAATCCAAGTTTATACTCTTGCTAAAAGTCTACTCCCCTGGGAACTCAACAAGCTTTGAATGAATGTTATTTAAGTTAAAGGCTTATACAAATTCGATTTTTTAAGCTTCCATAATTCATTTTGAAATGAAGTCACTCTTGCCCACACAAGGAAATAGTTGCAAATTTAAGAATATATAGGAAATTTTAAGAGAAAAACACAAAAGCTAATTAATACCCAGTAGAGAAAAACATGTTGACCAAACATTTCGAAGGTGCTGCCAAACAATTTACACTCTGGCCCCATAGAAAAGCAAAGTACATTAAAATTAGTTCCCACTGACAGCTACATCCCTCCACTTGTCCTTGTCAATTGCTTCTTAAGTTCATGAAAGTCCCACCAGCATCAACTCTCAATATTCCTCCCAATAAAATTCAATCTCAACTCCATCTCTAATTGTTCAAATTCTGATCAAATTGTCCTAAGAATTTAATTTGGCTCTTTCTCACTGAAGCCATCAGTTGAAGTTAGTGACTGAAGTTGTACGTGCCTAAACATTCATGAAGCTACCTAAACACTCATATTAGATGTGTGTTGAAAGCTTTTAATCTATTTCCCATGGCTCTTGCTCTTAGGGGGAAAAAAATTTTTTTCTTTATCTCTATCTCTGTGTGTTTTGAGTGGGATTATTTAGTATTCTTTTAGAATTTCCTACTTTTCTCTTGAACTGGGACTAATGTGAGTTTTATTTTTACTTATATTTTTACATAATTTTTCTTTCATTAGTAGCATTTCTACTTAGTTCTTTTTCACATCTACCTAGTCCAGTTTTATTTTGGCCTATTTTTCCCCCACAATTTTCTGTTCTTAAGAAAAGTATTAACTCACCTATCTTATTAAAGATACTTGTTTTAAAGTCTTTCCAAATTGCCCTATTTTTTTAATATATTTTTATTGAATTCAGAGAGGATAGGAAGAGGGAGAGGGAGACAGAAACATCAATGATGAGAGAGAATCACTGATTGGCTGCCTCCTACATGCCGCCAACTGGGTATCAAGTCGGCAACCCAGGTATGTGCCCTTGACTGGAATCGAACCTGGGACCCTTCAGTCCACAGGCTAACGCTCTATCCACTGAGCCAAACCAGCTAGGGCCAAACTGCTCTATTATTCTAATTTCACCTAGAGTAAATTTATATCCCAATTCCTGTTTTTATTGGCTGCCTTTTTAGCATTTGTTTTAGAATTTTCATTTACAGGCTCATTTTGAGAAAGTATTACATTTCTCCTTCCTTCTATGCTCATCCCTCCTTATTCCTCAGTCAATCTGATTCCCTAGGCCCCACTTTGGGTGTCCTAACCTATGACAATATACAGGTTATCACAGACTCAGTCACTAAGCCACGATGAGGTTTGGTTCAGTTCTTGATCATGAGGCCTCCCTAGGGACAGAAGCTTCTTATAATAGGCCACAGAGAGCTCTAGGCAGCAGTCAGCAAAAGTTTTTTCAACCTCCTTTCACCAGTGCTGGGAGCCCCACTTTAGCCTCTAGCACAGTGATGGCGAACCTATGACATGCGTGTCAGAGGTGACACACGAACTCATTTTTTTGGTTGATTTTTCTTTGTTAAATGGCGTTTAAATATATAAAATAAATACCAAAAATATAAGTCTTTGTTTTACTATGGTTGCAAATATCAAAAAATTTCTATATGTGACATGGCACCAGAGTTAAGTTAGGGTTTTTCAAAATGCTGACACGCCCAGTTCAAAAGGTTCGCCATCACTGCTCTAGCATGTAGCCCTAAATCTAACTCTGGCAGCATAGAACCCTTCCATCCTTCCTAACCAGAGTTCAAAGAGAAAATTAAATCCTAATGCCTGTTTTAAGACATCTGCTAGCATCCACTGTATATAATGAATTAATGTGTCTCCTATGAATTAATGTCTCCTAGTAGGGAAGGGACCCTAAAAAATTTAGTAGCTCAGGAAGTATATATCTCTCTGCCTTAAAGAGGAGGTTCTGTTTCTGTCTTCCAAACATTGGTATATATATAGCTGCTAGTATCAGCATTTACTATTTTTTTTAATATATTTTTATTGATTTCAGAGAGGAAGGGAGAAAGAGAGAGAGAGAAACATCAATGATAAGAGAGCATCATCAACTGGCTGCCTTCTGAACTCCCCTTGATGGAGCCCCCAACCCAGGCATGTGTCCTGACCAGGAATCGAATTGTGTGTGACCTCCTGGTTCACAGGTTGACACTCAACCACTGAGCCACGCCAGCCAGGCCAGATGCTATTTCTTGAGTTAGACTTATAACTCAAGAATTTGAGTACAAGCCAAAACCGGTTTGGCTCAGTGGATAGAGCGTCGGCCTGCGGACTGAAAGGTCCCGGGTTCAATTCCGGTCAAGGGCATGTACCTGGGTTGCGGGCACATCCCCAGTAGGAGATGTGCAGGAGGCAGCTGGTCGATGTTTCTCTCTCATCGATGTTTCTGACTATCTCTCTCCCTTCCTCTCTGTAAAAAAATCAATAAAATATATTTTAAAAAAAGAATTTGAGTACAAAATTTTTAGTATTAAAATTTAGAAATTAGAGATAAATGTTTAAAAAACTTTAAAACAAACAAAAACGTAACCTATTGTAAAGAATGATCAAATATCCCTTTCAGAAAGGATTATTTTGTAAAAGATATATTCACTTAAAACATTTTAAAGCATTCTAGATAAATCCTTTTTTAAAATAGTAGTAATCAAGTTATTTTCAGGGTTTCAACTGTACTGTATGTAAATCAATAAACTACTATATTATCAACCAATATCCTGGGTATAAGAATGATACCATTAACACTGATGGTAAAAACAGTATTGGTACTGCAACTTTCATTCACATTGGTTACATCTATAAACTTAAACTAAGTTCAATACCATTAAACTTAAAATCATAAAGAAATGCAAATTTGCCGAAACCGGTTTGGCTCAGTGGATAGAGCGTCGGCCTGCGGACTGAAGGGTCACAGGTTCGATTCCGGTCAAGGGCATGTGCTTGGGTTGCGGGCACATCCCCAGTGGGAGATGTGCAGGAGGCAGCTGATCGATGTTTCTCTCTCATCAATGTTTCTAACTCTCTGTCTCTCTCCCTTCCTCTCTGTAAAAAATCAATAAAATATATTAAAAAAGAAATGCAAATTTTCAAATAATGCACAAAAAATGAGATCTCAAAGTATACACATTCTTTATACTTTTTAAAAATATGTTTTTATTAATTATACAATGAGAGGAAGGGAGTGGGATAGAGAGATAGAAACATCAATCAGCTGCCTCCTGCATGTCCCCTACTGGGATTCGAGCCTGCAACCCAGACATGTACCTTGACTGGGAATCCATCCGGTGACTTCTTGGCTCATGGGTCAATGCTCAACCACTGAACTACACTGACTGGGCCATACTTTATACTTGTATACATCTTTGTCAGATCATTTTAATATATGCACCAATATATGCACAGTATATATGTCATTAAGTTTTAATGCAAAAACTATATTATCAAGTGTTTATTTTGCTATCAACGTATACTAAATAAAAGTTTTAAAATATTTGTTTTGAAGTAACCTTCAAGACAATTTGGAAATATCTTTCCAATTTTTAAATTTGCCTATGACCTAGCCATCCCATTCTTAGAAATCTATCCTACAGAATAATAGCATTATAAATGTGTGTGTAAAATGCTCAGTACAGTACTACCTCTAATAACTAAGATATTCAAGAGAACAAAGTAAGCGCTATGGACTGAATGTTTGTCCCCCCAAAAATTGATAATTGAAGCCCTAATCCTCAATGTAATGGTAGAGCCTTTGGGAGGTAGGGATAGATGCAGTGAAAAATTCCTCATGATGGAAAAATGCCCTGGCCGGTTTGGCTCAGTTGATAGAGCGCCCACCTTGGGACTGAAGAGTCCCAGATTCGATTCTGGTCAAGGACACATGCCCAGGTTTCGGGCTCAATCCCCAGTAGGGGGAGTGCAGGAGGCACCCGATCAATGATTTTCTCGCATCACTGATGTTTTTATATCTCTCATTCTCTCCCTTCCTCTCTAAAATCAATAAAAAATAAATAAAAAAGAAAGAAAGAGACATAAGAGCTGCCCCTCTCCCAATTCTCCCACACCTCCACCTTTCCCTGGGTACATGCACCAAGGAAAGGTCATGCTAGGATATAATAAGATAGCTGTCTGCAAACCAGAAAGAGGGCCCTCACCACAGAATCTGTTGGCACCTTGATCTTGGACTTCCCAGGGGCACGTGCAGGAGGCAACCAATCAATGTGTCTCTCTCACATCAGTCTTTCTCTCTCCCCTTCCTCCCTTCCTTCTACTCTTTCTGAAAAGCAATGGAAAAAATATCCTCAAAACAAAAAAAAATACAATAGAAAGTACACGTAAGTGGTACTATAAAGAGAAGGAAAGAAGCAAATACCAAAAAGTCAGTAATCTTTTTGGGGAAAAGCACTGTAGCTGACACTGTCCTTTTCTAGACCTGAGGGGTGGTTACATGGGGATTTACTTTGGAATAATTCATTGATTTGTGCATTTATGATTTACCTTTTCTGTTATCTGTGTCAAACTTCACAAAAAGTTAAAAGGTTGAAAAAAATCTAAGCTGAGCTATGGTGCCAGGTGCAAGTCACATGGAATGAGTAAAGTTACTTTCACAGTTTCCAATCACTAGCTTGAAACTATAGGACTCTTCCCCATATAATGCAATTGAACGAATTGTTATCAAATTATTCTAAAAACTTCAAATATTAAATTTAGAGCATATTATACTCTCTAATTAAGATTCTCAAAAGAAAAAAAAAGATTCTCAAAGAAAACACTCTTTACAGAAACCTAACTACTATTTGCAAAAAAGAATACCGCCCAGCTGATGTGGGTCAGTGGTTGAGCAATGACCCAGGAACGAAGAGGTCACCAATTCGATTCCTGGTCAGGGCACATGCCCTGGTTATGGGCTTAATGCCCAGTGGGGGCCATGCAGGAGGCAGCCAATCAATGACTTCCTCTCTCATCAATGTTTCTATCTCTCTATCCCTCTCCCTTCTTCTCCCCCTCTAAAAATCAATAAAAATATATTTTTTAAAAATAAAAAAAGAATATGCCTCAGAATTAAAAATTGAACTGTCAAAATAATTTTGTTATCAACAGTAGTATTACATTTTAAATTAATAAGCTTCTTGTGAGAGGTTTATTAAAGAAGAAACTTAAGACTTACCTCTCTATTGGGTGTACCTTCATCAAATTGCTCTGTAAATGAAGACGTCCTGCTCCTGGTTCCTGTTGGTGTTGAAGAATTGGAGGAAGCCTAGATTTAAAAATTATTGCACAAATTAGAAAGACATTGACTGGTACACTATGTGCTGAGTAGTCATTCTCTCAATCCATGATCAAAGAACCCAGGAAAAGGAAAAGAGCAAAAACATGAAAACAGGAAAGGATAACTAACACATATCAACTAAGAAACCCAGGCTACCTACTGGGTCCTTGGTCTGACTCTGCTAGCAACTAGAATTATGATCTTAGCTAAATTAACTTTTTCAGGGATATATGTACTCAGCTGTAAAATAAGGTTGTGATGGTAAAATAAGATGGTAGTATTAAAGGAAACTAAAACCAGTTGAGGACTATATGAATACTCTCTGTATTATCTTTGCAACTTTCCTATAAGTTAAAATTATTCCAAAACAAAAGGTTCATTTAGCCCTGGCCCATGTGGCTCAGCTGGTTGGGAGTTGTCCGGTGCACCAGGAGGTTGTCAGTTAGATCTCCAGTCAGGGCACATGCCCCATTGTGGGCTCCATCCCCGGTGCCAGTGCCGGGTCGGGGGGATACAGGAGGCAGCCCATATTTCATTCTCTCCGTCTCCCTTCCTCTCTCTCTCTTTAAAAATCAATAAAATTATTCTTTAAAAAAAAGTTCATTAAAAAAAATGAGATTGTCAATTCCATCTTTAAAGTGCCTTCCAGCTCTAATATGCAATACTATGAAATGCACAGGTAAGCATCTCTCTGGTAAAGGGCCTTGCTTTGAGCCTACCTTACACACCACAGCTAGATACTGAGAGGCCAGGCCATTTATTTTTTTTCACTAACTAAAAAGTTATTTTTTTATTTTTTTATCATTATTGTTGAAATGATTACATGCCCTCTATTTCCCCAATTGACCTCTTCTACTCCGTCACCCCACCCCAGGCCTTCATCACCCTACTGTCAGTGTCCCTAAGAGCCTGTATATGCATACAAGTTCTTTATCTGATCTCTTCCCACCTACCCACCCTCCCCTACTTTCCTTATGAGGTTCCACAGTCTGTTCTGTGCTTCTATGTCTCTGCTCAGAATGTCCACAAGACGGTACTATTGCAACTCCAAATTAATTTCTATAATAAAAGCATAATATGCTAATTGACCGTATGTCCTTCCAGACGACCTTCCAAAACGAAGCCGCACCAGCGGGGCCAAAGTAGAGGCAGCTGCCACCACCGTGGTAGGGGCTGAGACCCTTGCACAAATTTCGTGCATCGGGCCTCTAGTACAAAATAATATAGAATGTATACAGTGATTGCAAGATAAAATTTTAAAATAAGTAAATTTTTTTAAAAGACAGGTGTCCAATAAATGCTGTTGGGACAAATGACCATCTATATGACGGGAGAGAGACACCAATCAGATTCCCACTATATTTTTGAGGGCTATGTGTCCTCATCTATAAAATATTAAGCTATATTAAAGCTTTAAATGATCTTTAAAGATTAAAATATAAAAGAACATATGTGAGTATATTTCTATAATCTCTGAATAGGACAAAGATTTTTATGTCAAAAGCAGAAATCAAAAGGAACAGTTTAATTGGGACGAGTGGGAAACTATAAAAAAAAATGACAAAAATTTAATATCCTTTTTTTTCCTAAACAGCTCTTATAACTCCCTAAGTTAAAACTCAGAAAACCATTGACCCAGTCTTCTCTGCATAGAGGGCAGGTGATCTGGGCCAGACACCACCAAAAAACACACCCACATGAGTCATAAGTGAGTGATGTGAGGAAATAAACATTCAAAACTAAAGTTCACCCGCTGAAGAGGATGGGGACGGCTTCCTGTAGTTGTACACAGGAGCTGTGCAGTGGAAGACTCAATGCTGCTGCCCAGCTGAGGCAGCTGCAACATTCTTCTTAGTGCAGTCCCCACGTACAGCTGGACACGGCAAGCAGCCCTAACTTTCAGGCCGTCCTGGAAATCTGTAAGCTACCAAATATTCTTTAATAAATTCCTTTCTGCTTAACTAGCTTACAACTAAATATTCCAACACACACACTTTCTAAAAGATGAACAACAACAAAATCAACAAGTGATAGATGAAATTAGCTATATGCAGAAGTTACCTTAAGAAATAAGATATCCTTTCCCAGGATAAAAACTGAAACAGTAACATCTTACATTTTAAACAAGAAAATGTTTGAATGTGAAATGAAGCTAAAGCCTAACCAATGTCTTAAATGTCTAGAAAATGTATGACTAGAAATCAATATTGTGCTTAGAAAATAGGAATGGAAAGCAGTCACTGGATAGTGTTTATCCAGGACTGAGACTAAAATGAAAATGTTCAGAGCACTTCAGAAATAGTTTTCACTGAAATTGAGAGAAATTCAATAAATCCTTCCTACACCCAGAGCCATAAATTTCAAATCATGCCCACTTCAAAGGCTGTAGATACTTCAAAGGCTGACACTATGAGAGGGAGGAGCTCCATTTCTATCTACTTTTAAATGGTCATATCTAATATCTCCTTTAATAATAGGGCCACTGAGGGGGGAGACAAAAAGAGAGGAAAGTAACTAGGAAATTACTACAAGACTAGAAGGAATAGCTCTTAACTTCTCTGCTGTGATTCCATCATCTCCAAGTAATCTTTGCCTTAATAATTCAGCTTTCCAATTGCCCAGGTGCCAGAAAGGGCTACTCCAGACAGTGACCTCCCAATCACTTGAAAAGTATACCACCACCGTGAGTTTTAAAAATTGGCACTAATACCTTAACTAATAAAGAATTTTTTAAAAAAATTGGCACTATGTCTTTTTACCATGGCCACATGTGAGCCTAATCAGTAACTGAGAGCCTCTTCAGCTCTGGATAAACTAGCAAAATCAAATGTTGGGGTTTATAAATTTGAAGACAAGGCTCTAAAATACACTAGCCTCAGAAAAGTAGTACCTGGCAAAGTTTGGCCTGATAACTTGTAAGTCTTCCTCTGGAGTTGCAAGAGTACAGATCACATGAAGGAATGGATGTGACTACAAAGTATAAAACATGCATGAAAAACTAACTGTACTTGAGCATTTATCACAAGGTTCTGGATCCTTAATGGGTTATCCTCACTTCAAAATATAGAAGGATTTAGATTTGTTCAAAATAAATTTGGTCTAATTAGTTTTTATAACCATGAGAAATTTGACCACAGATTTCTAGGCTATTTGTCAAGAAGCCTGATGGTTATATACAAGCTCACAATTAATATTTTTATTGCCAACTGACTATTATTATTATTATAACTAAGGCCCCAACTTCAGTATAAGAAAAACCATTTTAGTCTGCAGTACATAGAATTCTAAGATGATCCCAAATGACCCTTGCCTTGTGAGTCTGATGAGATATCATTCCCGTGATTATCTGACTCTACATAGCAAAAGGGATTTTGTAGGGATATTTAAGGTTATCAATTAGTTGACTTTGAATTAATTAAAAGAAGATTATCTTGATGGGCCCAACCTAATCACACAAACCCTTCAAGTATGAATCCAGAGTGCAAAGGCAGAGGCAGAAAGCAGAGAGATGCAATCCTGCTGTCCTGGAGAAAGCAAATGCCTATGGGGGCCAAATGGCAAGGAACTTTGGGCAGCTCTTAGCAACTGAAAGTGATCCCCTCCAACAATCAGCAAGAAATAAGGACCTCAGTCCTACAACCACAAAGGACTAAATCTACCACAACCATCTGAGCATGGAGGAGGACCCGAAACTCCAGATGAGAACACAGTCTGGATGACACCCTGATTTAGCCTTGTGAGATCCAGAGACCCCGGTCAGACTATGCCAGACTTCTGACATACAGAATGTGAAATAATAACTGGGTTATTAGACACTACGGTTGTAGTAATTTGTTGGGCAACATTAGAAAACTAATAGTCGCCTTTAGAAATAATAAGGCTTAAATGCCTTGTCAGTATATACTATGACTTTTCATTATCCATCAAGACTCGACTCAGATGTCACCATGACTGACCCTTTCGCGAAATGCCTTCTTACTAGTATACGCTGCCACAACAGCCTGTGAACACTACCACCATGCTAGGAGTACATGTCCCTCAATCCCATGGTAGAGAAACTACATCGACCCTTCAAGGCACCCAGCATAGCACCCAGCATAGCACCTTAGCAGGCTCTAGTAAATAAATAAGTGCTCTATAATTACAAAAGCTTCCAAATACTTATCTCTTTTGATCCTCACAACCAATCTGAAAGGTAAGTGGGGCAGATAGTATCTCATCCCCAATTCCTGATGAGAAATAAGAAGTCAGAATGCTTATGTGGCTTGTCCAGGGTGCATACTGCAAGATCTAGGTTAGCACACAGGTCTTTTGATACCCTTATCCACTTCCCCGGTATTCTTTAGATCACTGTTTCTCAATCTTTTCCCCACTGGGACTCACAGTTAAAATTTTTAACAAATTAAAAAGAAACCATTCCACACAGACACCTCTAAAACAAAAGTTTTATAGAACCTGAATCTTTATGATATAAGATGCCATATTTTCTGACCTAATTTATTCCTTCATTAAAATAGAAAAAAGCTAATCCCAACCCACTTGAACTGCTTTTACCTTTTTAAAAAAAGGATATACCAAAAAATTTCTCCAGAAATACTAAGATTCAGCCCGGCCAGCATGGCTCTCAGTGGTTGAGCATCGACCTATGAACCAGTAGGTCACCATTCCATTAGTTCAGGGCACATGCCTGGGTTGCAAGCAATCCCCAGCAGGGACGGTGTGCAGGAGGCAGCCAATCGATGATTCTCTCTCATCACTGATGTTTCTATCTCTCCCTCTCCCTTCCTCTCTGAAATCAATTTTTAAAAAGTGTGTTTTTTTAAGTAAAATAATAAAAATGGAAAAACTAGAAATTTTCTAAAATCAAGGGAAAAAGAAAATATTCAAAGATCTGTTTAACTAACAATGAATAAAGGTTTGGAATTAGACACAGATTAGGGAGAAATACATTCAACACCACCTGAGGGAAAATTTTCAACCTAGACCAGTAACAAATAAATCCTCTTGAGTGGAAAAAAAGGCCTTTCACACCCTATTAAATTCTTGAGGGCATGGTGCCTTCAACACAAAATAATTTATAGCCAAAAATGGAGAAATGATAATATACAAATCAAGAGCCTTTGCTTAAGAAAACAAGAATTTGTGTAATCTGCTGCAAAAGGATTGTCATCAAAAAAGGTTTTTTGTTTTCTTTTTCAATTCATGCATGCAATAAATTCTTAACTCTAAAAACAATAATCCAGAACTACTCATCTTAATGGGTTCTGAATAGATAAAAATCTGAGGCTAGAACAGAATCCAATTTCTATCAGTAGTTGATCTGTAATGATTTCCTTTTGCAGTCTGGAGATTATATATATATTATCAAATGGGAATGTTTTCAATCTTTTGTACACAAAATGATTTTATTTGATCCTGATGCACCATCTCATCAGAGGCAGCAACCTATGGAAACTGGAAACTCTAACATGTTAGCTTGTAACTAGCTTTTTTACTACTATTCTAAAAACAACCTCTTTTTACTACAGCTTAAAAGCAATTAATTTTCATGAAGAAAAACTAACATTACAAATAAGAAAAAGAATACTTATCTCACCAGCACCTTTGCGCATATCCTTCCTAAATTATTGTCACTGTTTGTATGTAAATATACTTATATTCATATTTTTCCCACAAAACTGGGATCATATGTTGCTTTTTTTTTTAATCCTCACCCGATGATATTTTTCCATTGATTTTTAGAGAGAGTTTAAAGAGAGGTAAAGACAGAGAGGAATATTGATGTGAGAAAGACACATTGATTGGATGCTTCCTGCAGGAGCCCAAACCAGGGCTTGGGCTGGGAGAAGCCTGCAAACCAACGTATGTGCCCTTGATTGAAATTGAACCCAGGACCCTTTGGTCCACAGGCAGACACTCTATCCACTGAGCCAAACCAGCTAGGGCCATATGTTGCTCTTTAATCTGTCTCTTAAAACAAGTATCTCTGCATGTTAATACTTTTCTTTAGGCTCTCACACTAGCTGTGTGATATTGGGCAACCACTGCCCTACATCCTTCATTGGTTCTTAAGTAACTGCGTTTTGTAAAGTCAGAAAAGCCCGCAGTACATGGTATGAAAAGTTAAATATTTACTACTTAAATTTTAGTCACTGTGTACATTTCACGAGAACGAACAAGCCGTCACTGTCCTGCTCGCCTGTTTCAATGTATTTCAAGCACTGTTTTCCTCTACACAAGCCTTAAATTTAAGAGAACTTCAACTTCATAGTTCAGAACAAACTATAGTAGTTGTGCCTAGTTGTTTGATTTAACAGCTGTTAGCTACATAAGAGAAATGTTTTAAGCGTATTATAAATGCCGAATTAGTCAAAACTCAGTCTTCCTTGCAAAAATTAAAATTGAGAGAGAAATTTGCTCCATCTGTTGAGCTTCAGAAAGGCTGGGGAGCAATCTTAGCAGAAGCGGCTCCTCCTCACTGGAGAGACCAGGTTCCACTGGTGCTAAGGAGATAGTTCCTTTCGATTAACACGCCCCCCTTTTCCGGGAAGCTGTCATCTCAAACCGAAGCCACAGCCTTCGTGAAAAATAAACGTAACAAGACGCTCGAAGCAGCAGCAGCAGCAGCAGCAGCCAGCCGGTGGACAGGCACCAGCCCGGCCGGGCTCCGGGTCAGCCCCTCCGCCCGCCCGGGATCAACCAAGTTATGCGAAGTGACTAACTCGTGACCGCCCCGGGCGCTGGAGCCCGGCCACGCCGCCGCCTCGCTCGGGTCCCGGCGCTCCTGCAAGCAGCCTGGCCCGGAGTGGCCGGACCCCTGGCCCTCACCCCGGCCCCGGGCGGGGAATCACACTTCCATCTCGGGTCAGGAGTCCTGCGGGATCCTGGCCCCTCGGAGAGGGGACTTCAGCCAAGAGGTCAGCGACGGCAAAGGGGCCAGGGTTTCCCACGCCGCCCTCGCCCCTGTGCGGGTCTCGGCTGGGTGGGGGCACCTTGGAGATGGGTCCAAACTCCTGCAAGTCCAGAGCCCCTCTCGCTTATTCTCAGGCCGGGGGCGGGCATGGGGGACGGGAGGTGGGGGTAACTCTAACAGAGGTCAGCGATCGGGACGGATCCGGCCACCCCTACCCACTCTCCTGAACGGAGACCCGGGTCAGGAATCATTCCCAGTCCCGGGGGGCGGGCAGGGGGGCATCCTCGGGTTAGAGGTCAAGGGTCACAGAAGAACCTCGCCTCCTGTCAGCCCGGAGCGGGTGTCGAGGGGTATGGGCACGGGGGCGGGGGGGAGCGAGGCAGCCATAGTACCTGAGTGGAGGCCAGCGCCTGCTGGGACTGCTGCTGCTCCTCGCTGACCTTTTGCTTCAGTTTCTTGAACATGGCGCAGCGTGGGGGGTGGTCCTGAGTGTGAATGAGACCTGAGGGGCGAGTGCCCGGGAAGACCCAGCCGCGGCAACGCCGGCTT
>NW_006287904.1:4426360-4461429 GCF_000327345.1 Myotis davidii | reverse complement strand
AGATGCGCTCAGAGCGGGGCCAGGGCGCGCACCGGGTTGGGCGGAGCGGGCGCTACTTCTGTCCTTGAGCGGGGCTGGCGGGCCCGCTGCTGCGAACCACGCGTGTGAGCGTTGAGGGGCGATCAGGGAACCTGCTGCGGGCTCTGAAGGACAGTGCACTTGTGTTCCGTATTCACGGTTAGGATTTTGTGTCTTCGGTGCCTAGTACTCCTCCTGTTCCCCCAGAAAACTATATTCTGCAAACACTGAATTTCACTGTGTAAGGAAGTCTTAAACAAAAATTTAAAACCTGAGGTTCGGAGAAGTTGAGAATCTCACTGAAAGTAGCACAGCTTGGACATCGTAGAGGCAGCATTCGAACCCAGAACCTTCGCGGCTTTAGAGCCCATAGCCACCCCCCACCACCACACTGCCTCTGGGTCCCTTACTGCAGAGGCAGAGACTCGCATTAACATTGTTTCTCTATTTTTCAACTCTGCTCTCAAACGATCTACCGATTGATAGCATTGATTCTTTCTTGATTGCAAAAAAAATTGTGTATTTTATTTTCTACCTATATAATCAGAGGGTTATCCTCAAATGTGGAAGTGCTACAGCCGTGTTGTTCATATGCCAGATTTGCCAACATTTGTATAGGATGGGACACACACACACACACACACACACATACACACTTGGGCTGTAGCAAGTACCAGAGATCCAGAATAGATAGAAATATTTGTGTTACTACATACACTGTGTTAATGTACTTCATTAGAACACTTTAAAACATATTATGTTTTTGTATTTACTTTTGCAAAAGAACACACTATGGCATATAAATTAAAGTTATAAAACCATTGGAAACCTCCTATGAAAGAATGATCTGCACATACATCAGTGCCTAAACTTAGATGATGACTCTCCCAGGAGTTTAGCCAACATTTCAGCCTGAGGCTTTTTTTTTTTTTTGCCTTCTGTTAACAGGTTTTTTTTTATTATTATTGCTTAAAATATTACAAAGAGTAGTACATTTGTCTCCCTTTTTTCCCTGGATTTCAGAAAGGGAGAGAGAGAGATAGAAACATCAATGATGACAGAGAATCATTGATCGGCTGCCTCCTGCATGCCTCCCACTGGGGATCGAGCCCACAACCCAGGCATGTGCTCTTGACTGGAATCAAACCTGGAACCCTTCATTCCACAGGCCCAGGCTCTATCCACTGAGCCAAACCAGCTAGAGGTCTATCTTTGTTTTCTATTGAATACCCCTTGTAGGCAGAAAGTAAGCAAACTAGGCGAAAGTGAGGGGCTGCATTATTATTGCTATTGCCCATATAACCACAAAGAAAAAGAGCAAAAAATGACTTTCCCAGAGTCATCTGATCCGTGGCAGAACTGGAAACCAACCTCAGGCCTTCTTACCCTTTTCCTGGCCTCCAACTGAAATATATTTAGCACTCCCTTCTCTTCTGAGACACGCCCTGCTTAATTTTTTAACAGTTTTATGATTGTTTACATGACAAGCCTAGGGCTGTTTATACAGCTGATGACAACAGTTTAATGAGAAAAATCATTTGAAGGGAAAACCAACACTGGGCTGAGAAAAAAAAAATCTTATTTCAAGAAGGAGGCTTCTGGAAAACTACAGGGTTGATGAAATGGAGGGAGAAGGTGTCAAATTCCTTGCTCCTTACTAAGGACTTGATAATCAGATTCCTGAATAAACAAACATTTGAATAGAGTGTTTGTGTTGTTAAAAAATAAAACAAAACAGCACTTGCCTCATATTCAAGATGTGTGGGTGAGTTCCCCCAACGTGGAAAGGCTGGGTAGTGGAATGAATAAGCAAGTAGACATTAAACTCAACTGCCTGCATGCAAATCCCGGTTTTGCCATTTATTAGTTCTGAGATGGGGAAAATCACTTAACTTCGGCATATTTCAGTTTCTTCATCTGCAAAAAGAAGACATGTCATTGTATCCATCGTAAACTTCCTGTGAGGATTAAATGAGCATCTGGTTAATAAGTTGGTATCATGGGGGGGGGAAAGTTGAATTAATTTCTCACACCTGAAAAATTACTAGAAGAAAACATGGGAGGATTTACTTTATAATCTTAGCTGCTCGGGGCCCTTCTAAGTATAACACAAAGTGCATAACAAAGAAACCATAACAAAGAACATAGTTCAATTCATTATCTAATCTAAATGTTTTTTTCATTCTGCGTGTCAAAAATGCTATAAATATAATGAAATATTGTGCAATTCATTGCTCTATTGTAATCAGATGACAACAGGAATAAATGTGGGAGCAAAAATGGCAAGCAAAAGAAAGTATACTACATGATTTCATGTAGGCAAAATTAATGGAAGTGTTAGAAGTCAAGGGAAATATTGTCTTGAGGTATAGGAAAGGCATAGAAATGGGGATGGGGCTTGAGGGCACCTGCCAGTAGGTAGTATTGTGTCTTACTGCCACTTGTATTTTGCCTTTGTCATTGGTTGTGATTACAAAGATATGTTCAAAGTATTTGTTTCCTGATTGTGGTAGTAGGTATACAGATCCAAACGTGTTAAAACTCGCAGATCTGTACATGGGAAGTAAGATTCATTTTTACTGTATATAAATTGTAAAATAATAGTTTGCCATGAAAACAAATAAATAGGCACAAAATACAAAAAAGAATGAGCTAGCTCTATGCATACAAATATGGGGAAATCTCAAGATATTTTTGTTAAGAGAGAAATCAAATGCAGTGTATATAGCATGCTACCATTAGTGTGATTAAAAATGAAAATGCTGATTTTTTTTAACTTTAAAAATGGCAATTTCATGTGGTTCAATAAATGTACCTACTAGTATATAATGCTTTCAACAATAAAGATTTTTTAAAAATAAAAAAATGTATGTATGTAAATTTGTAAACACACAGATATGCAGAATATATCTAGAAAAACACATAAGAAACCAGTGAAGTAGTTGCATCAGTGAAGGACACTAGGCCGCTGGAAGTATCAGCATTGAGATTCACTTTTATGTCCTTCTTATCTTTTTAATTTGTTGGAGAGGAGAATTCCCCCCTCTCTACCCTGCTATAGTTCTTACAGCTGGACTAATAATAAAACTAAGATTGACACAAGACTACATTAACAGGGGGGGAAAAACAATTCAATACGTGTGCATAGGAGAATCACAATAGATTGCTCAGATCCTAATATGAGGCATCTTTATACTTTTTAGGCAAAGAAACAATAAGTTTGTGAAGAATGGACAGGACAAAGAGGCGGGGAAAGGTTAGTGCTCATTAGAAAAGACTGTAAGCAAGGTTTGGGTATTTGTTAATGAGGAATTTAAACAAAGTAGTAAATTAGAAAAGAGGCAACAAGTCTTGTTTATACAGACTGTTTGGCTCTGAGTTGCTTAACTCTAGCAATAAGAGTTGTCCTCCAGGTGCAGGGAGGACACCTGTCACATGAAAGATTTATTTCCTTCTCTCAAACGGACAAGGGAGGGTCAAGGTGTTTTTCTGGCACCAGCTGCTTGTCAGGTAACCTGAATTCAAAGCCATCAATATGCCATTGTGGGCTATTCCCAGTGGCCTGTCTTGGGCCCCAACAAACTCACATCCCTAGCATGTATTAACTATCCTAAAAATGTTAACATGTTGAAGAAGAAGTAGGCAATGGAGCATTACCTTCAAAATGTTATAGAAAAATTGTTTTCCACCTCAAGTTCTTTTTGAGCCAAATAATCGATCTTGTATGTGTCCATAAGTACTTAGGAAAATTTCAAAGGAGACACACCAAACTATTAGTTGTGGATAGGTCAACCCTGAATAGTTTAATTAAACTGGAGGAGTACAAATTTCACTGTATTTTGTGAGTTTCTTTATGTTTTCAATATTTGAAATCCTATATAATAAAAGCCTAAAATGCAAATTGTTTGACCGGGAGTTCTACTGCTCATTATGATGTGCGCTGACCACCAGGGGGCAGTTTGGAGCATGGTGGGCGTCAGCGATGTGGCGCTGGCAGCAGGTGGCAGAATAAGCGCTGTCGGCCCCAACAATCATGGGACCATGGCAGGATGGTGAAGCAGGTGAGCAGGTGGCGCCAGACCAAGGTGGGTGCAAGGTGATCCCTCTGCCGATCATCCCACAGACAGTGAGCAGTGGTGGTGGTAGGGGACAGGACTGCCACCTGGTTCCCAGGTGCTGAGGAAGCCGGGCAGGGGGAGTCAGCCCACCCCCCGCCCCAATCGATCGCCCTTCATGCAGGATGGTGGAGCAGGTGAGGAATGGCGCCAGGCCACTGCGGGTGCCAGGCAGGGCTGCGGGGCTGCGAGGCTGTGGGTGTGAGTTGAGGCTGCGAGCCTGGGGGCACGAGCTGGAGCCTGATCCCCACAGGCCACCCCAAGGGACCCCACCTGTGCACAAACTCATGTACCAGGCCTCTAGTCTGTATATAACACTTTTACATAACCAAGATGTGGCTGAACCCCAGAGGTAGGTGCTGCCCCCTTCCACCTCCATCTCAGGACAGGATAGTACTTTGACTTTCCAAAGGAAAACAGGCTCCCTTGTACAATCGAGAAATATGGATATTTTACTCCAGAGTCCAGAATTTCTAGAGTCTAGATTTTTTAGGGGGAACAAAAGTCATGATTTCCATTGTCTAGTGCGCAGTCCTTTACTCCAACTCATCTTATTAAACCGACCTTTTCTACCAAACAAACCACCTACTCACTGACTTAGGGTCGCCATCAGTCTCCCCATGCAGATATCAGCCTTGTTTGGCTCAGCCTTTTCCACCTGGTCCAGGGCCTCTGGCATCTCTGTGTCTCCTCCCCTGAACCACAGCCCCCTCTGCACGCCTCTCCAATCTTGCTGTCTCGCATCTATCTCTTCACTCCGTCCTCCTGGGCAGGAAAGGCCATTGTTACAGGGAAGCTGCATTTGCACTCAGCAAACCAAGGATCCTCTGGTTACTAGGCACTACCTCCTTAGGAGGAAGAAAAGGAATTGTAAACAATAAGTCTTTTTCCAGCATCAATCATTATTTAAAGAATCCCACTTGTAATTTAAAAAAATTAGAGCTAAAAAATAAAGCCTTTTCCTGACCTTTTCCTAACCATAGAAATTTGTTTTTAACACATGAGCTAAGGATCTTTACTGAACAAGGGTTTCCAGGCACTAGGTTCCTTCCTATTGGAATAGAAGAAGACAATTAAAGTGGATGAGGCATATTAAAAGAATCAGGCTTCGCTTTTCAACCCAGGAACAAGAGGACAAGTGTTGCACATTTGTAAGGGTCTGGGATGCTTGTGGCTGCACCTTTTAGACCCTCAGAGAATGAGCGTGTGTGCCCACCTTGTACTAGGAGCAATTACCCACCAGTTGCTTTCCTTGGTTGCCATGGCAGCCAGAAGGGTCTTGAGTCACTCTCTCCTCACTCCAGGCAGACAATGGGGCCTCTAGTCTCAGCCAAAAGCCCCACCCACCCCGCCTCCAGCAGCTTGTGAAAGGTGGAGAAGCATTCCTTTCCAGAGAGTGCTTTCAACTTGGACAACTCCCCCAACACCAATTCCACAGCTCCCCGAGGGGCACACCCCAGTTCCAGATTCAACCTCCAGAGAAACCAGAGACGCCTACCCTGCACTGTGCCTCAGGATCATCTACCCGGGAGGCCCAGTACAATGCTCGTCTCCTGATCATCGGACAGCTGAAAGGTGATGGACTTTAACAAACACTCATGCGATATTCTGAAAAAGTAATTTTCTTTATTTTGGATGTTAAGGCTTACATCTCATTACAGAACCAGCCTGCAAAAATCACACTTGGTAAACTGTCCCAGAATTCTGTTCTTGCTCTATTTGAAAGGGCCTTATTCAGAGTGAACTGGCCCCCTACGTGAACAGTCTTTGAGGGGAAAAGACAGTCTCCCTTGTCTTTGCCCACTGTGTATGAAAGAATTGCCTGTCCTCCTGGGCCAAGGGTCAGATGCCAAGGCGAGCTATAGCTCAGCAGTGTGGGATGACTGTGAAAATATTGACATTTGACAATAGGCCCCAACCACCAACTGTGACAATTCAGTAACTGCCCCACCCCAGACAGGTGAGGGATGCAGCCAAAACAAGTTGTTGCCAGAGAACTTATTTCTGTTGTGGGACAAATCCTCTGACCTCCATCTTAGGCAGCTGCACAATAACACTGACTTGTTTGTGACTTGCTGACAACCAGAGAGAATCAAACGCTGCCATGCAGGGAGCTGGATTGTCCTCAGTAACCTGCCCTTTTCTCTATTTACACAACTTTCCCACCAGAGTGGAGGACATCAGCTTTCAAAGGAAAGTGCTATTAGATGCCTCCTGGTCTCCATTACTTTCCGTGAGGTGCCTTGACTTCAAGGTAGTCTACCAAGTCAAGTAGTGTTGGCCTAGTTCTCAAATGTTCTCTCTCCTCCAACTCCCATTTTCTGATAGCTCCATGTAACAGCCCAGATCCATGCAGGAAAACATACCAGGTATGGGGACCTAGTTACATAGCTATTGGGAAAACCAAAAAGCCAAACAAAGGACAGTGAGGCAACCTAGAGCTTAGTAAGAGCAGGGAGCTGCTCCCATCCCTAGGGCTGGAGGCCCTAGGGCAGGACGCGGTGTTAACAGAGTCCAGGACAGGACCAGAACCTCAGAGGTGGAGCCACCTCAACGTAGACACTCCGGCTCCTCCCACCCTCAGTCATCCCGGGGTTTTCCACTGGCAGCACCCAGTTGGCAAAGGAGCCTGGGAACTGTTGTTGTAGGGTCAGCCCCTTTCAATTCCAGGAGTAGAGAGAAGAGCTGCGAACAAACAGAAAATGACAGTCACTCTCTGAAAATGTCATTTCTACAACCAATAAAAGCTCAACATCTTCTACAAGTGGATTCTGCACTCTTAGATTAGTGCAAAATTCATAGAGCAGACCGGCCGGTGTGGTTCAGTGGTTGAGCACCGACCTATGAACCAGGAGGTCACGGTTCAATTCCCAGTCAGGGCACATGCCAGGGTTGCAGGCTCAATCCCCAGTAGGAGGTATTCAGGAGGCGGCAAATCAATGATTCTCATCAGTGATGTGTCTATCTCTCCCTCTCCCTTCCTCTCTGTAATAAAAATTATATGTTTTTGTTGTTTTGTTTTTATTCACTGAGTAAGAGAGTCAGGCACAAGATGGAACCAATGACTTGCCCATTGTTAACCAAGGAGATTCTTGGAAAACTAGTTTGGGGAAATGTTAGCAGTTGCAAGAGGGAGGGAGAAAGGGAAAGAATCTGAGAAAACCGGGGTGTTTTTAGCAGAGATTAGATAAGACCTGATTTGCATTTTTACAAGAGAAACCTGGTTGTGATTTAGAGCAAGTTTTCTAAAGCTTTAATGTGCATACATCACCTGGGATCTTGTTGAACTGCAGGTAACAGCAGGTGGGGCTGGAGCCTGAGATTCTGCATCTCTATCAGGCTCCTAGGTGAAGTCGATACTGCTAGTCCATTGACCACACTGAAAGCAAGGATTTAGAGAGAGACTTGAGTTTATGTAAATGCTGATTGGAAAGGTCCAGGAGGGAGAAAGTGTTGATGCAGAAAGAGATAAAGATGAAAGACTCCTGAGAATGGGGTGGGAATATGATGCTGGGCATAGATGAAGGGACTGATCCTCTATGAAAACAGGAGGGAGCAGAGATGTGTGTAGAAGCAGGAAGTTTAATGGGAGGTTGATCAATGTTAAGCAGATTTCAGATCATGTAGGTTTCTTAACTAAGGTTCCTTTCAGGACCTTTACTATATTAAGATGTATTATGAATCAATCAGAGGTTTCCTAATCATGATTGACAGCAGAACCCCTTTTCATGGATCATCAAGGGGACTTGTGCTCTGGAAAACATACCTTGGAAAACCCTGACCTGCCTAATATATGCCTGAACTTTCCTAGCCATTAAATGGAGACAGTAAGATCTTATCTGACAACCAGAGGCCCAGTGCACGAAAATTCGTGCACTCAGGGGGACAGGGAGGGTCCCTCAGCCCAGGCTGCACCCTCTCTCAGTGCGGGACCCCTCAGGGGATGTCCACCTGCCAGCTTAGGCCTGCACCCTGGGGGATTGGGCCTAAGCTGGCAGTCAGACATCCCTCTGGCAGGCTGGGAGCCCTCGGGGGATGTCTGAATGATGGCTTAGGCCGGCTCCCCACAGACCTAAGCTGTCCGTCGGACATCCTTAATGTTGCCACAGAGGCGGAAGAGGCTCCCACCACTGCCACCGCGTTGGCCAGCCATGAACTGGCTTCTGGCTGAGTGGCACTCCCCCTATGGAAGTGCACTGACCACCAGGGGGAAGCTCCTGTGTTGAGTGTCTGCCCCCTGGTGGTCAGTGTGCATCATAGCAACCAGTTGTTCCACCATTGGGGTCAATTTGCATATTACCCTTTTTTTATATAGGATTACTTCATAACAATGTTAATTACCTTGCTGAATTCACCAGAGCTCTCCATCTTGCAGGCTCAGAGACTGTTTCCTCAACACACTGAAAGGAGACAGCTCTCAGAAGTTAGTACAATGAGCTAGTATCTCAAGATAGAGACATAAAGTGTATTAATCTATAACAATGAGGGCTATCTCTATCACATGGGCCTTTATAACCTTATTCATTCATTCATTCAAGAGTATTTATTTTTATTGATTTCAGAGAGAGGAAGGGAGAGGGAGAGAGAGATAGAAACATTAATGATGAGAGAGAATCATTGATTGGCTGCCTCCTGCAACGCCCCCTACAACCTGGTCATGTGCCCTGGCCAGGAACTGAACCAGCAACCTCCTGGTTCATGAATGTACACTCAATTACTGAGCCACACTGGCTGGGCAAGAGTATTGATTAATTGCCTGTTATATATTGGGCTATGAAATGGCAAAAGATCTCAACAGCATAAATAAGTGTCCTTCATGGGAAGGGACAGACAGATCTCATTCCAGTGACATGAGAAGCTTGAGAGGCTGCCGGGGGATTAAAGGTTGTAAAGGACTGCCTGCAGAGAGAATGAGATGAACATGCAACGAGAAGTGGGGGCAAACTACTTTGAGAACTGGATGGAGAGAGAGTCCTGTTGACAATGAGTCCATGGTTCCGGTCCCTGAGACACTTGGTTCTTTGGCTTTTCCTCCCACCTTCTAAGTTCACCCTCGAACTGATAAATTCTCTCTGGGTAAGCTGGTTTTCGTCAGGTCCCTCTGTAACTGACAGAATCCTGATCTGTATGCGGGGAATGTAACGTGACTGGATCTGGCTACATTTGAAGCCATTTGGAGCAGCTGGTGTTCCCTCATGACTCATGAACATTAACAGAGAAGATGAAAGATACAAGCCAGGCAGGAGGGCTTTTCAGGCTAACATCTGCAAGATCTGAGAAAGGAGACTAAAGAATGGCACTTTCCTCTCTGTGTCTTGACAAAGGATAGTGTTACCTCTTTACAAACAAGAAGGGTAGACTTGAGCTAGTATTTTATTTTATTTTTTAATTTTTTTATTTTCAAGAAAGACGATTTTAAATATAATAATGTTACATGCAATAAACATTCATATTTCAAGAAAAACTATTTTAAATGCAAAATATTACATGCAATAAAAATTAATATTTTGATTGAGCTAAATATTTTAGTCTTTTAAATATTTGGTCATTGAATCCATCAGTACCAGCCTGTTGCCTTAGTAAGGCTTAGCCATTGGTTCTTTCTTGTCCACAGCTGCAGCCCAGGTTCACTCATAGCCTGTTAAAGGAGGCATCTGACCAGCTCCGCCCCCCAGGCTATGCATCAGCTCAGATGGTGTTACCTCATTCTGGCTGCGGTGACCCAGGTCTGATAACTGAGCTCTGGTCTCATCAACAGGATCACATCCCCAATGTTCTGATTATGCATTTGGCTTTTGCTTTTCTCCGTTCCTGAATTCTCATTCTAGTATGTCACCTAGCATCTCATTCTCCCTCCTCCTCCTCTATGGACCATAGCCTTGCTCCTCCCTAAGGCCAGTGACCAGCAGTTTGCCACCCCCTGACCCATCTCCCTGGATTCAGCTCATTCTGAGTTCCTATCTTCCTACCATGCACATTGTAATGATCTCAGGAGGCTTGATTAATAACCTGCTACTCTCCTTTCAGGTTCTGAGCCAACTGAGAGATAAACACAGGAGTCAGGCAGATGGAGGACAAAGTATCAGTTTTATAACTAATGAGAGTGATCAGGAGTAAGAGGCATGTAGTATGCCTCACGCCCTTGTTAATAAGCTTCACTCCAGAGCTAAACGAACTCTTCAGCAGAGGAGGAGGCATGGCTTTCTGCTCCAGCCTCTGCGCCCTGATGATGGTGGCAGGGCTTGGGCGAGGCAGCTGCCAGAACTATGTCCCTATCACCCAGTTCCTAGTGACAACTGCCCTGGTGGGCTTTACCTGGTGTCTTCATTGGGTTCCCCCAGAAGCAGATGCTGAGACAATGACTCAATGCACGTCATTCATTTGGGAACTAAAGAAACACCAGAAGGAGGGGAAGTGAAACAGTATGGGAAAGGCACACAGAAATGGGGACATTATCCAGCCATCTACCCTGGGGACGACTGGAGCTCGGTTGTGATCCTGTGAGCCAGTATAGACTCACACTCAGGTATCCCACCCAAGGGAGAGGAGCTTTGGTATTTATACACTAACTTCCATGAGTCATTGGTTGAAGGCTAGTGGAGATGAAGCAAGGGGAGGGGCAGTAATTCTTGGACACCTGCAGCCTGCCACACAGGTGTGCAAAGTGGGCTTCAGTGGCCAGAGAACTGCCCTCAGGCAGAGTGGCAGCAGCTGGCAGTTGGAAGTTGGGCTGCTGTGCACTAAGGGGAAATGGATAAAACACCCCCTCTGTCTTTGGCCTCTGGATTCTATCTCTGACCCCCAGGAGGAGAATCTGAGCTCCTCCTGCTTCCTGTTCAGGAATGACTATGACTCAGACTCATGCCACCTCCTCCTGCACCACCAGCACTGGCAGCACCTCCCCACCCCACCCCGAGGCCAGTCAGCGTCTGACTAGAGCAGGACCAGCCCCTTTGGCAGCAGCTGTTGGAAGGCCAATGAGAGTGCAATCACACGGCTGTTATCAGAGGACTTTCCCCCAGATGAGAAATAACCTGTAATTGGGAAGCTGAGGAGGAAGGTAGAGAAGTGTCATTTCCCATACAAGCTCTGAAATAAAAAGAAATGTTTCTAAAGTAGCAATAATTTAAAAAACACACACACGCAAATTTTGAGCAACCATGCAAGAGGAAAGACTGAATTACTTCTATTCTCTTTATAGAAGACTAGAGGCCTGGTGCACGGATTCGTGCACCAGTGGGGTCCTTCAGCCTGGCCTACTGGGATCAGACTGAAACCAGCCCTCTTACATCCCCCAAGGGGTCCCGGATTGCGAGAGGGTGATTCTCAGATGGTGCACCTCAGAATCAGGCTCCCTCCTCTCTGGTTCTGAGCGCACCACCCGAGAACCGCAGCTGCCAAATCACTGCAGCTCATAGCTCCTGCGTTGAGCATCTGCCCCCTGGTGGTCATTGTGCATCACAGCTACTGGTTGGACCGTCAGACAGTCGTTTAGGCTTTTATATATATAGATGGCGTTATAAAATTGGTGTCATAGGAAGAGGTAACCAAAGAGTAGACAGTCATAAAACAGGAAAATGTACTTAGAGTAGCATACTGAGCTCTTAACAATTCATTTATATCCTCAGCTTCTTTCTAATAGGACGCAGAGGCTGGATGAGACAGCCCTGGCATCCGCTCCATGCTCTGTCTAGTGTCACCACCACTCTTTGGCATTCAGGCACTTTATCTAGGTCTTACTCACTGGGCCATTCCCTTTTCTCCATGGTCCCCCCTGAAATCCTAGTAGATATATGTCTGAACTATAGGGACGGATAGGGATCCAAGGTGCTCCCAGAGAGATTCTGAATTTGAAATGTGGATCAGTGGGAAGGGGTGCTGCCCAATCACTCTGCCAAAAGCACTGCACCCCAGCTCATGCCCGGTGACACCACGATAGTAGTCGCCGTTGGTACTCCCCCCAGTGCTGAATTTGGAGCTTTGTGGGTTCTGTGACCTGTGCTCTGCCCTGGGGAATGGCCCTTGCCTGAGAGGAGCCACCTCTCTGGATCTCCCTGGAGATTATTCCCACTCCCCACAGGGCAGCCGATGACTGACCATCACTGGAATGCAAACGCATCAGGGCAGGGCATCTCTGTGTTATGATTTACACTTTACAACGCTGCCCAGTATAACTTTCCTGTGCTGATGGAAACACTTGTCTGCTCTGTTCAATATGGTAGCCACTGGCTCTATGTGGCTATCAAGTACTTGACATGAGACTAAAGAAATGAATTTTAAATGTGTATTCATCTTAATTAATTTTACTTTAAATAGCTACACGTGGTTAGTGGCTACCATAATAGACAATGCAGATCCGGAACCTCACCGTAACCTGATGGCTAAGGACAGAGTTTGCCTGAGGCCACTTCCTTATTCACCTCTTCCCCTTTTCCTATCCTATTTCGCTCCCTCTTTTACTGGCTTCTCATGAGAGCACAACCTCAACCAGTCATGTGCACTTGAATCCCTATTTCAGTATTTCCTTCTAGGGAATCCACCTGAGATATTATGTTACATTTTTTAAATAGAAAATCACAGAAAGCTTAAACCCTGAATCAAATGTGCATACATGGCCCTGGCTGGTGTGGCTCAGTTGGTTGGAGCATCGTCCCATACACCAAAAGGTCTTAGGTTTGATACCCGGTCAGGGCACATACCTAGGTTGCAGGTTTGGTCCCCAGTTGGGTTGCATAAGAGAGGCAACTGATTGATCTCTCTCTCTCTCTCTCTCTCTCTCTCATTCCCTTCCTTTCTCTAAAATCAATACTAGGTAAGGATTTAAATATATATGTTTTTTTAAGTGCACATACAAATTCAGTACAAGTCATAATATTTTAACAGAAAGTATAAAACAATCTCAAGTTCATTGGGTTAAACAACAAGGAAATGGATTATCCCGCATCTGAAAGTTCAAGGAAAGGACAGCTCCAGAGCTGGATAATTAGGTGGCTCAACAACATCCTCAACATTCTTCCCATCTGGTCGCCATGTCACCCTGGTGGACAGCCTTCATTTTTGGACTAGTCCCTCCCTCGCTGTCACAAGGTGGCTGCCCCAGTGCCAGCCTTCACATCTAGATACATCCATGTCCGTGGGGAGGGGCAAGGGGAGGGTGGAGATACCATGTTTTCCAGTGTGTCTCTTTTGGGAGCAATCTTTCCGGAAGCCTCCTACAGATGTCCCCTCGATCTCTCTGGTCAAAACTGCATCACATGGCCACATCCAAACCAATCCTGGCAAAGGGGGATGGGAAAACCATGACCGCCACAGAACAAACAGGACCTGCCCTGTGGGTCCCAAAGCACACGGCTGAGCAGAGAAGGGTGAATACCTAAATACAACACAGCACCTGCGTGTATGGGTTAGGAGCTGGATGAAACGGATGTTACAGGATCACTGTCTCCATTACAGGTTTCCTTAAGCCAGCTCCTCCTGCAATGTGTTCTGTGAACCAACTACATGGAAAGCAGTTAGAGGGCTTGCTAATATGCAGATTCCTAGGCCCAAGGCACTGTCTGAAACATGGCAGGCGCTTAAGAGACATTTGTTGGAAGGAAGAGAGGGAGGGAGAGACAGAGGCCTATTGCATAAGAATCATCCTCAGGTGGCTTTTCTGCTCACTAACCCTGGAGACACACTAACCTAAAGCTGAAAACGAAAGCTTCACCTCTGGTCCCTTCTTCATTACCAATCTCCCGGCAGAGGGGAGGCAGTTGTGAACCATGTTGCCACCTGGTGCCTCTTTGCTCTAACACGTTCAGTGATGTTACGATGACAAGAGTGCCTATCCGTTGTACTTAGCATGCATTATTAACACGGCTTTCAGCTTCACTCGCTGAATCCACGATTCCTGTTACAACGCTTCATGAAACATAAATGAGTGTGATAATAGCTTCCACTTTGCGGACTAATATATTGAGAAACATCTAAGAAGACTTAAGTGTGAGGTTTGTGAAAAGCAGTATCTGGGACCTCATGGGAACCCAGCTCGTGTGGCTCAGTGGTTGAGTGTCGGCCTATGAATCAAGAGGTCACAGTTCGATTCCCAGTCAGGGCACCTGCCTGGGTTGTGGCTCAATCCCCAGTGTGGCGCGTGCAGGAGGCAGCCGATCAATGATTCTCATCATTGGTGTTTCTCTCTCTCTCTCTCTCTCTCTCTCTCTCAATACAAATATATTTTTTTTTAAAAAGAGCTCATGGGTGATTTGGCACCTGGAAAGCAGCTGCCCCACCAGTAAACTATTTATCTCCTAAATGACTCTAAATCAAGCATGTCAAACTCAAAGGCTAACATGGACCAAATAAACAAGGTTTAAGTTTATGTGGGCTGCAAAAAAAAAAAGCTTAAATTTTCATAGAAACATAGGTTTATTTCAATAGAGATATGCTGAACACAAAGGCCTGAAATAAATGAGTAATCATTAACATAAAATAATAGAACATTTAAGTAAAAATTAAGTTTTTCTTGAACATTAACTTACCAGACACTGAATAACTGCACAAGTTAATAAGCATCTCCAAAAGCAAAATATTCCCTGTTGTGCACACCAAACAAGTCAGTCCAAGACTAATGAGGGGGCAAACGGCTGCTAAAATATTCGCTGTTGGTATTAGTGGAGAGAAATGGTGCACCTGCGTGTAAGGCACGTAAGGGAAATGAATGCAACGGGATTATGGTAATCAGTCATTAGCGAACATTGTAGTTCATTATTAATAATTATGTATAACAGGATATTGTAAAAATTAAGCTGCGAAATTTTAATTAAAATGTTTCTTACATACCGTTATATTGGCTGGGCCACAAAAATATTCATTATGGGCCGCATGTGGCCCACTGGCCACGAGTTTGACATGCTTGCTCTAAATGGAGTCCAATACAGTGCTCAATCACCAGTTAACCAGCACCCATCGCCAGGGTAAAGAAACCCGCTCTTTCTTAAAGTTACCACCTCCATTTTACCGATAGTGAATAATTAGACACTTTTTGCCAAGTGCCTGCTTACCGTCTTCATTGGATATCTAAGAATCATTTTAAATGTAATATATCTGAAATAAAATTCTCGATAATACCCTCACTGCTGATGTTCCTGTTGGTTTTCCTCCCTTTCTTGTTTCACTGTTTCCACTCTTTTACTTCTGCTCCCCAGTCACCTCCCTAATGCTAAACTGTTTGCACCTGAGCGCACCCTTCCTTTAGTCTCTGGTTTTGAGGAAACCGAAACTAAAACAGGTGATAGGAAAGGAGAGAGGATTTCTTTAAATATTATTACAACACTATTTCTTCTTCTTCTTTTTTTTTTAATCGTTTTTTAAAGTTCTCACCTGAGGATATTTTTCCATTGATTTTTAGAGAGAGTGGAAAGGAAGGGGAGAGACAAAGAGAGAGAAACATCAGTGTGAGAGAGACACATCAATTGGTTGCCTCCTGCCCACACCCCAACCAGGGCCGGGGATTGAGCCTGCAACCGAGGTATGTGCCCTTGACCGGAATGGAAACCCGGCCCCTTCAGTTTGCAGGCCGGTGTCCTATCCGCTGAGCCAACCGGCTAGGGCTAGAATACTGTTTTCAAGGGAATGATGAATGTAGCATGCACACAGCACAACTGACATCTACTTGGAAGGACAGACATGATTAAAGAGGCACAGAACCTGGTAACTGGTGGCGGGGGGGGCGGATAGCAAGGGAACTTACTCTTCACGGTGGCCTTTTCTCACTGGAATGCTTTTGCCTAGTTAGTGGTACTTACCTATTTTAAATGTCGACAGACATTGAAACCCAGGTTGAGCCAGCCCAGCAGGGAAATTGCCTGGTGCCTACATTTGGGGGGGCATGCTTTCCTTCGCCCTGGAATCTGCTTAAAGCCAGAACCACAATTAAATGGCCTTGTAAAGGAGCCCAAATACGGAAAAGACCTACTGAACTTGGTGGACAGAGTAACAAATAAAAGAGGATTTAGCTTATGTAAATAAAGCTCTATGGCTCTAACTGGGGGAGGAGAGGGAGTGCATTTCACAGTCTATAGGTGGTTAATGGAATAGGCTGCTACTGTGGTTCCCAACCCATATGCAGTCTCATTACCCTCAAGGCTTTTAGGGGTTTGGTCTGGAAGTGACGGAGAGGGTGGGAGGATGGAATCTCCATGGAATAATCAGATGATACTTTACTTCAGAATGTCTGCTACAAGCCAGTGTTTCCCAAAGGGTGGGTGGGACACAGGTATCTCTGGAGTCCAGGAGGTGACATTAGGTGGTCCTGACCCTCCTCCATGCCCTTTGGGGAGAAAGGGCTTGCCAGTGCTAGATGAGGCTGGCAGAGGGAAATATGGGTGAGCTGGCTCCCTTTGCCAAGGGAGGCCTGGCTCAGAGAGAAGGCTGCGCCCATCACCTCGATCAGGTTCAGAAATGGGGTGGGGGAGGGGCGACCTCGTCCATCCCAGCTCCCGGATGGAGGCAGGGAGAGAGCATCATGCTGCCTACCTTCTCTGGGTCTCATACTGAAAGTGGTGCTGTAGTTGGATACACAGAAAACATTATCCCAGAGGATGGAGGAGGGTAACTATCAAGGGTAAGTCTCTACAAATTATAAAGTTCAAAGCAATCATAGTCCACTCTGGATCTTAGTTAAATACATTCCTGCATTATTCTCAGACACCTCCCCGACCTTCTGCCAAGCTACCAGAAGGCCAAGACTACCATGCTGGTACTCTCGAGTTTTTAGTATTGGTCACCCAGCATTGCTGCCTTAGCTCCCTGGGTTCCAGGCTGTCTTTTTAAAATTATTATTATTATCTTTATTGTTGAGAGTATTACAGATGTCCTCCTTTTTCCTTCCATTGCCCCCCTCTACCTGGTTCCTGTCCCGCCCCAGGCCTTCACCACCCTCAGCCACAATACCCTGGTTTTTACAGCCCGAAGTTACAGGGATGTTGGGGGTCAGATGTAAGCTGGCAAGGTTCCTTCTAATAAAAAAATTAATAAAAAAAATAACAAAGGTTCCAAACAACCTAGACTATACCCTAAATGTAAAAAAAAAACAAAACATTGGGCAAATGAGTGTAAATCTAAGAAAACCATATAGGTAAAGGTCCCAGCCTTGCTAACCCCTGCAGGTGCAAGAACCTTGCCAGCTTACATCTGACCCCCAACACAGGGACTTCTCTTGCCAGCTCTGGAACCCTGGACTAGGGGTCTGGTGTGAGGCTGGGACCTCTTGCTTCTCAAAGGAGGCCTCCACAGTGGAGATATGCCTCCCGATTAAAAACACCCTACACGTGGGTGTCAGAACAGCCCGGCCTGCACCTCCGCCCCTCCTTCCAGGCTTGTGTGCTGTCTGCTTTACTTCTGCAGTTGTAGGACTTCCATCAGCCGGCTTTCAGGTGGTGCTGAATGATGGTTGTTCCGTGTTTCAGTTGTAATTTTGATGTGGTTGTGGGAGGCTTTTACCTGCACTGCCATCTTCATTCTCCCCTAAGCTGTCTTCTTATCTCAGACTGGGGGGTTCTGTTAGACCGCAGCTGACTCTCTCAATCCTTGGCCTCAGGCATTTTAACCAGAGTTCAAAGGGGATGCTAAATGGACTTCAGCAACAGGAAAGCTGTGTGGCGTGGTGGCCTGGTGACGTGGTGGGAGCAATGAGCCAGACCTCAGCAGAGCTAGATGTTAAGAGATGAGCAGCCATTAGATGTCAAGAACAGACGAGAAAATTGAAAGTCACCAAAGAGAGACCCTTAAAAGTCTGCAGGTAACAGCAGAGAGTGCTGGTTAGACAACAAAATCCAGATTCAAAGAGCACTCAGGTGGCTAGAATGTGAAGTCAAAACAGCAACATGGCATTTTAACATCATAAAAGTGCTTTTGCTTTTGGTATCACCATGCCAGAAGATATCATGGAAGACTCTTGGGTTGGGAACAATTTTAGGTGAAAAACATCTCGGGGTTTAGATTAGCACAGCCTCAAGGTGAGCCTACACTGTTAATGCTGAGCTACGGAGACTGAGATTTAATGGTTCTCTTGAATTCTACACGTCAGACCACATCTGAGCTATGTGGGTCCTGGTCTGGGTGTAACGACTGAGATGAGATCTTACCAGAAGGCACACAGATCCCCTTTCCTGAGCAGCCGTTCTGCACACACTGTGACTGTTGGCTGCTGACAGCTCACAGCTGTACCCTGCTCCTAGAAGTCCCTTGCCCAGCCCAGCCAGTGGGGTTCAGTGGTCAATCTATGAATCAGGAGAGCACATACCCGGGTTTCAGGCTCCATCCCCAGTATGGGGCATGTAGGAGGCAGCTGATCAATAATTCTCTCTCATCATGGAGGTTCCTATCTCTCTCCTTCTCCCATCCTCTCTGAAATATAGATATAATTTTTTTTAAAAAAAGAAGCCCCTTGCCCAAATGGGAAGCACTGTGCTCAGAAGGTTACCCTGATCCCCAAACTCTCAGAGCCAATGGCTGAGGGATACACAGTACAAAAGGCTGAGCCACATGTCTTAAGGTGGGATAACTCTGGGGTACCCTTCAGGCTTCAGAGCTGACCCGCATGAGGCTCATCTCCAACTGAAACCACATCCTTGCTCTGCTCTGTTCTCTGCCCCATCCTGTATCCCTTATGCGCGCGCGCGCATACACACACACACACACACACACACACACACACCTGGAAATCGCTTGCACTAGAATCCTGATCTCAGACTCTGCTTCTAGGGACTCTGACCTGAGAGAGAAGCACAGGGTGAGGGCTCTGAGAATCATATCATGTAAAGAGATGGAAAGGAGCTAAAATATTTAGTCAAGAAAAAAAAAGTGGAAATATGATACTAGTAAAACAGCTGCCCTCAAATATTAAAAGAAATAAAAATCAGACAATAGAAAAAGGAAAGGTTGGATAGAAATTAGACCAAGGCAGAATTTGGCTCAGCATCAGAAAGAACTCCCTAATAATCAGAGCTTTACAACATAGGTGTGGACTGCCTTACAAACTGGCAAGTTGCATGGGAAGTAGTCACCCAGCATCCAGACGACCATTGGTTAGTTACAGGACCATAGGGCAGTATGATCCTTAATGGCCATTTGTAAGCTTTCTGCCACAGGAGGACAAAGACCAGGAAAACCGTGCTGGACACCAGGAATCAGACCATATAAGGAACTGAAACTGTCCTACAGACACCTGATCGCACACCCGCATTCCATCCGCATTCCAAACCCACCGATAAGAGCTTTCTGCCAGTGACTGCCTATAAGGATGAAACTCCAGTTCCTGATGCTGTGCAGGCCTTTCCTTGGGATATGCCATCCTCCACCCCCTTTCCTTAAATAAATTCAATTTTTCGTTATCCACCATCTGTGATGGCTATTTAGCCTGCCCGGCACCATGTTAACCTTTCGGGATGGTGCAGGAGGAGGAACTGTGGGATGGCCTCATGGAGCATTTCATTGGACCAAAGGCATCACTCTAGTTGTCATTACTCTAAGTGGCCACGAGATGGCAGCAACATAATTCGCCGAGAGGTGATTACATAGAAAACTAGTTGTTTGCACAGATTTAACTCACATCTTCAGACGTTATAGGCGTTGGTGTGTATACATACCATCATATTTATGACACACAAACCTGAAAAGTAATAACATTTCCCCCAAACCTTCTATTTTACTTATTGGCAAAAATGGAATCGTAAAGGTAGAAAGAGGTAATAAACCCTGATCGTTCAGGCTACCCTGAGTCAGGGTAAATACACTTCTTTTATTCTGAGAATGATGCTACTTCTATCTTGTTACACGGGTTTCTAGGTCCAGCCATTGTGTACTTTCCAAGGGGTCTGTGTTTGAAATACGCTCCACAGTAGGGCTCCGTGTTAGGCCTCAGCCTGTGCTGGTCTATGGTACTCAGAAAAACATCTCCCTGTGACTCAGAGTCTACAGGATGGGGTGCTGGCACAGAGGGCCTGACTAACAACTCGGTGGGGAGCCCAAATATACCTGGGATTTCATGAAGCATATCAGAGTCCTGTTTGCAACCTGAGGCCAATTAACCCCACCAGGCCTACAACACTGCCATGTCTGGTCCCAATTGTGGTCGCCAGCCTCCAAGATGAACACTCCCTTCGCCCCCCCCCCACCCCCGCCCCAGATCCTTTTGTCCTGGCATCTATGCGCTGCCATCCACACTGAATCATGGCTGGTCTGTGTGAATAACAGGACACTGTGGATGTGATGGTGTATGTCTTCTAGACTAGGTCATAAAAGACACTGCATCTCCCACTCTGGATCACCCACTCTGGAAGAAACCAGTTGTCCCATTGTTAGAATATTCTAGAATATTTGTGGCGAGCTCCTTGTGGAACGGTTTTAGGCCTCCTGCCAACAGCCAGCACTGACATGAACGAGCCGCCTTGCTTGCTAGGTCTCTTAGCCTTACTTAATGCTACAGATGACCACGGCCTGGCCAACATTTTCACTGCACCTCATGAGAGACTCCAGGTCTGAACCACCCAGCTGGGCTGCTCCTGAATTCCTGACCCACAGAAGCTAGGAGATAATAATGTTGTTGTTGTTTTAATGACTGTTTACTGTTGTTCTAAGCTACTAGTTTTGCAGTAATTAGCTATGTAGATAATGAATAGAACTCCCCAAATGCCAGCTTCCTCTCTATACTCTGGCTGCTGTTCGCCCCACTCAGGCTAAGTAGCAATAACCTGCTAACTTGGAAATGCAGCAGACACGTTCCAAGCCTTGCATTACTGAAACTCTGCTTTAACCTGCAGCGGGGATCTCCCTGAGAATTCCTACTTCCTGGCTTCCAAGACACCGTAGCGTACGACTTGGTGCTAGTGATTTTCTCTTTGGAGTCTTCCGTCCCCCTCAAAGAGACTTCTTTCTCACATGACATGTAAATGTTGGTGTTGCGTTAGAGCCTATTCTTTGTGCCCTTCCTTTGACCCTGAACCAACTCTGTGCGTCATCTTGCTGCTCCCCTGGCTCCAATGACTGTCACTCTGCAGAGGACCATCAAATCTATTTCTCCAGCCCACATCCCACTGTGAGCTTAATACCCTCCCACCCAGCAGCCTGCGGGCAGAGGTGCGCTGGAGCCCACTCACAGCGACTCTCAAGAGCCAACTGTACAGCATCTCTTCCCAACTCGGTATTTAGCAATGCCACGTTGGTAGGCTGAAACCAGCCAGGATGGTAGGAGTATTTACACCATGGCATTCAATAAATGCTACCAGTCAGGGCTTTGTGAAGGGCCAGTGAATAAACACGTTTTAGCACATAGCTGGTCAACCAGATGCTTCTGCCTTCTGTGCTACAGCCACCTGTCCTCCTTCCCTTTCCTTGCACACATTAGGAATCCTTCTGCCTCAGGGCCTTTGCTCTGGCTCCTTTGTCTGCCCACATAACCCATGGTTCAGTTGCTGATCTTTGAGTCTTTGTTCAAATGTCATTTCGCAGTGAGACTTCCCTGACATCTCCATTTAAAATTGCAACTCTTGCTGGGCTGGTGTGGCTCAATGGTTGAACCAGGAGGTCACAGTTCTATTCTCAGTCAGGGCACATGTCCGGATTGCCCACTCTATCCCCAGTAGGGGGCATGCAGGAGGCAGCCGATCAATGATTCTCTCTCATCATTGATGTTCCTATCTCATTTTCCCTCTCCCTTCCTCTTTGAAATCAATAAAAATATACTTTAAAAAAACAAAACTCAGAAATCCTGGGAGCATCTGGATGAGGTGGGGAAGGAGTGAGATTAGGGAGATTCAGACAGAGTCGTCTGTATTCACTTTTCATATGTCCAATAGACCCTCTGTGGACTCCAGGACCTCTAACTCCCAGATTAGCACTTTCTCCATCACTCCACATGCTTGAAGGAGTGATCCATTTTCAGATCTAGTTCCTTGAAAGCACCAAATACTTCATGGACCATCACACTCCTGTCCAAGAAGTATGAGCTGTATCTGTATCGAGTTTTCAAGAATCCCATCAAAACAGAAAGTAGCCCATGTTATTGTCCCAACTCTACCAGTCATCTGGGTCCCTGTCCCTTCTATAGCTCAGTGTTGCATTTCCCTTTCAACATAAAGGGAGGAGTTGATGCCTGTTGGATCTTTCCTTTTATGACATCTCATTGGTTTTGTCTCAGGTATATTATTCTGTAATTTCAGGCTGGGCCCTACGGGTATTTCTGAAGTATAATGGTGTGGTTTGTGAGTGGGTGGGTATGCATGCAGGGATGGTCTGTGGCTTTGAATCTGAAGTTTAACTGGTAATAATAATAATTGTTAATAAACAACTTGGATTAATATCATCACATTTTATTGATAAAAATAATAACACTAAGGTATCATTATTGAGTGCTTGTTTTTTGCAAGCCACTAAATTAAATTGAGGTAAGAAGCATGCAAGGGTAAGGAAATCAATCACAGAAAGTTAGTGATGGAGCCAGGATTCAAACCTGGGCAGACTGACTCAAAAGTCCATTCTGTTCTTTACAAACCATCTTGCATCCTCATATTCTCCCCCTTCCATAGCTCTTGTTTCTCTTCAGTAATGGTTCCCAATTCTTTGCTGCCTCAGCTCACCAGATGGATGATACTTCCAAGCCCATCCCCAGTTTCTCACGTGTCCTGCACACTTCTCTGTTGGCTTGACTCCAAGCCCATCTGCAGCCCTGGTTATGGCCCAGAAGTGTGTCCAACAACATCTCTCTCAGAGAAAGGCCATGCACCTTCAGACAAGTAAAAAGGGACTTCCCCATCTTCTACCTGATTTCTCACACTTCTTTGAAGTCTCCCCTTGAGCCAAGCCAAGCAGAGTTCTTGAGGGGTTTTGCTAATAATGTCCTTCTCACCTGGAACAAGCCACTCATCCTTCCTAGCTATTCATGCAAGGCTCACTCACATCTCACATATTCCAGGGAGTTTTTGTACCAGGCAGGATTCTCAGGTTGCCAGCAATAGAAGCTGACCTTTAAAAGACCGCATTGGAATGATATGGGAAAGCTCACAGAATTTAGAGAATTTGACCTGTCCGGCCCCTCAAAGAAGAGAAATAAGGGTAGTCTAGGTAGCAGGAGTGAGTAGGCAGTCCCTTTAAGGAACCTACATCAGGATAGATTTCCTACCATTATGTACCTGTGTTCAAGACTCAGATTTCTAGAAGAAAGAACGTGAAGGGCTTGGTTTGGGTTACTGTCACACATACCCCTTGGCCATTTCCAGCCTCTTTCTTGAAGGTAAGAAGCCTTCCACAGCTCTCGTGGCTTTTTGAGAGCTAAAGTTCTAGAAGAATATATGAAGAAACAATAAGGAAAAAAATTGTCTATATCTTGTTCAAGGCAAAGGGGTATCAATGTACCTTAAGAGGGAAAGCAGCAATGCCTGACACATCATGAAAACACCTAGTTACTGGGTGGATGAATCACTGGGAAAGGGTAAGGTGAGTTAAAGAGTGATTAGGAGAGAGAATTTCCTCACTGATGTTAGGCCCTCACCTACACCTCTCTCCTATCTTGGGAATACTGCTCCTTCACCTTATCCCCTTCTGTCAGTCCCCTACCTTCTCAGGCATTTGGATCCAAGTGGGTCCAGGTCTGGAAGTCCAGAACGAACTGTGGATCTGCTTCTTCCTGCTCTCCATGATGCTAAGAATAGCCCTGGCTTATTATTGACTCTAATTGGCCTCTCCTTCCCCTGGAGGAAATCTTCCCCTCTTAGTCTGCCTGTTTCTTCCTCAGAGAGGAGACTAACACAACCTTCCATGATGGGTTTAGGCCTGGTGCACACAGGAGCACACAGAAAGAAACCAGGCAGGTAATGTCAGCTGCGATAGATGATAAGGAATGCTGGGGACTGTGGTAAACTGGAAAGCTGAGCCCTATGTGGCCAAAATTATACTTTAGAAAAGTACTGTGTGGGCCAATCGAACCTCATCGGTAGGTGCTCTACAAACAGTGGACCATCAGTTATTAGGAACCTACCAGTTCCTTTGGCAACTACCAGTTATTAGGAACAAGCCAGATAGACTTGTCAACTTTTTACTCTTCACTCGGTAGCATGTCTGCCCTGAGACTGGCTACTCGAATGGATGGAGGGGAGAGGGGGACATGCCCACTGGAAATCAGAATGTAGGCTCATATCTAAAAATATTATCTGGCTATCTCTACCTTTGGCTCAGGTTTAAACTTGTCTTGGGCTAAACTACATGAAACTGGCGTAGAGGCACATTTACTGGCTCTGACAAAAGCTGCCTTTGACTATTGAGAGGAGAGAGTCTGGGTCAGAAGGATCTATTTTCTGAGGAATCAGTGAATAATTATGAGTGGAACTCATCAGGCTTGTGTGGTGTCGCCCTTTCTTTACAACCCTTCACATACTTCAGTGATGTGAAATCTGACCACCCCCCTGTGACTTCCCCACCACCTCCTCCTTCTGCTCTTGTAACATGTACACAAACTTCCTGCATGTGTGTGCACACACATGCTCACAAAGAGAACAAGATGTAGAAAAGCAGATTTTAGTGATAAGAAGCCCCAGAGAGATTCTGGAGCCTTCCTGGACAGGACTGGAAACAAAGAGATACACACCAGAGGATGATGACCAGTGGAAGGAATTTAGCTCTCCTTGCCTCCAGGGAACCAGAAAGGTCTCAGGGAAACACAACCCTGGGTAACAAATGAGCTCCTAGCAAGGCGAATTCCTGAAGGATTAAAGGATGGGAAGCATTCCCAGCAACACTTCCAGTTACTTATGCCAAGGAAACAGGAGAGTAATCAATTAACTTTTCCCTGAGGATTCCAACTGATGTTATCCCACCAAGCATTGGGTCATATCTCCAAAGCTACGTTAAGTCAGGCCTGAATCACCCATCATATTAGCGAAGGTTGTATTGGTTTCAGGGAAGAAAATGGACTTGGGCTGACCTACACCAAAAACAAGGGGGATTACTGGAAAGCTCCTGGGGGCTTTTATGAAATCAAAGGGAAGAAACGGAGCTCCGGAAATTCATGGTTGTGTTGCTATTGACTTGATGCTCTCAGCGTGTACAGGCTCTTTCTTTGGGGAAAAAGGATCTTATGATCCCTTTGACTTTGTTTAGATTCCATAAAAGCAGATAGATTCTGGTGCAAGTGATTTATGGGGGAGTGCTCTCAGTGAGGGAAACAGGATGCAGAAGAAAACAGAACTAAGCAAGTCTAGCTTCAGCCTGATCCCACAGTGAGGTCTGGAGAGTGAGGACATTATAGTTATCGCATCTTGAAGCAATGAGCCTGCCCTTTGTACCCCTATGACCACCAGTTATTAGCTGAGGGCTTAGTTTCTCAAACATATTGGGGCAAGGCGATTACAGAGAAGGGAGCAGCTGCGAGCTGCTAGCAGCCAACACTCCCAGCAGCTGGGAGATGGTGCACTTCCCTTCAAGGAGACCTGGACAGAGTACCAACGGTATCATTGGCACTTGACATGGGTAAGGTGTCTCTCCAAGAGCAATCAGCCACTGAGAGGGAGAGGCAGGACCTTGATGTCTAGAACAAAAGAGTTCTAGAAGGCAGAACAAAAGAGTGAAGGGCAGATATGCCAAAGGGGGCCCGTGTATACACTTAAACCACTGCCACTAAAAATGCCCTTCTGGCCAGCAGTTAATACTACTTGCCTGATCCCTCTCTCTGTATGTATTTGGACTTGTGACCCCAGGACTACACCCGTTAAAGAAAAATTAGGTGCCTAAGTACGCACCTGAAAGTGGAACCTATAGGTCATAGGGTATGAGTGTGTTCAGCTTTAGTAGATGTTACCAAAGAGCTTTCCAGAATGGTTGAGTCAATTTTTAATGGACTCACTTGACTCAAATCTAGTCATTGCATATTAAACCATAACTGTTAATTTCTGTTATTGCATATGCATAAATTGAATCCATATAACCCAGGTTTATTTATCCTAAGAGATAGCTAGCAACCTACTTTTTAAAAAATGTCTGTTCCTTTGAAGCCTCTATTCTAGGGATAGGCAAGCTCTTCTGTGAAGGACCAGAAAGTAAACATTTCAGGCTTTGTGGACCATATGGTTCCTCTCACAACTACTCAACTGGCCGTAGCAGCGGTAGTCAGTACATAAACAAAACGGGTGTGGCTGAGTTACAATAAATAGACACTGAAGTTTAAATTTCATGTAATTTTCTTGTGTCCTAAAATATTGTTCTTTTGATTTTAAAAAAAAACTAGTTCAAAATGTCAAAAATAATTCTAAGTTTGCAAGCCATACCAAAGTAGGTGGTGACCAGATTTGTTCCATGGGCAATAGAACAGTTTGGCAACTGTGCTCTAGAAGTTCCCAACTGAAATAGAGGAAATATTGACTTATGAAATTCAGATTATAAAAGAGTAATAGGCATTATTTATGGAATATATGGTAACTTATTTGTCTCTTCAATTGATGAGAATGTATTCGAGGATGTAACTACTAAGTATTAACTGGATAAGATTTTTGTTATTTCCAGGAATTCCTATGTAATATAGGAGAATTCAGGAAGATCACACTATATGCTACACTTCTCTGTATTTGCTTCTCACTATCTAATTTTATAATGTACTAATTACACATTCATTGTTAACATAGAATAACAGGAAATAAGGGGCTTTTAGATATAAATCACCTAGTCCCTTAGAGTAATAAGGATGCCTAACATTTGTATAGCGTGTGATAATTCACAAAAATTATAGTTCCATATTTTATCTCTTAAGATCCTCACAACAACCCTGGAGGCAAAAAGGCAAGGTATTTATTAACCTAATTTAGAGAAGAGCAACCTGCCCAAGATTACACAAGGGACAAGGGAGGAGGAAGAATACTCAGGGGCACACCTCTGAATCATAATCAGAGTTAGTAGTTCCCATAAACTGTAGATACAATTGTGTAATTCAAGAACTGGGTAATGAGTAAATCCTGTTTTACCAACAGAAGAACGTACAACGTCTCACCACAGTGAGGCCTCTGGTTTGTCAGCACAAACCCACAGGTCTAGATCAGTGGGAAATCTAGACCTCCTCTTCTCTCCTTGCTCTACCCTCTTCCCTCACATGAGGAGCCACAGTGATCACAGTCAAGGCTGACTGCTCTGGAAGATGTTACCCTAGCTCAGTGGTCGGCAAGCTGTGGCTCGCGAGCCACATGCGGCTCTTTGGCCCCTTGAGTGTGGCTCTTCCTAAGCCTTAGGAGTACCCTAATTAAGTTAGTAACAATGTACCTACCTATATAGTGAAAAGAGAGCTTTTTGGACAGAAGGAGAGAGCAGAGAGAGCTTTTTGGACAGGAGGAGAGAGCAGAGAGAGCTTTTGGGACAAGAGGAGAGAGCAGAGAGCTTTTTAGACAGGAGGAGAGAGCATGCCTATCCCCTCATGTGCCTATTACTAAGCATTAAAACTTATCAGCCCATTTCACCTAATCTTGTTTCATCTGCCCTAAAACTCCCCCTATTCCCTATGAAGCATTTTGCAGGAAATTCTGGAGGTCACAGAATTTCATAGTGTATATGTCTAATAGACAAAAGACTGTTTTCAAAACCACAGCTACAGTATGACACAGACAAAATGATTAACCCTTACTTAATAATCATTCCTTTCTATCATTTAATATCCAGTCTATGGCCAAATTTCCTTATTGTCTCAAAAATGTCTGTTAGTAACTGGTTAATCAAATCAGGATCCATGAGCTATATTTGGTTCTTAGGTCTCTTATGTATCTTTTAAATTTATTAAGGTAATTATATGTTAAAGAAATCCTGTCATTTGTCCTGCAGAACTTTTCATATTATGGGTTTAGTTAATTAATTCCATCTTCGTGGTGTTGACACTTTCCTCTATTGTTCATTCTCTTCCTTCTCAAAAATGGATATTTACATGTACAGCCTTGACTGGATTCAAACTCAAAGTATTTTGAGATGAGCAAAAATACTTCACAGGTGATTCGATATATGATTCTGTACTGCATATGATGCATATGATGTACAGCTGTTCGACTTCTAGCGATGTTAAAATTGATTGGTGGGTCCAGGTGTTGCCAACCCAACCCATCCATTATAAATTCTATTCATCAACCTTTCACCTAATGGTTTTATTAGCCATTGGTGATTGTTATTTAAATCTATTATTTTATTAGATATTTCCAAAATGGTGATTTAAAAATTTTATCATTTCATTTATATTTGTTAGTTGAAAATATTTGATACAAAAGGACTTTTCCTTATTAGCTCTTTGGCTATTCTAAAATACAACATGTATAAAAGGGCAGATTAAATATCTTATTCTTCCTCTTCATTTACCAATTGCCATTACCATATAATAAAAGGCTAATATGCAAATTGACCAAATGGCGGAATGACCAGTCACTATGATGTGCACTGACCATCAGGGGGCAGACTCTCAACACAGGGGGAGTGATGCTCAGCCAGAAGCTGGGCTCACAGTGGCGAGCACAACGGCGGTGACGGGAATCTCTCCCGCCTCTGCAGCAGCTCTAAGGGTGTTCAACTGCCAGCTTAGGCCCGCTCCCCATGAAGAGCAGGCCTAAACCGTCAGTTGGACATGCCCCAAGGGCTCCTGGACTGCGAGAGGGCATAGGCCGGGCTGAGGGACCTCCCAGCCAAGTGCACAAATTTCGTGCACCAGGCCTCTAGTTACCATTTAATGTAGCAACTTAACCATAGCAACTTTTATAGGTGACCTGTAAATTTTCTCAGTATCACTATAAACATTTGTCAATGTTAACAACATTGTTGTGATAAATGATTTAGGACATATTCTGTAGGCAGTGGTGAGCCACCACAGGCAGTTTCCATCATTCAAACATAAAGTATATCTTAAAAAATATCTAAAAAGCAAACAATAAACTTACATGTTTTAGGAAGAATATTTCCCTGAAGAACTGAAAAGATCAAAATCTCTAAATACACCTAAAATTTTAGGTACAACTTTTAATAGTAAATTTTTCTGGGATTATGTTTTTGTTCTCTCATTTCTTCTTTTCCTTCACATAATTTACTGGCCTCATTTCATGCATATCTGGTTATCTGATTGAGGCTAAAAACTTACTGCTTCTGGCACGCCTAATGGTTTCCATCTTTATATCATTCAAATTACATTGATAAGACCTACATTTCCCATGACCAGTATTTACACTTTTGTTTTTATGAAATAAGAGCAAATAAATACTCAAATAACTGAACACTAACAATTGAACACCATTATGTGAACAAGGATGGGATGTGGCTCAACCTGAAGCACTAAGAGCGAGCACCACTGTGTGAAAGCTCAATGTTCTTGTGAGCTGATAAACCAAAGCCAGATCTGATGTGTAAAAGGAGGGCTAGGTGTTCTGATGCAGAATGCACAAAACTCTGTTATCAGCTGTGACATGCTGGATTGTTTGCATCTCCACTAGACAGTTTTAGGAGGGCAGGAGCCACACCTGTATTTGTTCATTGACTCCCAGCATCCAGTACATACTTTGGTTTTGTTTTTTTAAATGAAAGAACAAATGATGTATGCAAGGTAGGAGAAAAAATCTACAATGGTTTTGAGCAGTGAGAATCATAATAGATCTACTTTGTAGTTATATATTTTGTATATTTTGAGTGGGGTATTGGTATTATAAGCTACTTTTCTTTAAAAATTAATTTATCTGAGTACAGATGGAATACATTTCATCTAGGAATATTTGGAAAAGTAAACAATCAAATCAAATCAAATCATATCACTGATCATTCCATTTCTGAAGGTTAACATTTGGGTGTTTTCTCCATTATTTGCCTATGTCTGTATAATATTAAACAATATTGGCAGCATCTAGAACAGTGGTTCTCAACCTGTGGGTCGCAAACCCCTTGGCGGTTGAATGACCCTTTCACAGGGGTCGCCTAAGACCATCCTGTATACCAGATATTTACATTACGATTCATAACAGTAGCAACATTACAGTTATGAAGTAGCAACAAAAATAATTTTATGTTGGGTCACATTTATGTGTTCTTTTCCCCTGATCAGTTTAACCAAAGATTTATCAACTTTATTAAGGTTCTTAAAGAATTGGTTTAACAGATAGTAAATCTGTTTTTTCTTTTTTTTTACTTACTTATTTTTGCCTTGATCATTTTTCCTCCTTGCCTTTGCCAGCTCCTAGTGGCCACATGCTTTCCTTGGCTTGAGGCCCCTTCTTTCATCTTTTTTTAAAAAAATATATTTTATTGATTTTTTAACAGAGAGGACAGGAGAGGGATAGAGAATTAGAAACACTGATGAGAGAGAAACACCGATCAGCTGCCTCCTGCACACCCCGCACCAGGGATGTGCCCGCAACCAAGGTACATGCCCCTGACCGGAATTGAACCTGGGACCCCTCAGTCAGCTCTATCCACTAAGCCAAACCGGTTAGGGCCATTGATTGGTTTTTAGAGAGAGGGAAGCAGAGAAAGGTAGAGAGAGAAAGAGAAATATTGATTTGTTGTTCATCCTTGGCGGTTGAATGACCCTTTCACAGGGGTCGCCTAAGACCATCCTGTATACCAGATATTTACATTACGATTCATAACAGTAGCAACATTACAGTTATGAAGTAGCAACAAAAATAATTTTATGGTTGGGTCACAACATGAGGAACTGTATTTAAAGGGCCAGAAGGTTGAGAACCACTGATCTAGAACATATTGTTTAGTAATGTACTTTTTACATTTAAATGCATAGTTGACACTATCTTATGCTACCTTCTCCTACAATAGAAATTTTAATGGTTATATGCCATTATATTTACTTTTTTATAATATTAAAAATTCATTGGTTTTTATTTTTATTTTTAAAAATATATATTTTATTGATTTTTTAACAGAGAGGACAGGAGAGGGATAGAGAATTAGAAACACTGATGAGAGAGAAACACCGATCAGCTGCCTCCTGCACACCCCGCACCAGGGATGTGCCCGCAACCAAGGTATGCCCCTGACCGGAATTGAACCTGGGACCCCTCAGTCAGCTCTATCCACTAAGCCAAACCGGTTAGGGCCATTGATTGGTTTTTAGAGAGAGGGAAGCAGAGAAAGGTAGAGAGAGAAAGAGAAATATTGATTTGTTGTTCAACTTACTTATGCATTCATTGGTTGATTCTTATATGTGCCCTAACCGAGACTTGAACCTACAATCTCAATGTATCAGGATGACACTCTCATCAACTGAGTTACCTGGCCAGGGTTCATTGTATTTAAGGTAACCAGACCCAAATCCAATTTCCAAACCCCAAATTTTGGTGAACAGGACCACAGGACAGTGATTACGATCAGTATTGTGTTTGTTATTAAAAGCCCGTTATTCCAGGGCTTGCGACAGCTCCATGGGCTGAGATTAACTTCAACAACTACCCATTTAGCTTGGTTTGATTTTCTGCCAGTCTCATCACCAACTTGAAGCAGGTCCTACAACAGAGAGTGCAATGTTGTGTCCAGGGAAGCAGCAAACCAGAAGCCACCTCAAATTCCAGAATAGAGCCAACATTCTCTTTTCACCAAAGTTATCAATTTTCTGCAGCAAAATTTGAACTAAAATATAAAAATGCCATACAATTCTGATCAGACATCTTGTAGGGTAAGTAACCTATTAGTATAGAAAGGAATGAAAATGGTGAAGCTGAAACGAAGCTTAAGAGAAAACATTATTTGTAGATACATTTTGCTTTTAAGATTCCACAGTGTGTAAATGTCCTTCTAGAATAGCGGTTTCTCAACCTGTGGGTCGTGATCCCTTTGTGGGTCGAACGACCCTTTCACAGGGGTCGCCTAAGACCATCGGAAAACACATATATAATTACATATCGTTTTTGTGATTAATCACTATGCTTTATGTTCAATTTGTAACAATGAAAATACATCCTGCATATCAGTTATTTACATGAAGATTCATAACAGTAGCAAAATTACAGTTATGAAGTAGCAACAAAAACAATTTTATGATTGGGGGTCACCACAACATGAGGAACTGCATTAGGAAGGTTGAGAACCACTGTTCTAGAAGATAAACTTGAGCGGATGGATCTTCACTGGCTTCTGTAGTGGTTTCCCAGGCATCTTAGCTAGCAGCCACCCTGGCCCCAGGGTATTGAGTGCAAATAAATGTTTCAGGTGACTGACAGTAGGAAAGAATTGTAGGACAAGAAACTACCTGCCATACCTGTGCTGAAATACCGACCCTTCCAGCTGGTTAAGTTCTATACTCAGTCATTTCCTTTTCGTGACGTTCATTCATCAATGACAAGTTAATATTTTCACCTGGTGATTCAGGGGTAAGTGCAGTATTGTGTATGAAATCGGAAGGGAGTCAAAGTGAGTGCCATGACATTATGAACTTCTTTTAAAAACTTACAGGAGGAACAAAGCCTAGGCCTTTGCCTTGCTTGGCGTAGTGACTTGACCTTTAGTGTTCATTTTCTCATTTTGCTGACAGTACTTCACTTATTTTCTGGGCAACCACCCTCTCCTATGGTCTATGTTCTTCTTTGGGTGAACCAGAGGTGAAGCATATGACTCATAATTGGCCAATCACAGCACAGAATTTTTCCAGCTCCAGTTAATTTCTTTAGGGATGGGCGGGTCATCATGTTGGTTCCATCAGTGAATCCAGGAACTACTGGGAAGGATTTCTTTCATGCTGGACTGAAATCTTGCCGGGCATGAAGTCTGAGTCTACTGCCAAAATGGAGGAAGAGAGCTGAGCCATTTTTTTTTTTTTTGATAAGAAAATTTCTTTTGTCTGACTTGAAATGAACACGGGTGGCAAAAGATCAAAAATTCTAACTCTATCCTTATTTTCTCAGGACAGCTAGAAGTGTCTAAATTAAAAATTTGTAAGAAAATTGATGCTTGCCCTAACCGGTTTGACTCAGTGGATAGAGCATTAGCCTGCAGACCGAACAGTCCCAGGTTCAATTCAGGTCAAGGGCATGTACCTTGGCTGCGGGCACATCCCCAGCGGGGGTGTGCAGGAGGCAGCCAATTGATGTTTCTCTCTCATCGATGTTTCTAACTCTCTATCCCTCTCCCTTCCTCTCTGTAAAAAATTAATAAAATATAGTTAAAAAAAACATACCACCTACTATAAAATATTCTTGCCAAAACTAATTGAATGAATGAATGAATGAATGAATCTGCTTAAGCTCTAGCGCCAATTTACTAAAATGCCAGGGAAACTACCTTTCAGTGATGTACCAGCAAAATCTGGATGGGGAAAACTAAAGGACAAACAACCCAGTTTCCTCAATAAATACATTGCAAAGGAAAAGAGAGAGAAAGGGGAAACCTATACAAAAAAAGAAAAAAAAAAAGAAAATTGATGCTTTATAACACAAAAGAAGTAAAAAAACCCAAAACAAAACAACAACTCTACATTAGACTAGTTTATTATATGAGCATTATAAAACACCTTCCAGGGATATGGCATTGTAAGATTTTTTCTTACGAAATGTGTAATCTGCTTGGGAAGACCCAACATTAAAAGTCTAAACTCTTTAGAATACAAGTGAATTGCAGACGGAAATGCATATAAACATTCTGAAAGGCAGTATAAAGTAACTGATAGCTATCTACAAACAAAGCCAGCCTAGAACAAAAGCATGGGTAAGAGGCTTTAGGCTAACCTCTGGGTATTTCTAATTGATTCTCCAGGTATGGTTACTTGTATTCCTATTCTTTATATGGATTCATACATTTCCTACCTGGATATTTTCTCTGAATTACTGACTTTCATATTCAATTGCCTCCTTGATATCTCTGCTTAGATGTCCAATGGGTATTGCAAACTCACCTGTTTCCAAACCTGCTTCAGGGGTCAGAGGCTGTATAAAACACACACATACACAGGTTGTCTAAATTTGTAGGTTTATTATGACATGGAATAGTGTAAGCAGAAAAAAAGCAAAAATCTTACAAATGAATAATTTTTAAGCATGTTGACCTCCAGAATTTTTTAGTCAACTTGTAATTCCAAATGAGTACCATAGCAAGCTTATTGACAGTCATTTACTATCTAGGAAAGGGAGAAGAGCCAAATCAAGTACAATAGAAATGAATTGTGGCAAATGGTAATTTGTTGATATAATGAAACAAAAACAAACTAAAAATCTAAAGAAGATAGGAAGATGTCAATTTCCTAGTTTTAGTAATCTATTATTAGAGCTATGTAAGAGGCTACCAATGAGGAAACTGGACAAAGGACACACAGGACCTCTCTACTATTTTTGTAACTTCTTGTGAGTCTACGATTATTTTCAAATCAGAAGTAAAAGAATAAATAGTAAGTCTAGAAAAGAAGGAATTTTTAGAAAGAGAATATTTGTTACATTTAAAGCAAATATACACAGTTGTAAGGAGTTAACCAAAATTTTGAAAATGCTTTCAACACACACACACACACACACACACACACACACAACATAGTAATGATCGTGAATGGTCATTTTTCTTCAGCGAGTCATTCAGCAAACATGTATTATGTGCTCACAGGGTCTACAAAGGTGAGTAAGGCTAGTCGAAGTCCCAGCCATAGATCTAAACCCGCGTGTGGAAAAGCAGACTGTAGACAATTGGAATTACTTCTGTGTTGTTAAGAAGCATCTTCAGCCCTAGCTGGTTTGGTTCAGTGGATAAAGCCTCGGCCTGAGGACTGAAGGGTCCTGGGTTCGATTCCAGTCAAGGGCACATGCCCAGGTTGTGGGTTTGGTCCCCAGTAGGGGACATGCAGGAGACAGCCGATCAATGATTCTCTCTCACTCTCCTATCACTCTCCCTCTTCCTTCCTCTCTGAAATCAATAAATATATATTTTTTTAAAAGAAGAAGGGTCTTCATTTGCTCTCTGAAGAGATGCCTG
>NW_006287904.1:4423664-4425893 GCF_000327345.1 Myotis davidii | reverse complement strand
AATAAAGCAAGTAGTTTTTATGGTGCCAAATAGAAAGCAAGTATCCTATAAAGGGAGAAGTAAAACACAGAGAAGTTCCAAAATTGCCTCATGTATAGTCTATGTAAAAGTATATTTTGTAATAAAATTCTAAAAGCAACATAGAAATCTGCTTGGCTGGACACTTTGCTTATATTGCCCTCTTAAATAAATACTAAAGTACAGCAACATGGTATGAAGGGAATTAGGGCCAGAAGATCTGAGTTCAAATTTTAGTTCTTCCATCTACTAGTTTTGTTAACTTAGGCAAGTCACAATCTCTCTGAATCTCAATGTCTTTGTTACTAAAATGGGTATAGTAACCCCCATATCTGAAGGTTGGTCCAGTACTGAAAGGGATATTTAAGTGCTTTCACAATGTTGTGCAAATCACAGGTACTCAATAAGTGTGAGCTCTCTCCCAGATTTCCCAGAAGACACAACAAAATATTTCTCAGTTAGTTTGGTCTGAGTCAAAACAAGTAGTTAGAGTAAAATAAAAAGGGCAAGAGAGTTTCATCGTAATATTATCCAAACAATCTTTGGATTAATTATGCAGTTATATAAACTGATATTTAATAAACATCATTGAGGCCCATCATTGTGGCTCAGTGGTTGAGCATCATCCTATGAACCAGGAGGTCATGGTTGGATTCCAGTCAGGGCACATGTCCAGGTTGCAGGCTTGGTCCCCAGTAGGGGGCGTGCAAGAGGCAGCCGATCAATGATTCTCTCATCATTGATGTTTCTATCTCTCCTCCTCTCCTTTCCTCTGAAATCAATAAAAATATATAATTTAAAAATATATTTAAAAAAGAAAAAAATCGCCGTAACTGGTTTGGCTCAGTGGATAGAGTGTTGGCCTGCGGACTGAAGGGTCCCCGGTTCGATTCCAGTCTAGGGCATGTCCCCTGGTTGCGGGCACATCCCCAGTAGGGGGTGTGCAGGAGGCAGCTGATCGATGTTTCTCTCTCATCGATGTTTCTAACTCTCTATCCCTCTTCCTTCCTCTCTGTAAAAAAAAATCAATAAAATATATATTTTTTTTAAAAAGAAAAAAAATCATTGAGTTTACTGATATTATTCAGGTAATGTATTATTACCTGAATAGGTACTCTTTCTTGCAAATCAGCTTTTAATTTTGTCTTTTAACTGATTCAGCAAAATATGTCATTCATCCTTTATTCAGAGCATAAAATAGTATGCTCTTTTGGCAAGATTAATCTCCTCTTGATCCCAGGTAAAAGTTATTTTGCTCACCGATCTGAGAAAAAGTGACACGGAAAGAGAGACCGTGAAAGGTTAATGAAATTGTCTTTCAAGGCTGAGGGTATCATGCAATGAAGCATGTGTTGAGGTCTCACTGTCTGCAGACCAAAGTTCTCTAATTGATGCCTTGAACCTCTCCTATCAATGATGTAGTCCAAACCCCCATGAAGTCTACAGGGCGAGCAGGCCTCCTGAAACTACAGAAGCACAGAAACAGCCCCTAGAAGGCTTTGGGGACAGGTTCTTCACATAGAATCCGCGGGCTTTTATCCAGGGGGTTCTAGAACCAACCCTGTAGGTAAAGTTGTGTCTACGTGTATTTCCTTCTTTTTCTCAGAAGGCTGCTCAACTGCCACTTCCCTCTAGTGGTCTTGTCCAGCCATTCTCTCCTGCCAAAGGGCATACATAATCTCTCTCATCACTGTTGTGTCATTTCCTGCAGAGCCTTACACAATCTGCCATTACCTTGCTTGCTTGTTTAAATCGGTCTATCGCACAGAGAGCAGGGTCCTGGTCTTCCTCCAGTGCCTTGGACCTTGTGGGTCTGCAGAGGTGCTTCTGCAATGAATGACAGGTCTGTGTCTAGCAGGTATCTAATGGACTCTGTGTGCATTCCTCCTCCCCACTCCCCACCAGTCTTCTCGGGAAACGATTTTTAAAATCACGTGTTTTCATTTTGGACATCAGGCTGCTAGCATTTCAACCGCACCCACTCACCCTCTCACCGCCGTTTCCTACAGTCGGAACTGCCACCCCAGCCCACTTACTCAAGCCCATGAGGGCGGACAGTTTAGAGGCGACCAGGACCGGTGCAGCCTTGAGCAGAGACGCGCATCCATTCACATCCCAGGCCCTGGTCGAGGACCCGGAGGAGCCACCTCTAGGCCGCCCGGGCCTCCGCCTACCGGCGGTCGCACTTCGCCCCCTCCGTCCGGCGGGATC
>NW_006287904.1:4420226-4423231 GCF_000327345.1 Myotis davidii | reverse complement strand
GAAGGTGTTGCTCGCCTTGTAGCTGCTGAGCGGGCTGCTGTCCCTCTGCCCCGGGTGCCCGTGGCGCCTTCCCCTCCTTCCCGGACGCGGCACTCTCGGGTCTGTCCCAGCCGGTCCACCCAGGGAACGGTGTCGGGCCGGTGGAGGGCGTAGCATTTTTTTTTTCTTCCTCCTTGACCCGAACTGAAGTGCAGGCATAACTGGCGCTGGCTAGGAGCGTCAGGCTTCATGCTTGACTAATAGGGGGTGTTATGCACACCCGGATTGTTAAGTTATATAGTCCAGCCAGGCCTGCTTCTCCTGCCTGGGAAGATCCTGTGGGAAGCAGGAAGACCTACGGAAACCCACCTTGTTTCCTTTATTATGGGGGGCAGGGCGGGGTGAGCGAGGGTGGTTGGGGGGAAGCGGAAAAGTTCAGGGGTTTGCTCTACTTTTTTCACTGCGGGAGATACAAACAGGCTGCTGCGATGTGGCGAGGGGAATATTTTTATCCTACACTTTAATGTGTAGCTCGTTTTCTTTGAGTTTCCATTTAATGACTCAGCATTTCTGCCATAAATAGGGGGAAAAAAACCTGTCGAGTAGGTTAATTGACTCAAAGGTGTGTGAGGATAACAGAGTGGCCATTCCTTTTTTTTTTAATCCACGATAGGAAGAGAGTGTGGATACAGTGATGGCATCTGAGAGGGAGAGGCAGAGGCAGGGGATGGATGGCTGATTTTCTTAATGTTTAAAATAACATTTTTTCAAGATAACATTTTATTTGGGGGATGAATCTGTTTTTGGAGGAGGCACAGTGTTGCAGATAAGAGTGAGTTGGCCGGGATTGGAGGCTTGCTGTGGTTTGACAGTCTTGCAGAATTAACCCTGTTTTACCAACATCATGTTCTGTTTAGCAAATACAGAAGATGATGATCTAGTATTCTAGGGATGTAGAATAAGAATTTTGGAAAGGGTGATTCATATAGGAAGTTAGGTCACTACTTGGTGAATCATTGATTTGGATCTTAAAATTGGAGTAGAGGAAAGCTAGACGTTTGTTGCTGCCTGTTTTATTAGGTGCCTCCACTCATTTTATAGGAAGTGTTGTATCACACTTGGTTAAGTTTGTTGCTGGATATTTATTGTCATGAAGTGTGGTAAGGAAATAAAAATTGAACTTTGGCAGAATGTTTGGGTGTAGAATTGTTTGTTAGTTCCTAGGTGGATTGTTGTGATTTTTACCCATATTTTGCCCATTGTGGAAGATAAATGAAGGGCTCCAGAAACAACATCAGTGAAAAGGAGAGCTACCATCCTTAAGGTAGGGACAAGTTCACTGAAAGAACCTCCAGTATACGAAATAGTCTTTTGAGTGAAAGGTTTCACCCATTTTGCCAATCTAGCCTTAAAAATGTGGAATGAGACTGTATTTAGTGACTTCTTAAGTTCTGGTGTAGAAGAAAGTGTGTACTGAAGTTGTCATTTATTATTGGAATGAATTCATTTAAAACTAGAAATAACTTTTTTATGCTGAAATGTAACTTGATCCTTTTGGCTTTTAAAATGTTTAGCAAAATAACTTTGAATCACAGAGTTCTTGATACTCTTAGACTGTTTTCCTTTTCTTCTTTCTGGAATTCAGCTTATTTTACCTTGATTCTCCTTTATAAAGAACTTCAGTTATCTGTGATAAAGTAATGGTAAGTTTACCCTGTTGGTCTTGCTTACCAAATTCCTTTAATTCTTTGACTAAATTTTGGCATCTTGTTTCCTAGATTATTGATTCTTAATTCAGAATGTTCCCTAATGCTGCTTTTGGTTTTTGTCCAGCCAATAGTGACATAAGAGTTTCAGTTCCCCGTGATCAGAGATCCCCTTTTGGAAAATCCCCCGTGGAAACCACCGTCACCATGCTGATGGTCTGGACAGGTAGATACTGAAGAGAAACCTCCTTAGGTCAGGATTTAAGCATCTCTGCAATGAAAGAAAAAGTGATAGGGAGAATATATTTGACAAAGTAGATTCTTTATCTCTGAAAACAAAAACAAAAACAGGTCTTTACTAGAAATGATAGGGAGGGAGCAGTTTATTGCAAAGCTCTTTTATGAACTGGTTACCCTGCTCTTGGTGTAAAAAGGAACAGAATTGATGATGGATAGAAAAAAAAATCTCCCTGCAGTGTGCTGGGAATGTTGATGAGGATCACTTAAGAGGAAATAAATTCTTCTGTCCGCACCATAAGATCACTGTACCTACAAAAGGCCCTTTCATAACCTTTTCCTTTTAGATAGTTGCTTTCTCTCTGGAGACTCTGAATGGAGAGATGGTCCTTTAACCAGGAAAACATACTACTGTGTCCATTTTGCAAATAGCCGGTAGACTTTATGACCATCATTTCAGAACTCTTAAACTTCAGAAGGAAGAAATTATGCAAATTTACCCTGTGAGTAAAATAACTGTCAGTTTCCTCCATTTTCCCCTTTAAGATGATAGATAGGACACCTGTGGAAATAATTAAAATACTTTTTTTAAAATTTATTGATTTTAGAGAGAAAGAAGAAGGGGGACAAAAAGGGGAGGAACATCAATTTGTTGTTCCACCCATTTATGTAGTCATTGGTTGTTTCTTGTATGTGCCCTGACTGGGGATCGAACCCAAAACCTTGGCATATCCAGATGATGCTCTAACCAACTGAGCTACCTGAGCAGGGCAAAATGATTTTGTGTGTGTGTTGCCCATTGCACTTTTAAAACTTATTGGCCTTCAAGAGACATATGAAAACATGCTCAGTCACTAATCATCCGAGAGATGCAAATCAAAACAACAATGAGGTACCATCTCACGCCTGTCAGACTGGCTATCATCAACAAATCAACAAACGACAAGTGCTGGAGAGGATGTGGAGAAAAAGGAACATTTGTGCACTGGTGGTGGGAATGCAGACTGGTGCAGCCACTAGGGAAGACAGTATGGAATTTCCTAAACAAAATAAAAATGGAACTTCCGTTTGTCCCAGTGATCC
>NW_006287904.1:4395832-4419787 GCF_000327345.1 Myotis davidii | reverse complement strand
AATAAGATTAACATTAAGTTTTAGGTTCTTAATACATATTGCAAAATCATTTGAAATGATTTACAGTCTCAAGTGAACTATATGAGCTCATCATATCACACCCTAACAAACAATCAATATTATCCTTATTCCTATTTTTTCCAGTTCCATCTGCAAAAAAACCCCATAATGTAATTTACATACTTTTTGATGACTATGAGGTTAAATATTCTCTGTATATATATATATTGACCATTTATGCTTCTTATTCTGTTAATGGTCTATTCATTGTTTTTGCCCATCTATTCTATGCCAAAAGCAATAAAGAAATCACAAAGGAAAAAAAAAAACTTATTGGCCTATAATAAATTGGGCCAGACTTAAAAGGAATCAAACAATGGGCTAAAAACTGGATTTATCATGTTATACTTTTTCATTTGTTCTATTATTTCTTGATTTTGGTGGGAGACAGAATTCTATTTCTTTTAAAAAAATTAAAAAAATATGTTTGTATTGATTTCAGAGAGGGAGAAGAAGAGAGAGATAGAAACATCAGTGATGAAACAGAATCATTAATCGGCTGCCTACTGCACGCCCCTTACTGGGGATCAACGCTGGCATGTGCCCTGACTGGGAACCGTGATCTCCTGGTTCATAGGTTGATGCTCAACCACTGAGCAACACTGGCCAGGCTATTGTATTTCTTGAAGAAACTCTGAGATTTGTTGCATATGCATGCTTTTGTTTTGGTCTAGCAGTAGGGACAGCAGTAGATAAGAGTAGAAGTGGTTAAGAAGAGGGAAAAAATGGCATACACGGAAGGAGAATGCTCACATTATGGATTCAGTAGATTTTTGTAGGACGTTTTAAAATTGATAAAACATTTAAAAAGAAAACGTTATATAGTGAAAAGGAAAACTCCCTTCTATGATAAACTTTTCTCACTCCCCCACCCTCTAATCCAAGCAACCACTGTTAATGGTTTCCTGTGTACCCTTCTCCAAATTTTCTATTACATATGTAATCACATATGTTTAGGAGAAATGTCCTATTTCTTTCATTCTTACCCTTGATGTGCTTTAGAGCTCTTTCTATATTAGTATATAAGGCCATCTGATTTTTTAAAACTTTTTAATTGAATTTATTGGGGTGACATTGGCTAATAAAATTGTATAAGTTTTGGGTGTACAATTCTACACTGCAACATCTGTACATTGTATTGTGTGTTCACTACTCTAATTCAAGTCTCCTTCCATCACCGTTTATCCCTCCTATATCCTCTTCTACTTCCGCTGAACCACTTTCCCATCTGATTTTTTAAAAAGACTGGATTTCCTGCCTAATGTAGATGAACCATAATTTATTCATTTTTTGTAATTTATTTTGCCATTTCCTATTAATAGGCATTTAGATTGTAGTTTTATACAAATGCTGCTACAGTGAACAACTCACTTATAAGTCTTTGTACTAGTCCATGGGTATGTGTATGGAATGTATTTCTGAAAGTGTGATTGCAGTATTGTGAAATTTAAAAATTTATTTCAATCTTATGTTTGGCTTTATTTTGTAGTAGAAGTTAACTTATTTCTTAACCTTGCAGAAGGAGAAAGGAGCTCTTAATTACTACTTATTCTTTCCATTTAAAAAAATACTGCAACTGTATTTTATAAGACAATTTAAAACATTTTAGAGTAACAGGTAGTTAATTTTATTTGTCCTGGTCAGGATAAACACACTGTAGCTTAAGGACTGGTACTGTTATGGACAAATCACTTCATTTATAATTGGTAATAGTTAAATGAATACCTTTTGTAGTAGGTTGATTGCTTGATAACTTTATTACCAATGTCGATTAAAAACATTGTATATCATTTAACTTCTTGCCCTGCTGAAGTCTGCTACTATGTTATTAGTCATGATGGAAATAAATAACCCAAGTCTCTTTTTCCTTTATCTTCTTCATCCCAGTCTATTCATAATAAAATAAACCTCTGTGGAGTTTGAGATCTAAAAATCCTTTTGCAAACCAGAGTGCTATTGATGGGTTAATTTCCCAAGGCAGGAGGTAGGCACAGATTCAGTCTTTACTTTGCAGAGTGTGGTGAGCAGGATAAAGGAGGTTTACAATTTATAATTTCTATATTACGTAGCTCACTCATGACTAGAGGAGATTCAGGAATCTTTGCCCTTTTAACATGAGAGAGACTAGAGAAAAATAAAAGTGCTACAGGGCTAATGTGTTATGATGAAGTTGGGACTTGTGAGTGGCAGTTTCCCTGGCTGGTGCCCAGGGTCTATTTTGAGGCCTTGTCAAAGCTTGCCTGACAGAACCTACCACATAACTGTAATCTGTCCCGGTCCTGCTGTGAATCCGGAAGGCCTGCGGTTTAGGGAAAGTGGCATCCACAGAAGGAGCCTGTAAAGGACATTTGCCTTCAGAAGATTAAGGCTACATTTTGGGGTGAAAATCTGCTTAGCATGCATACCCTAGGATCCAGTGTTTTGTCTTCCTTTTTAAAGGAAAGAGCATGATCAAGGAAAACTAATGAGGAAAGTGTTTTAGGAAAATGTGCACACACAAGAGCACAGGACTGTATCAGTATTGATATTACATTCTGGTTCTGAGAGTGTTTGCCAAGAATCAGCCATATGTTTTACAACAGGGGCAAAGCATTACTATTACTGGCATAGGGAGGCCATGCCCCTAGTTGAAATAGTTTAATTCAGAGACCTTCACACTTGTCATTGGGATCAAAAGGACACTGGAGTGATGAGCTGTTTTGCAGGATTATTTTGAGTTCATACAGAGATTAGCTTCTGCCCAAATTCTCATTCTCTTCTTCCCATAGAGCTGTTAGCAGTGCAATATCATGAAGTTACCTCTTTAAACTCTTGGTTATTATCAGATGGTAGGTAGCTCCCAGCATAGCTGCCTGTACCATGTGCTTCGCATAAAAACCTTGGTGTTTCCTATACTTAGACAATGAAGCGCTGGAGTTTAAAGTTCTTTAACTGATCTCACTTGTTAGACTAGAAAGCTGTAAAAGAGCTTAGGGCTCCACCCTTTGGACCAAGGTTCATGTCATCATTTTTAATTGTAACCTGTATTGCAGTAAAGGTTGTTGGAGGAGTTTGGCATATAGACTTAATTTACAGATGCAAAGCCTGTGTCCTTTCCTTTACTTTAGGTTGTGACTTCAGGAAATTAGTTTTTTCTTGCCCTTAGAAATTTGGTTGGTAGCATTTGATGATGAAGGTGTTTTTAGTATTCAATGTGAGAAGAAAAAAATAAACTGCAGTGTTTTTGGTTTTTACCCCTTCTCTATTCCTATTACCTGATTTATTCCTGTTATATTCCTTCCTTGTTTCAGCCTTTTACTCCCTCTTCCCTCCCTCCCCGCCAAAATAAGTGAGGTTAGAGCAGAGCAGAGGTGAGATGGTGGAAAAGAGGTTGGGAAAGCCTGAGTACAAGCTTTACTTGTACAAAGCATGCATATGAGCATGTTTTGATTTTCAGAAGTGGGATATTAAAACCTTTTTAAAAGGATCATAGTTCATCTTTTCCATTGTTTTCACTTTGAACTCTGTATATCTCGGTTTTCCTTCATTGTGAACACCAACATTTTAACTAGTTGGTTTTTTTTCTTCACACAAGGACATGTTCATTGACTTTTAAGGGGGGGGGGCGGGTGGGGAGAGAGAGAGACCAGTTGATTGCTTCTCCTACACGCCCCAAATGGGATCAAACCCACAAATCCTGGGTATGTGCCCTGACCAGGAATTGAACCTGAGACCTTTTGGTGTATAGGACAGCACTCCAACCAACAGAGCCACACAGGTCAGGGCTTAAGAACTTATGCTATAAAATATATCTACTGCTTTAGGAAACAAATTAAATTTTTGTAAAGTGTGTTTTTATTGATTTTTAGAGAGAGAAAGGGATAGAGAGGGAGATCTCCAGCCCTGGTATTTTTTTAATATATTTTATTGATTTTTTACAGAGAGGAAGGGAGAGGGATCGAGAGTTAGAAACATCGATGAGAAATATCTAAGAGAGGGTTGCCTCCTGCACACCCCTACTGGGGATTGAGCCTGCAACCTGGGCATGTGCCCTGATTTGCAATTGAATTGGTGACCTCTTAGTGCATGGGTGGATGCTCAACCCCTGAGCCACATAGGCTGGGCAACAAGTTTAATTTTTAAGTTACTTGTTCTGATCGCTTTGTTATTCCTTCAACACTCCCCACTTTTTTAAGTGGAAACATTTTACCAGCTAGGAGCAATCTTTTGGCCCTCTGTTTTCTAAGTTAAAGCGAGTAGTACAGTATACTGTATGCAGAGGATTAGGATGTTTAAATATTTATTTTCCTGTTAAATGGTTTAAATCATTAATAATAACAAACACTACAGTTAGTAAGCATACCTGTTGTTGCTTTAAAAAAAAATTCAGTTAAGTGACCCAAGGATTATAAGACTAAAGAAAGAAATGGGGGGGGGGGATCAGTTTTGGAGTAGATGTTTCTTTCCCTGTCGTGGATATTACTAAATCTAAGTGGATCGTCAAGGAAATGAGACAGTCACTGTTAACCTCTGTTACCAAACTCACCTTTTGTTACCCATCCCAAGTTGTTGTTTTTTTTCCTAAATTGTGGTAAAATATACATGACAAAATTTACCATTTAAGCCATTGTTTAAAAGTATTTTTTTTTTATTGATTCAGAGAGGAAGGGAGAGGGAGAGAGAGATAGAAACATCAGTGATGAGAGAGAATCATTGATTGGCTGCCTCTTGTACACCCCACACTGGGGATTGATCCCGCAACCTGGTCATGTGCTCTGACTGGAGATCTAACTGACGTCCTGGTTCATAGGTTGATGCTCAACCACTGAGCTACGTTGGCCAGGCATTTTCTCTTTATTCTTATAAAAAGGAACCAAGTGTTGGTATTAGGACTTTTATGAGTAGAAGTAAGTGCAACTTAAGGGGAACTCATTGCATATATCGCTGGATTGGAGTGACACTTGGATTAGCTACTCACAGCTGTGGTGTTTGTTAGCTCTGCTCTTCTCTGCAATCATTCCCCATGAACATTATACTAATATTGCATTATGTCTCCTTGTTGCCTTCTGGTATCTTGCCTACCATTCAGGATATTTGTTAGCCCTTTCTATCTAAGGCAGGTTTAAGCTGCACAAAGCTGACCGACAAGCATGGCTCCAAAGAGGGAAAATGTTGACATCTTCCTTTCTCATGTAAAAACTAGAGGCCTGGTGCACGACATTTGCAGTCCAGGACCCTCGGTGGACATCCCTCTCACAGTCCAGAGCTCTTGCCGTCTGGGACTCCTCACTCCTTACCGGCTTCTGGCTGAGCAGTGCTCCCCCTGTGGGAGCACACTGACCATCAGGAGGCAGCTCCTACATCTGTCCCCTGGTGATCAGTGCATGTCATAGCGACCAGTCGTTCTGCCATTTGGTCGATTTGCATATTAGGGTTTTATTATATAGGATTCCTTTCTCATATAAAAATATCTCATGTTGCTATTATTTTTTTTTTTCCAGTGAGTGAGCTACAGGGGGTGGAAGGAATCATAGAGGCCTTCAGGGAAAACGGAAAATTTCAAATAACTTTTCCCTGATAATAAAAACTTGTAGACTTAAAAATTGATGTGTTTTTCCCCAGAACTTTGAGGACATTAGTGGTTGCTTTTTTGTTCTAATTTGACCTTTTGATTTGAGTCAGATTTTTAATTTTAAAGGTTAATTCAATGTTTATTCTGCTTAAAATTAGCAATGTGTTTTTCATTTACTTCGAATTTCATTGTCTCTAAGAGTGATGGTTAATGTTAAATCTGGTAGAAAATTATGGTTTTACCAGAGATGACCAACATTAGTTTTTAACCTATTTTGTTTATTGAAAACCAAAAAATATCATGGAATGAAATTAAGAAAATATTTTTTATTGCAGTTCTCAGTTCCTGTGACTCTTGTTTACTTAGTTGTCTACCTTCTCATCCAGTTAGTTTTCCCTCCAACATAAAAACTTTCAAACACACAGAAAAGTTGAAAGAGTTCTGTGAACATGCATGTACCTGCTATCTGGATTCCACTATAATGTTTTACTATACTTTATCACCTATCTATACTCTATATTCATTCCTCTTATCCATTATTTCTACTTTTTTGGATGCATTTCAAAATAAGTAGCAGATATCAGTACACTTCAACCCTAAATATTTCAGTACGTGCATCATTGACTAGAGTTCAATATTTGCTTAGAGGTCTTTTCCTTTTGAAGTAAAAATTGTATAGACTGGCTAGGTAGTTCATTTACACCAAGTCCCGATACACCAAGGTTGCAGGTTCGATCACCAGTCAAGGCACATACAAGAATCAGCCAATGAATGCATAAATAAGTGGAACAACAAATTGATGTTTCTTTCTCTCTCAAATAAATAAATAAATATTTTTAAAATTATTTAGAAAGGTATGCATAGATCTTAAGTGTACCATTTAATGACCTCTATCTTCTATTTTCTTCTAAGTCAAGTGTTCAAATAAGGCTATTAATAACACCCATTATAAGGTCACAGTCTCAAAACCCGTGTATTCATTTAGATTTCCAAAAATAAACTGAAGACCACAAAGTACCTTAAACATTTTTAAATTTCATTATGTAAATATACTGAATAGTATAACGATTATACTATAGGCATTTTTATTTTTTTAAGGCATTTTTATTTTTTCCAGATTGTTCCATGCTTTAGCAAAATTTCTTACCATGGCTAATGATATCATCTAATGCATGGTGTAGGAAATAACTTGAAGATATTTTTGGTTAGTTAAAAGTATGAAATTGTAAAGAAAGGCAAGGATTGCCCTTTTATCAGCTTCATAAACTAAATATGTAAAAGAGATAGTTAATTCAAGATACTTTAAACAATTATGGTGCTTTATAAGTTTATTAAGTGATTGCACTTAGTGCCTTTGAGCCTCACATTAACCATGTTAAATAGTGGGACAGTTGTTTATGCTCTACAGATGAAGAAACCAAGGCTCAGGCAGCAGGAAGGACAGTGCAGCAGTTGCTTGTGCAATCAGATGAACTCACGCCCTCTCACTGGAAATCCCGTTCAGGGGGAACAACTGCAGTCACCCTGCCTTTAGTTCAGGTGCCATTCCAGATACCGTGAATTGCTTATGAATAACTACCAAGTGTTTCATTGTGCAGACCAGAGTTATCTGTAATGACAACTCTGATGCAGAGTTGTTACCATGCCAGTGTTTTGAGTTCTCCATGATGAAATGCTTAGATATGAGGGAAGTGCAACTATCAGTACCCAGACAGAACTAAGTGTGCTGTATTTAGAATGTGACATACTGACATTACATACACATTCTGTTCTCACAAAAGGGAACAATCTCATGATTGAAGTGCCACTTAATGTGGCAAAATGCCTGTTTTTCAGAAATGTGTTATATGAGAAGATCATTGGAGAAGAGAAAGCCTTCCTGATGTATCTATTTTGGAAGGTTTATATTCCACAACATTCTGAAGGTACTTCCCTTCTTTCCCTTAGATCAGTGGTTCTCAACCTTTTGGCCCTTTAAATACAGTTCCTCATGTTGTGACCCAGCCATAAAATTATTTTCATTGTTGCCCTAACCGGTTTGGCTCAGTGGATAGAGCGTTGGCCTGCGGACTGAAAGGTCCCAGGTTCGATTCCGGTCTAGGGCATGTACCTTGGTTGCGGGCACATCCCCAGTAGGACGTGTGCAGGAGGCAGCTGATCGATGTTTCTCTCTCATCGATGTTTCTAACTCTCTACTCCTCTCCTTTCCTCTCTGTGAAAAATCAATAAAATATATTTAAAAAAATTATTTTCATTGCTACTTCATAACTATAATTTTGCTACTGTTATGAATCATAATGTAAATGTCTGATATGCAGGATGGTCTCAGGCGACCCCTGTGAAAGGGTCATTCGACTGCCAAAGGGGTCGCGACCCACAGGTTGAGAACCGCTGCCTTAGATAGACCAATACGTAATGACAAAACCATCTGGAAAAAATCAGCTTGACATTGTCTGGGTAAAGGACTTGACAAAATGCAGGCCTTTTGTTTTTGTTGGTGTAAAGGTTTGGCTCTAGGTGTAGTCGATACCACTAAGGAAAAGCTGGGAGAGAGTAGCATGGCTCCTCAGGAAAGTGTCCTTTGGGATAGAAACTTACTGAAAGTCCTTTTAGGATAAGAAACAGAAATCATATATTTGAGTCTTTATCCTTATTTTTATCATTTTGTTGAAAAGCAGTTTTCCATTATTTCTTCTAAGGTTTTCTCCTATCACTGATATAGAATGTTCTGGAGTTATTAGAAGATAGATTGCATAGGAGCTGAACACCTTTAAGGATGCCTGCCTACAGAGTACAAATAATATAATTCTTCAAAAGCACTTGATTGTTTTAATTTTATATTTTATTGATTTCAAAGAGGAAGGGATGGGGAGAGAGATACAGAGACATCAATGATGAGAGAGAATCATTGATCCACTGCATCCTGCATGCCTCACCCTGGGGATCAAACCCCAACCCTGACCGTGCCTGGGAATCGAACCATGACCTCATAGTTTATAAGTCAACCAGGAGCCACGCCGGCCCGAAGCACTGGATTGTTTTATTAAATTGGTAATGGTTGGTCTGCCTCTTGTGCAGTTGAAAAAGATGATAAGACCTGGCCAATCACATAAAAACCTAGATACCCTCTGTAGGTAGGACCAAGAAGACAGGCAAGAACTTATTCCCATTTCCTGTTTATCCTCTTCCGCTGTCCCTTCCTTTTGTCATCTTACTCTCCAGACTGGTTAGCCTGAAGCTTGTTGAAACAGTTTTGTTTTGAGGCATTTGTAAGAAAAGATAATTTAAAATTTTTTATTGATTCTTTTAGAGTTAGAGAGAGAGAGAGAGAGAGAGAGAGAGAGAGAGAGAGAGAGATTTGTTGCACTTATTTATGTATTCATTGGTTGATTCTTGTATGTTCCCTGACCTGTGATCGAACCTGAAACCTTGGCATGTCAGGACAGTGCTCTAAACAGCTGAGCTACCCGGCCAGGGCCAAGATAATTCTTTATGTAAATCTCTGTGCTAGGCATATCCTGGCAGGTCTGAAGTCTATGGCAGTACTAGTTAAGAAAGAAGCAAAATGGATTCTGGGGAAAGAGAAGAAAAAAGTGTATTCAAAAGTGTACCATCATCATTGGCTTCATTCAGGTAGTATGCCTCAGCTGTATAGTATATTGTGCCTAATTTGGTTGTGATCCACGTTGAGGCCAATTTATTCTTTGAGCCTTGGATTTGAATGTTTTAATTTTTCAAAAATGCATGTATCTTTCTCCAGTGCTATTGAAATTTTAGAGAATCAAGAAAAAGCAAAAAAAAGTATCCATAATCCTATCCTCCTAATGAAACTACTGTTGCATATACTTTCAGCAACATCTTTTTTCTTCTGTAATTATTTTTGTGTGTCTAGAATTAGAAAATGCCTACGTTTTTGTCTCATGCTTCTGTGAAATGTCTTTCAGTGTGTCCTTGGAAAGCTGGCTGAAGGACAATAATTGGATGATACCCAGTAGGATGTTAGCTAAATTGTCATTCTAGTCTGAAAAGGAACTTTGTATTGCCTGCTGCTTTTTTTTTTCCTCAGTAGGTGATTAGTATTTGTGCACCATTACTATTAAGTAAGCTATGAACGATCTTTAAAATTATGCTGAGGATGAAGAGGATGGGAGACTACTGAGAAAGTTGTGTTTTTCAGAAATTCTCCTCATTAGTAGCTCAGATTTATCCGCTGCTACTTTTAGACATTCATTCTTTTGTTTGTTTCCATTTAAATGAGTTCTTTTCTTATATCCAGATATATTTTCTATGGCAGAGTAATAAACTATCATCACTCTTCATTCTGATTGACAAACATGGGGAATAAGAAATGATGCCAGATAAAATGAGAATGGCTGGAATTTTCATTGGAGAATACTTTTTTGGAAGAGTGGATAGATAGATGGAGTGGTTTTGTTTTGCCTGAATCAAGTAAATTCCAGTACATTAAAGTCACTCATAGTTTTAATATAGTTTATTCTGTTAGGAAAATTTACTTGAGAATTCTTTTGTGACTCACAGTGTAATGAAGTTTTGCAAATTTATTGTGTTAAAATTAGAAAAATTTTAAGTTAATGGGTGTTTAGCTAATTGAGCTGTATTTCTCAAGAAGTGGAAGTTCATACAAATTGGGATGCAACTCCCATGAGAATCTTTAATTTCAAATATGTACTTTGTGTTAGAAAGGTAGTTAGATGGTCTTTTTTGTAATCATCTTTGTTATTTAATCTTGAAGGATTAATTTTTCTTCTAGTTTCTTCTAAAAATAGACCTATAATACTTAACAAAAATAATGGATTCATAAATATATTCTTAATCATCGGCCTACTTCAGTTTTGTTTATCACTATATTTGGCACTTCCATACTACCTGGCAATAGCAGGGACTCAGATATTTGTTGATGGGCAATGTTGGTTATTGTTAATTGCAATAAAATAAACCTTCATTTGATCTTTATGTGGTAATGGGTTAATTGGAATTTTCTAAAATTACACTAAAAAGCCAAGTTACCTTTGTAACTTTAAGACCTACATTAAAATATTTTGAATGTGTTCTCTCAAAGCTTTAGGCTGAAGGACTTTTCTGAAATTCCTCTCTGCCCTCCCTCTAGCCTCTAGAATGGAAATAGATTTTAGAAATAGCTGTAGTAATTTTAAACAAGTAAAATGACTGTTGACTGCAGTTTTCTGAGGCTAATGTAATAACACGTTCTCATAGGTTGCCATGGGTAGTATGGTAAAAAAGTTTTGAGAGGTTCAGTAATTAGTATAAAATTAAATATTCTAAATATTATTGGAATAATTTGATAATGAGAAAAAGTATTTCATGATAAATTTTAATTTATATGTATATACATAAATATTTCTCTTTTTAAAAAGTGAATGTATAAATGAGTGTTAAAACTGCGCAAAGAGAAATATCCTAAATTATTCTATTTCTGTTTATTTCAGGGCTGAAAACAGACTGAATCATCTTTCAGAGTTAAAAGACTATCAAGACAAGATGGGGACTCCTGGTTCTGGAAGGAAAAGGACACCTGTGAAAGACCGATTTTCTGCAGAAGATGAAGCTCTGAGTAACATTGCCAGAGAGGTGTGTGTGGAAAACCCCCTCTCAACACTGACATGTGCAGATGAGAATGTTGTAAAAATGCTGGGGTTAGAGAGTTATAGACGTTCATTCTTTGAGCTGGTTTCAGAATGTTTGCTATAAATAATGTATTTGACTTCTGAAATACTGTATTAGAATAAAATATAGTTGCCATCTCTTTACTTGGATATTTATTCAACTCATTTAAATTAATTTTTCATTTTCTTTTTGTGGATAATGTGATTTCTAGGTACTAGAACTAATATATTGATGTTTATAATTATAACTATAGTCCTAATATATTGAAATTTAAAATTAATCTTCATATTGAAACTCAAGGTAATTAGAATCTTGAAAATATGATAACTAGATTATAGATGTCATTGGGCTATATACAGGAGGCACTGTATAAATGTTGATAGAAATAATCCTTATTTGTTATCTGCTCAGATTCAATGTTTTAGCTGTTTTTTTAAATATTGCAGTGGAATTTTTATGTTTAATTTTTAGCTAATAGCAGGGCTTCTGGAGCATTTTTGTTTCATTTTGTTGACAACTCAGAAAAAGAAAAAAAAAGGAAGGGGTGTCACCTGTTGAATCACTAGCAACATTTCCTGTTGCATATTAGAAATTTAAGATAACTCCTAGCTGTGATTTCTTAGTGAGGTGCCAACTTGATTTCAGACTCTGACTCTCTCTGTAGCTGCAGAACTGCCCGTAAACTGATGTAGTATTTGAATTGTTTAGAGTACTGCAGTATTAAATTATATTTTTTTGGTGAGAATTAATCCCTCATCACTTCCTCTTAGTTATTCTTAGTAAATAACTCATTTCGAACTAGTGCTATTTCCTTTTGATATATTACACAGTCTTTTTTGGCCAGTTCATTGTTACATTTTTCCTCTTTTAAGCTACTCAGATAGCTTTTGAATTAGAAGTCAAATTCTGTAGGAGAATATTTGAAGCAAAGAAAAGTAATCTAAAAATTGATGACAAAATTTATATTACTTTAACAAAATTTAAAAATCAGATATTTTTAAATAAAAAGGTAAAGGATATTTTAAAATGAAATAAAGTAGCTATTACTCTACAATCATACTAAATATTTGCATAAGTAAAGTATTTTGGAAGCCTCGTAGTTTTAGTTGAAAATTGAAACTATGTAAAATGTTTACTTCCAAAATTGGAGGCATATACTCAAATTTCTGAAACGGGAGAGGATACCAGCACCTGTTAGGCTCTTTTTGTACTGTCATTAAGTATTTGAACTCTTTTTGAGGGTACGATACTTTATTTACAAAATTGTTATAAAGTTCTAACATCCAACATTTGAGTACTTATTCTGTGACAAACACTATTCTAAGTATTAAAAATGCATTAATTAATTCAATCCTCACAAAATTCTGAGATTGGCTTTATTATTATTTTCATTTTACAGATGAAGAAACCATTGCACAGAAAAGTTAAGTAACTTTTCTAAGGTCGTCACATAGCTAGGAAATAGTAGAGCTTAGATTCAAACAAATGAACTCTGGCTCCAAAGTCTGAGCATACAACCACTCACTCTGCTATACTGTATCTGAATCTTCTCCAGCTCCTTCATTAATTGTTTGTTTTCTATAACTTTTCATGATTTTGAAAGTACTTCCATATCTTGTTTCTCACAGTAACCTTGTGAGTTTGGTAGGGTAGGTATTATTATTATTAGCCTTATTTGTAAATAAGGAAACAGATGAAGCTGAGAGATAAATGTCAAAAAGGTTGTTTCCATATCTTGGCTATTGTAAATAAGACTGCAATGAAGATCGGGGTGTATATATCTTTTTGAGTTAGTGTTGTTGTTTTTTGTTTGTTTTCATTAGATAAATACCCAGAAATGGAATTGCTGGACCATAAAGCAGTTCTATTTAAAATTTTTTGAAGAACCTCTGTGTTGTTTTCTATAGTGGCTGCACCAATTTTTATTTCACCAGTTCACAGTAGTTGCCTTTTCTCCACATCCTTGCCAACACTTATTATTTCTTGTTCTCTTGATGAGAGCCTTTCTAACAGGTGTTTGGCAATATCTCATTGTGGTTTTGACTTGCATTTTCCTGACGATTAGTGATATTGAACACCTTTTCATGTATCTGTTGGCAATCACTATGTCTTCTTTGGAAAAATAGCTATTCAGATCTTCTACCCAGTTTTTAATTGGATTGTTGTGCTATCTTTCACAGCACATATACATACTAAAATTCAGTTGTTTGTTCTAATTCTATGAAATATGCCGTTGGTATTTTGGTAGGAATTGCATTCAATCTATACATTGCTTTGGATAGTATGTACATTTTCATTTTTTAAAAATACTTTTATTGACTTCAGAGAGGAAGGGAGAGGGAGAGAGAGAGATGGATTTGGTGATGAGAGAATCATTGATTGACTGCCTCCTGCATGCCCCCTACTGGGGATCAAGCCTGCAACCTGGGCATGTGCCCTGACTCGGAATTGATCCATTACCTCTTGGTTTGTGCTCTACCACTGAACCAGGCTGGGCTCTCTCTCTCTCTCTCTTTTTTTAAATAAATCCTTTCTCCAGGATATGGTTTTCACTGATTCTAAAGAGAGAGAAATGGGGAGGGAGAGAGAGAGGCATTGATGTGAGAAAGAAACATCAATCAGTTGCCTCCTGTATGCACCATAAAAGGGGATCAAACCTGCAATCTGATGACCTGACTGGGAATCAATCCCACCAACTTTTGGTGTACGGAACAGTGCTCCCACCAACTGAGCCAACAGGCCAGGGCGCCTTCCCTCTTCTTGAATTTTTTTGGAATAGTTTGAGAAGGATAGGTGCTAGTTCTTCTCTGAACCTTTGGTAAAATTCACCTGTGAAGCCATTTGGTCCAGGACTTTCGTTTGTTGGGAACATTTTGATTATAACTTCAGTTTCATTAGATGTAATCAGTTCATTCAGATTTTCTGTTTCTCCTTGAATCAGTGTTGAGAGATTGTGTGTTTATCCATTTTTCCCAGATTGTCCATTTGTTGGCATATAGTTGTTCGTAATATTTTCTTACAGTCCTTTCTATTTCTGTGGTGTCAGCTGTTATTTCTCCTCTTTCATTTCTGATTTTATTCATTTGGGTCCTCTCTTTTTCTTGACGAATTTGGTTAAAAGTTTATTAATCTAGTCTTCTCTTTTCAAAGAACCAACTCTTCTTGGTTCAGTGATCTTTTGTATTTTATAAAGACTATTTTGGGTTGTTGTTTTTGCTCTGATTTTTATTACTTCTTTCATCTTACTTTAGGCTTTGTTTTTTGTTTTTGTTTGTTTGTTTTTTGAATATATTTTTTTATTGACTTCAGAGAAAAAGGGAGAAAGAGAGAGAGAGAGAGAGAGAGAGAGAGTAACATTGATGAGAGAATGATGAGAGAGAAGCATTTATCGGCTACCTTCTGCATGCCACCTACTGGGGATCAAGCCCGCAACCTGAGCATGTGGTCACAGGTTGACACTCAACCACCGAGCCACACTGGCCATGTTGTTATTCTTTTTCTAGCTCCTTTAGGTGTAAGGTTAGATTGTTTATTTGAGATTTATTTTGTTTCTTGAGGTAGACCTGCAATGCTAGGAATTTCCCTCTTAGGACTACTTTCCCTGTGTCCCTTAGATTTTGGCTTGTTGTGTTCTCCTTTTCATTTGTTTCAGGATATCTTTTTATTTCTTCCGTGATCTCATTGTTAACTCATTTTTTGTTTAGTAACATGTTATTTATCCTCAATGTGTTTTTGTGTTTTTCAGATTTTTTTCTTGTGATTGATATCTAGTTTCATATAATCATGGTCAGAGAAGATGCTTGATATTTGATTTCAATCTTCTTAAATTTATTGAGACTTGTTTTGTGTCCTAACATGTGGTCTATCCTAGAAAAGGTTCCATGTGCTCTTGAAAAGAATGTATATTCTGCTGCATTGGGGTGAAATGCTCTGAAGATATTAATGAAATCCATCTAATCTAGTGTGTCATTTAAGGCCGCTCTTTCCTTGTTGATTTTCTGTCTGGAAGATATATTCATTTATGTCAGTGGGGTATTTATACAGTTGTGAGTATGTGAAACACAGAGTTTATTCTTGTATTTTTATTGTTTACTGGAAGCCTGTTGCACGAAGATTCACACAATAGGCCTTCCTTCCCCTGGCTGCTGGCACCAGTTTTCCTCCGGCATCTGGGACCCAGGCCTTTGGTCCGGCCGCAGTGAGGCCTGACTTCTCCACTGCAGCTGCAGCGGAGAAGCCAAGCCTCTTCAGTCTTCAATCTTCAGTCTTCACTCTTCACTTTTCACTCCAGCTGGAGCCTTCAGTCTTCGCTCCATGCCTGCATATGCAAATTAACCGCCATCTTTGTTGGCTTAATTTGCATAGTTGCTCTGATTGGCTGGTGGTCGTAGTGGAGTGACACCAATTTGTGTTTTTCTCTTTTATTAGTGTATATTTTTTATTATTACTTATTACTTATTGTTTTATTTTCCATATGAACAACTGTAAACCTACTTTGCCTCCCTCTGTAAATGGATCTTGTTCTCTTAGCCATTCAGCTATACTCTGTCTTTTGGCTGGAGCATTTAAATCATTTACATTTAAAGTGATTATTTTTTTTAAAATATATTTTATTGATTTTTTTACAGAGAGGAAGGGAGAGGGATAGAGAGCTAGAAACATCGATGAGAGAGAAACATCGATCAGCTGCCTCCTGGACACCCCCTACAGGGGATGTGCCCGCAACCAAGGTACATGCCCTTGACCGGAATCGAACCTGGGACCCTTCAGTCCGCAGGCCGACACTCTATCCACTGAGCCAAATCAGTCAAGGCTAAAGTGATTATTGATAAGTACATATTTATTGGCATTCTATTCTTCATACTGTGTTTCTCTTTTTTCCTCTTCTTTCTTCTTCTTAATGAAGATGCTTCAACATTTCTTGAAATACTGGTTTGGTGGTAATGAACTCTTTTAGTGTTGTGTTGCCTGGAGATATCTTTATTTCACCTTCAATTTTTAAATGATAGCCTTGCTGGTAAGGTAATCTTGGTTATAGGCCCTTGCTTTTCATCACTGAATATTTCATGCCAATCCCTTCTGGTCTGATATGTTTTGTTGAGAAATCAGCTCACAGTCTTATGGGAGGCTAACTGTCTTTTTCTTGCTGCTTTTAAGATTCTGTCTTTGTCTTTGACCCTTGGAATTTTAATTATGACGTGTCTTGGTGTAGGCCTCTTTGTGTTCATCTTACTTAGGACTTGCTGTGCTTCCTGGACTTGTATGTCTTTTTCCTTCATCAGGTTAGGGAAATTTTCAGTCATTAGTTCTTCAAATAGGCTCTCAATTTCTTGCTCTCATTATTCTTCTAGTATCCCCATGATGAGGATATCATTATACTTAATGTTGTCTATAAGTTCTCTTAAACTATTCTCATTTTTTTAAGTGACCAGTGGCACAATCTCCTTGATCACCTTAGCTGGGTGCTCCAGAAATGTCCCTTGTGTGGGTTATGTGAGTCCTCCTGTTGTAATTGAGTCTTGATTGCTAACAGCCTGTTCATGCGTGGGGTTGACCCTCAGGTTGGCTGATTGAGCTGATTGAGGATTGACCCTGACCACAATGTATCAGCTGCTGTGAGGTGTTAACCACACTTAGTGGAATTTGCCTCAGCAAGGTTCAGTAACTGCTGAGGTCTCCCTTTGGATGTGCCTCTTGTGTAGCTAATTGGATCCTTCTCTGATGCTGACTGAGGCTTGCCAATGTATGTGTCTGTTCTGGGACTCTTGGGAGGGACTTTGGTGCAAATCAGTGTCAGATGCTGTCTGTGTCTGGTCCTGGGCAACCTGTTTGGAGCTAGAAAGTGACCCACGGTTTGTGGCTGCCTCTGCTGTGCCTGGGTGTACGTGAGAAGGACCAAGTGCACATCAAGGCTGGTTTCCACCAGCACTAAGTCCAGGGGCAGGTCAGCAAGGCACCCCCGAGATCCGCCTAATGGCTACCTGTTAGGCTCAGTCACTGAAAGAGCCTCTGGTAGTACTTGAGTTGCAAGAGGTAGGTTCTCAGTGAATCACAGAGGTAGGGGTGAGCGATGTTGACTAGATTGATACAGTCTTAAACTTGGTGCCAGTGCTGGGTTTGAGGCCACTTAGCAAAAGTCCCAGGGTACACCAAGGCTTGCTGCCATCCGCTGGGTTTCCCCAGACTTTTATGGTGGGACAAGGTCTCATGGAATTGTCAGGGTAAGGGCAGCAGAGTTTATTGGGCCCAAACAGACCAAGATTTGGCCGTGTGAAGGAAGGGCTCTAAAAGGACAAAGGGATTGAATGTGCGAGGGAAAAGTAGCCCCTGTGCTAGAACCAGACCAATCAATCTGGCCTGGATTTTACCCAGAACTCCTGGAGAGCTTGAGCTCAGCAGGGCAGGGCTGTGAGGAATCCACAGGGTGGGGCTAGTAGATCTCTGGTGAGGGGGAGGCACTCCTCAGGCACTCAGCAAGGTGGTGGGAATGGCCTGTGTTCCAGAACCACATCTCAGTTTGTTCTGGATTTTGCCTGGATCTCTTGGAGTGCTTTATCTCAGCAAGGTGATCCGCCAGGAATCAGGAGAGTGGGTTTTCTGGGAGTCCAGAGGGCGGGGCTGCTGCGAGTTTGATGGGTGGGACTAGTGCATCTTTGTGAAGGGGAGCCACTGGTAAGGATCTTGGCAAGATGGGAGAAATAGTTCCCACCCTAGAGCCACACTACTCAGTCATTGATATCCTCTGAGTCTGCCCAGACCTCTACACCCTGGGCCCAGACAGGTGACTCCCTCAGCAGGGCATGAGTTCAGGTTGAGTGGCTGCAAACAAGATTTTGTGTACTGGCCCTTTAAGAGGATGCTTAGCCCAGCTGGTGTGGCTCATCAGTTGAGCATTGACCCAAGAACCAAGAGGTATGGGTTTGATTCCCTATCAGGGCACAGGTCTGGGTTGTGGGCTCCATCCCAATAGTGGGGTGTGCAGGAGGCAGCCCACTGATGATGTTTCTCTCTCATTGATGTTTTTTTTCTCTCTCTCTGCCCCCCTCCCTTCCTCTCTAAAAATCAATAAAAAAATTTTTTCTTAATATATTTTATTGATTTTTTACAGAGAGGAAGGGAGAGAGAGAGAGAGTTAGAAACATCGATGAGAGAGGAACATCGATCAGCTGCCTCCTGCACATCTCCCACCAGGGATGGGCCCGCAACCCAGGTACATGCCCTTGACCGGAATCGAACCCGGGCCCTTTCAGTCCGCAGGCTGACGCTCTGTCCACTGAGCCAAACCGGTTTCGGCAAAAAAATTTTTTTTTAAAGAGGGTGCCTAGGTTTCAGGCAGACTCCTATCTCCCTGGCGGACAGAATGCCAACTGATCTCCACAGCCAGATGTTATGTGGGTGCTTCTTCCTGGCTCTGGCACTCTGGGCAGCAGAGCCCGGCATGGCGTTGACACCCCCTCGCTCCTAAGGGGGAACCTTGGCAGCTGAGGGATCTTTCCGGATTCTCAGCCACCATCTGTGAGAGCGGGGCCAGCCCACTTCTCGTCTCTTCCTTCCTACCAGTTTCCATGTGGCTTCTGTAAATCCCTGGTTATAAGACTTCTGTTCAGCTAGTCTTCAGTTTGGTTATTCAGGTTGATTGTTTTATATTTTAGTTGTAATTCCAGTTTGGTTCTGAGAGGAGGTGAGTGCAACCTCCACCTACTCTGCCACCATCTTGGATCTCTCTTTCTTAGTTTTTGGATGATCTGAGAATTCTTCCAGCTCTGAAATTCTGTGATTTCTTTCAAGATCCATGACCCAAAGAAAATTAATGCTCATAATGCACAGTTCTTTTAATTCTAAAAAAATCAGTGAGAGGCATAGAAATTGAACATGTTTTATAGGAGTTAGAGTCTAGCAAATAGTGTTTAGAGACTTTTTTTTGAGCAGAATTTACACGTGTACATATTTGGTACATAAATGTACCTGTAATAATAAGGAGGAAAGAAAGCTCTATGGCTGTTTAACATTTGTGCTGCTAGAAGTTTTGGATTTCATTTTTTAATAGCTTAATGAGATATAATTCACATAACATAATTCACCCATTGGAAGTATGTAATTCAAATATACCAATGGTTTTGGTATATTACATTACTAGTTATTTAAAGTTGTTTAAATACATATAATAAAATTTGACATTTTAACCATTTTTAAGTCTACAATTTAGTGCCATTAATTACATTCACTCTGTTGTGTAACCATCACCACTATCTATTTCTAAAATCTTTTCATCACTCTACACAGAAATTCTGTAACCATTAAGCAATAACTTTCTACTTCCCTCTCCCAGCCCCTGGTAACTTTTTTTTTTTAAGCATTCATTTTATTTTATTTTTTAAAAATATGTTTGTACTGATTTCAGAGACAGGAAGGCAAGGAAGGGAGAGGGAGAGAGAAGTAGAAACATCAGTGATGAGAGAGAATCGATCATTGACCGGCTGCCTCCTGCCTGCCCTCTACTGGTGATTGAGCCTGCAATCCAGACATGTGCCCTGACTGGGAATCGGACCATGACCTCCTGGTTCATAGGTATCTGGTGCTCGACCATTGAGCCACACCAGCCAGGCAGACTTTTAATTTACCATATGTCTCTTGCATTTGACTTTCCTAGATATTTTATAAGTGGAATTATATAGTATTTGTCCTTTTGTGTCTGGCTTATTTCACTTATCCTGTCTTCAAAATTTACCCGTGTTCTAGCATGTATCAGAATTTCATTCCTGCACGCCCCTTTAAGTGACTTAATTCCTTTATATGACTGAATAATATTTCATTGTATGTATATCCTAAATATGGTTTATCTATTTATTTGTTAATGGACACCGATTAGATTTCATTTTGCTGCCTAAGGAGGTAATAGCCATTGTCGGCATCCAGTAATGAGAACCAAAAATTTGTGGTTTCGCAGCCTAAGAAGGATACAAAAGGAACATTTGTGCTTAGTTTAAAAGATATTGTTCATTGTTATTGTTGTATGGAATGATAGTCTTGATTGCTCAATAGAGCTAATGATCTTTTCATAGTTATCTTGCTATTTTATTTGAATAACTCATTTTTAGGTCTTGGGAAGTTAAGGATAAAAATACAGCAAAGATACCAGCTTTATTATTATTGTTGTTGTTGTTAATCCTCACCTTAGGATATTTTTTCCATTGATTTTCAGAGAGAGTAGAAGGGAGGGGGGGAACCAAAAGGAGGATGGGGGAAAGAGAGAGAGAGAAGCATTGATTTGAGAGAGACATATTGATTGATTGCCTCCCACATGCACCCTGACGGGGTGGGGTTCCAATTTGCAACCCAGGTATGTGCCCTTGACTGGGAATTGAACCTATGGGAATCGGTACTCATGCCTGTGCTCTAACCACTGAGTCATACCTACCAGGGCAAGGATACTAGCTTTTAAAAATGCAAAGACTCGCCCTGGCTTGTGTGGCTCAGTTGATATCTAAAAATCAATAAAAATATTTTTAAAGAATGCAGAGAAGAATTATAATCAGCAGTAATTAAGAACATTAATGCCATGTTTTATTTGAGAATAGGGTGGTGGTTCTTTATTCTTTACCTTAGGATGTTTATTGGTTTAAGGGATGGAGGGTTTGAGGGAGGGGGGGGGAGAGAGAGAGAGAGAGAGAGATCGGTTTTCTCCTGTACACCCCCTGACCAGGGACTGAACCCACAACCTAGGTATGTGCCACGATCAGGAACTGAACCCACAACCTTTTTGATGTACAAGGTGACACTCCAATCAATTGAGTCACCTGGCTGGGAGAGAATAGAGGTTTTTTTGTTTTGTTTTGTTTGTTTATTCCAACATGGCCTGGCCCTAGCAGGTTTGCTCAGTGGTTAGAGTGTTGGCCCTAAGACAGAAGGGTCTCAAGTTTGATTCTGGTCAACGGCATGTACCTAGGTTGTCTCTCTCACATCAGTCTCTCTCTCTCTCTCTCTCCCCCCCCCCCCCCCCACTCTCTCTCTAAGAATTGATGGAAAAAATATCCTTGGGTGAGAATTAAAAACATGGTCCTGGCTGATGTGGCTCAGTTGATTGGGTGTCATCCCGTGCACTGAAAGATTACTGGTTTGATTCCCAGTCAGGGCACATGCCTGGGTTGTGGGTTCCATCCCAGCAGGGGTCGTGAAGGAGGCGGCTGATTGATGTTTTGCTCTCACATTGATGTTCTTCTCTCTCTCCTTCTCCCTTCTCTCTCTAAAAATAAAAAAATCTTAAAAACAAATAAACAACCATGAATTTTGAATGTCATTCATTCAGTAAATGTTTATTGAGCATCTACTCTTCACAGATGGTGTGTCAGGTACAGAGGATATGGGATGGAAAGGGCTAACATGGTCATTTCCCTTATGTAGCTTAGAGTCTAGAAAAGATAATAGACATAAAGCAAGTAATTACCTAATAGACTGGTTCCTCAATTTTCAGCTCCTTTTTTCTTTCATAATTAATGTCTACATTTAGTATGGTGATTTCTTTTCTGAAATCGAAAGCTGTGATTGTCAGTGTATGTCAGTGTACGTCACAATCAGTGGTATTCTTGGAATTGAGAGAACAATTTAACTGTGTCAAGTGCTTTGAGTGAATAGTAAATGGTTTTGTTATAGAGTATGTGACAGGGCAACTCAGGTTTTGGGAAGGCATTCTTGAGAAATGATTTCAAATGGTTTTTGAAGGATGAGTGCAATTATTTAGGCGGTAGGGCAGGGGTGTGGGTGGGAAGGGAATTGTCAGATGTTGGGAAGAGCTTTCCAGTCAGAGGGAACTCTAAGGGACAAGCTTTTGAGCTGAAAGAATATTGAGAATTCAGATAACAAAAATAACAGCTGGCATTAGTGAGCTCTTGTTATAGGCCATTTACGTTTTACTTTAAATGTATTTAATCCTCATAACTCTGTTGAGTCTACTGTTCTCTTTTATCAAGGATGAATCCAAGGCATGGAGAAGGGAAGTAATTTGCAGTTACTAGAAAGAGGTAGAGCTGAAATTTACATTTGGGCTTCTGCACTCTTAACTATTGTGCCTCACATAATAGCACTGTTAATAACCTAGACAGCAAAAAGGAGAATAGCCAGAGGTTAGTTATAGGTGCCAGAACATGCAGACCAGTGGTTCTCAACCAAGGGTCATTTTGTCCCCCAGGGGACATTTAGCAGTGTGGAGATAGTTTTGCCTGTCACAAGGGGTGTGGAAGGAGAGACAAGGGGGTGTGCTCCTGACATTTGTGGGTAGAGGCCGGGGATACTGCTAAAACATCCTACAGTGTATAGTAAACCTTCCCCACCACCCCCAAATGAAAAATTAACTGGCCTAATTGTCAATAGGGAAAGGTTGAGAACCCTGATAGGAACTCTTACAGAATCTGTTTAGGATTTTGGTCTGTCATAAGAGCAGTGGAAAAACATTGAAGGGTTTTAAGTAGTGGTACGACATGATCAGATTTGTGCCATATGAGGATGACTTTACTGTAAGTTTGATATTATAGCAGAAAGAGGCATCAGTGGATGAGGGAGAGGACTCATAAGACTTGTAGAGGCAGTGGTGGCTTGGCCTAGAGTGATGACAGTGGGGATGATGAGAAGTGGTTGGAATGGAGAGGTAAGTAGTTGGACATTCAGTGTGTGACTATGGTTGTATAGCAGCCAGGGGAAGTTTTGGCTTGTGCATCTGGGTGGGTAGTAGGGAACATTAGAGTGAGGAGGAGGTTTGGGGAAGGAAGATCATGTATTTGTGTTGGCATGTGTTGAGTTAAGGTGCCTGTGAGGCATTAAGTGGAGATTTTGAAGAGGTAGTTTTGGGAATATAGACCAAGAGGTCAAAGGAGAGGTTTGTGCTGAAGATAGATCTTTTGAGACTTGTCAGCATGTAGAAGCTAATTGAAATCAAGAGTGTGGATGAAATTTCCTAGGGAGAAGGTATAGAGTTGAAGAAAATCACTCCTCAAGTAGAGCCCTAAAGAGCTAAGATTCCAAAGTCCAGTCTCGAGTCTTTCTTAATTCTGACACTTTAAAAACTATATATTTTATTGATTTTTTTTTACAGAGAGGAAGGGGGAGGTATAGAGAGTTAGAAACATTGATCAGCTGTCTCCTACACACCCTCTGCTGGGGATGTGCCCACAACCAAGGTACATGCCCTTGACCGGAATCGAACCTGGGACCTTTCAGTCTGCAGGCCGACGCTCTATCCATTGAGCCATTGAGCTCTGACACTTTTTTGATCATTGTGTGTTTGGTTCAGATTGTTCCATGCAAATTGGATTCGTCTGAAAAAGTAACTCCACAGGAGGCAGAATTACCCTTATTTAAAATACCTTTAAATGTTCTCAGTGATGGTACACAAAAATTTTTAAGGGATTCTAAAATGTGAGCTACTTTTTCAGAGTTATAAAAAGTACTAGAGGCCCGGTGCACAAAAATTTGTGCCCTCGGGGGGCGGGGGGGGGGTCCCTCAGCCCGGCCTGTGCCCGCTCGCAGTCTGGGACCCCTTGGGAGATAACGACCTGCTGGCTTAGGCCTGCTCCCGGGTGCCAGAGGGCAGGCCCAATCCCTAGGAGCAGCCCCTGGTCGGGCTCAGAGCAGGGCCGATTGGGGAGTTTGGGCGCCGCCCCCTGTCATGCACAGAGCAGGGTGGATTGGGAGGTTGCAAAGTCAAA
>NW_006287904.1:4342613-4395047 GCF_000327345.1 Myotis davidii | reverse complement strand
GGCCTGCAGCGGCAGGCGGGGAACGTTGGAGTCCTCCGTCACTGAAGCAAGCAAGCCTCATGTTAGTTTCAAGCTGCCTGGCTGCCGGCCGCCATCTTGGCTGGCAGTTAATTTGCATATCACCCTGATTAGCCAATGGGAAGGGTAGCGGTCGTACGCCAATTACCATGTTTCTCTTTTATTAGATAGGATATGTTTTTCTTTCCATTTCTACCCAGTTAAAAAATAAATAAAATATCCCTCTTCTTTGTATTTACTGATTTTATTAGACAAATTCTTTGAAAGTGTAAATCTAAGTTGTTCTTCAGTCATTTGGGATTCCTTTTGTCGGTATTAGTGCATGAATTCAGCCAATGCCCATCGAGGACAGATCTCTCTTTATTCCTTCCAGTGTTACTCTCAAATCTCTCTCTGTCCCTTGATTTGTCCCTCTAACCAGAATGAAGGGAGGATTATTAAACCCAAAGACTTAGTTTTGTGTCAATATGATTGGAAAAATATTTGGTATAATGTTCAATGTCATGATCTTCACCATTCCTGTGACTTAGAGGAATTTGGGGGTAAAATTCAAATAGCGTAGTATCATTAACCTAAATGTGAAGACAATACACTGTACTAGCAAAACCTCCCTTCTCCCCCCAGTATATCTGCTAGAACTGATTCATATTTTCTCCTTTGGTTAGATATGTCATTATAGATTAAAAGTTTCAGTTTTCCTGTACTATCTTTTTATTGGGTTGTACTTAGACCTCAGTACTAAAGTCTATAATCTTAAATTTCCTCTTTGATTCCAAAAGAATATTTTGCTATCAAAAGGTCTTTGAATAAAAGGCAGATATAGTTTGACAGCAGAAGAAAATGGGTTAAAGTTTTTAAAAAGGTGGTGCAATGTAATTATATTGTAAGATCTAAGAAAAATGCAACCTAAGATTTTCTACTAAAGGGATGTTGCTAGGAAATCGAGTGATGATTTTTATTTGTTAATTTGGAAACCATAGCAACACAATAAATATTATGTCTCTTAATTTGACTTTCAGGGTTCTTTTGACATGAGTGCCATGGAAGAATAAACAAAATTAAACACAGTAAACTCTGAGTCTTAGCTACCTGAATTAGTCATTTTCCATGAATGTTTTACTTCTTAGAATTTTGTGTTTCAGATTCCTTGAAATTTAAGCATAGTCTGTAAAGGTCCAGATTATACCTATCTCTATAACTCATGCCAGTTGCATGGGTTTTATATTATGGATATACATGTAGGCTGACAATTACAGACATGGTTCAGTCAGTGCATTATGAAATTTAATTTGCCTCTCCTTAAAACTGTTATATGATCACAGTAGGCAAAAGCTTTAAAACTAGAGGTTTCCCTTTTTAAAAATATATATATATATATTTTATTGATTTTTTTACAGAGAGGAAGGGAGAGGGATAGAGAGTTAGAAACATTGATGAGAGAGAAACATCGATCCGTTGCCTCCTGCCCACCCCCTATTGGGGATGTGCCCGGAACGAAGGTACATGCCCTTGACTGGAATCGAACCTGGGACCCTTCAGTCCGCAGGTTGACACTCTATCCACTGAGCCAAACAGATCAGGGCAAGGTTCCCCCACCCCTTTTTTTTGATTTTTTAAATGTTTTTTTAAAAATAAATATATATATTTTTTATTGTTTAAGATATTACATATGTGTCCTTATCCCCATGTTACCCCCTTTTTATAAAGATACAGGAGTGTATGTTTTGATGTATTATTCTCTCTGGAAAAATAGTAAATGCTGAAAGGTTTTGATGATAATATATGTGTCCATGAGTCCACCACCCAATATTAACTGATACCAACATTTTATAACAGTTGTTTCTGATCTTTTCTTTACAAAGAGGCAGGAAGAGAGAAAGAAGACATTATAAACCAAGTTCAGGACCCTTTGTTTCACTTCCCACTCCCAGGCCTATCTCCCCAGCACAACTGGGGAACACTTTAATAAAATAATAATATATTCTTCCTGTTCATTTTCTAAAAGTTCTAATATAGCCCTGGCCGGTGTGGTTCGGTTGGGCATTGTCCCACGTACTGAAAAGTTGCTGGTTTGATTCCCGGTCAAGGCATAGGCCCAGGTTGGGGGCTCAATCCCTGGTAGAGAGCATGCATCGCTCTCACACATCAATGCTTCTCTCTCTCTCCCTCTCTCTTCCTTTCTCTTTCTCTAAATATCAATAAAATTCTTTAAAAATAAATAAAAGTTCTCCCTTGTTTTATGGATTTTTGTGTATTGTTTCCTAAGCACTTTACAGGCACAGGGGTATGAAACAACTAGAACCATGTGAGAAACTACTAGAATAATAGTGCATTATGGTTGGAGAGAGGTAGGGGAATGGGACACACAGCCCCAGTTCGATCAGGGACTGGAAGAAAGGCTGGGTTGGACATAAAGATTTGCAAACTACCAATATTACTCAGGCAGGGAACGTAGAGTGAAAAAAGTGAGATCAGGCCTGGAAGCTTTTATTATATTAAATTTAAGGAGCTAGCAGGGGAAAATGAACCTATATATGAATGATTCTGAGGAAGAGAGGTCAGAGAGTCAAAAGGAAAACCAGGAAAGACTAGTATTGCAGAAAGCCAGGAGGTGATATTTTAAAGAAGGAATTGAGTGATCATAGATGTTGGAAGTCAGATGGGACAAGTGAGATAAGAATAGAAAAATTTTACTAGGTTTGGTAGTTAGTGGTCATTAGTTACTTTTGCATGAGCAATTTCAATAAAGTGATTTGGACAAAAGCCAGAATGCAGTCATTTGATGCGCGTGAGAATTAAGGAGGGAGGTGCTAGTAGAAAAGTTAGTTATAAAGAGAAGACAAGGTAGAATTTAACCAGATGGTATTTTTCGTTGGTTTTTTTAAAGATAAGAGAGAGGCTTTGAACCTACTTATGATGAGAGGAACAAACCAATAGAGTAGGAAAGTAAAGACAGAAGAGAGATCAGATAGTTGGGCAAATTCCCTGGGGAGGATGGACTTTATGTTAGATAACATTATATACATTTATATTAGTTTATTGTTATATAACGTAATTCTAAACATAGCTTTTTTCCCCCAAAAAATACTCCCAAATGAAATTTGACTTGTGGATTATATTCCAAGGAAGCAATAAGCACTGACCAGTGGATTGGATAGATCCTGCGTTACTTGCAGACCTACTGGACAAATGGAAGCATTATAATAGGATTGGCCTTAGTTGAGCTTATCTGCAGTACCCCTGGGAACTACAGCAAATTTACTTTAGTTCTGTGTTTATCTGAAGCAGTAACAGAATTCACATTTAAAATTCAGAAAGTATAAGGATGCTTTTGCATATTGGGCATCATAAAATACATTATGGCTAATCAGATTTTACTTTAGGTTGTTTTATTTCAATTATTTCTTGGTGTTGCAGGCAGATTAATTCAACAATTTATAGTATGTAATGTCAAGGGCGGAAGGAGAGCTGAAATGGATAAAGTGAAGTTGGAATTAGGAAACAGAATGCTAAGAAGAGGAAGAAAAGTGTTGGAATGGAAATGAAAGATTGGATTCCAGGGACTTTGAACAGGAAGATTTGGTTAGGAAGTAGGAGGCCCCGAGAACTTGGGTTTGGAACAAATGTAACACAGGTTTCATTTCTGTAGATTGGAAAAGAGAGAAGCAAGCCCTCTTCACTGGGGGAAAAGGAGTTTGCTTTTATTCACTCTAAGTTTATTAATAAGAGACCCACTAGACAGAAATGTTGACTTTGATTTTGGTCAGAGCTTGAGATGTTAGATTTGAGTCATTCTCATTGGCTGGTAAGTGAAAATATGAAATAAGAAGATGAAAGGCTGTGCAGCAAAGGAGATTACCTACATTGGGGGTAGTAAAGTCATGGTCAAAGAAATAAGAACCAGAATGGTACCATTTCTCTGAAAAGAAAGAATTTTTGTTAAGTTGAAAAATCTTAGGATAATTTAACCAAAGTAAACCTTCATTATTTGTCTAAGGATATGCTCTTTCTTATACTTTGGGTTTAAAGATACAAGTGTGGCAACATGGTTAAGAGTGTTAACTAGAGTCAGATTCTTAGGATGTGAATCTCAGCTCCAGTTCTTGCTGGCCAACGACTGTTGGGCAAGTTACTGAACCTTTCCATACCTCAAGGAGTTACTTTGTGGATTAAAGACAAATAAGCATCTAGCTTTGCCTAGGTAACTGCTGAAACGGTAGTAGTTATATTATCTTCCACATTATTTTGAAGGTTTTGGGTTTTGATTGAGATTATTCTGATAACGTTATTTTAATTGTATAAATCTGTGGTTCTTAACCTTCCTAATGCCGCGACCCTTTAATACAGTTCCTCATGTTGTGGTGACCCCCAGCCGTAAAATCATTTTCATTGCTACTTCATAACTGTAATTTTGCTACTGTTATGAATCGTAATGTAAATATCTGATATGCAGGATGTATTTTCATTGTTACAAATTGGACATAAAGCATAGTGATTAATCACAAAAACAATATGTAATTATATATGTGTTTTTCGATGGTCTTAGGCGACCCCTGTGAAAGGGTCGTTCGACCCCAAAGGGGTTGTGACCCACAGATTGAGAACCGCTGGTATAAATATTAACATCAGAGGTAAGGTTACCCCTTAACAGAATTTAGTATAGTTCCGGAGTTAACCTATGCCGCCATCTTGGTTCTCAGGTTACCCCTTAACAGAATTTAGTATAGCTTGAATTGGATTCTGGTATACTGCCATTAAGTTTAATCATTATTTCCCACATGTGTCCCTTGGAATACAATCCTTGAAGAATTATTTAGGGTTTATTTCGTAGTGTGGTCATGTAAGTCTGAAAAATGCTTTTTTATTTTATCCCTGTCTTGGAAATTCATAAAGACTGATTTTAAAAAAAAGTGTAAGTTGGCATTTTCCAAACATACTAGATCACTAGATAGATTTCTTTTCTACTGTTTTATTTATTGAATTTTATGTATGAAATGTTGCATATTTTACTATTAGTTTATCTTCGGCATTGTATTTTTTTTTATGTACCCAGTACTCTTTGCTAAAAATTTTAAAATTGAGATATAAGTTAAATATCATAACTTTTGTTATTTTAGAGTATACAATTTCAGTGGTGTTTAGTCCATTCACAAGGATGTGCAGCACTCACCACTTTCTAATTGCAGAACGTTTTATCAGCACAAAAAGAAACCCCATAACAATTAGCAATCACTCTCCATGTTCCCCATGTCCCAGGCTCTGGATTTGTCTATTCTGCACATTTTATATAAGTAGAATTATGCAATGTGTCCTTTTGTGTCTGGCTTTTATCACTTAGCATGTTTTTAAGGTCATCCATGTTGTAGCCTGCCTCTATCAGTTTTTCTTTTTATAGCTGAATAATATTCCATTGTATGGATAAGACCACATTTTGTTTATCCAGTCACCAGGTGATGAACATTTGGCTTGTTTGAATTTTTTTAGACTATTGTGAATAATGCTGCTAATGAACATTCATGTACAAGATTTTGTGTGGACATATGTTCTTAGGTGCATATCTGGAGGTGGTTGCTGGATATTATTGTCAATGTTTAATGTTTTGAGGAACTGCTAAGCTGTTTTCAGTAGAGGCTGCACATGTTTTAGCATGTGTCAAGTTTCTTTTTTTGTAAGGCCAACTAATATTTCATATATCTGTATAACTATGTAAAAACACTCAAACTATGGGAAATTTTTGAGTTTGAGTCAAAACTAATAACATATGCTAGAGAGCAAGATTTCAAATGCTTCCCAGAATAACAGTTTCGGTTTCTTTTATGCATTTAGAATTTAAGGAGGGAATGTAAGGAAGATTATGTGAAGGCGGAAGAAAGCAAGGTGGGATTGGATTACATGATAGTTAACCAGATTATGTGCTTTCTTGAGCGTGGTTACACGCCTTGGAGGGTATTACTTCTGGCATTTCAAAGGTATGTTCACCTTGATGCGCAAGAACAATAGATAGGGCTTGCTTAAAAACCTTTCACTAAAGAAGTTACAGGTCTGGGGCCTGACTACCCACCATGGCATGACCTGTACAGTAAAGAATTTATTGTTTATTACTGCACCCTTTTCCATACACATGTGTAACTCTTATTGTTTATCCATTCATCTGTTGATGGACAGTTGGGTTGTTTCCACCTTTGGACTCTTATTAATGATGCTACTTATTAATATTGGTTTACAAATATTTGTTTGAATCTTCGCTTTCAATTCTTTGGTCTACGTAGTGGAATTATTGGATCAGATGGTAATTCTATGTTTAACTTTTTATCCAACTTTGTTTTGTACTTGGGTGAATTTTTGTGGTCTTTTATTGTGATGTCCCATTTATTTTACATTTGTGAGGTAGTGTTAAATCTGTAGCAGCTCTTTCATGTCATTGTATTCTGAGGGGAGAATGCTAGTGTTACTACCCAGGAGTATGCTTTGTGTAGCTATAATTGGTCTGTATAAAAATGTATCATTATAAGCAGCAATTTTCTTTTTGTTTTGTTGGGTTTTTTTGTTTTTCTTTTTATAAGCAGCAATTTTCAACTGGTGTGCTGCAAGAATTTTTAAAACTTACAATACCTGACTATTTAGTCAGGGGCACTGACCTCTTTTCCTTAGATTGTCAAATAAAAAATGCCAACACAACAATGAATGAATCAAAATTATACCTATTTTTTTTGTCAGATTGGCAAAAAATATATTTTTTGGTGTGCTGCAGAATTTAAAAATTAGTTTATGTGTGCCATGAGATATAAGAGGTTAAAATCACTGAGTATAAGTATAGAGGACGCATTTTGTCTGCTAGATTGGCCTCTCCTATCCACGCTGCCTTAGGCATCTGGAAGCAGTGTATCTAAAGAACCAGATTGTCCAGGGGCCTTCCTTCTTCAAGACCTTGTCCAAGGGTAGTAACATCTGAGTTTAGATCAAGTTGGCAAAGTGCCAAAAGGAGGGAAAGGGTGTTTTTGTGGCTCAGAAGTCCACGTTCTTTCTGTTACACAGTAGTCAGGTTCCTCTCCCTTTTGTTGTAAAAGAAGTTTTGTTCGAGAATAGATTTCAATGATCTATAATTTCAGTTTGGTGAGGGAAGTCCCATTTTAGTATCTGTTGTGCAGAAGTGGCTACAGATATTAGAAGGATGAAATTGGCCTTCTTGATAAATTTCTAAGGGAGGCTACAAGTACAAAGCTAATTAATATACATGGAGATGAAAACTTCTACACATTGTTATGGCTTTCTTAAATTAAAAAAAGAGGTTTGAAAATTTTCCCCAGGAAAATGATACTTTGTAATTTAAAAATGTATTTGCTCTCTAACTTAGACTTGTAGTCTTTTTCTGTAAATACAAACTCTACTAATAAAGTGGTGCTTAGTCATAGAGGGATAGAGAAGGCAGAGCATACTTAAAAAACAATAAAGGAAAGTGGGGGTATACTTTTTTATTTGATTTTAGAGGAAGTGGATAGGAGGGAGGATAGGAGGAAGAGAGGAGAGAGAGAGGGAAAGAGAGAGAGAAACATCGACGTGAGACAAACATTGATTGGTTGCCTCCTGCTTTCCCTCTGACAGAGGGAACCTGGGTTTGTGCCCTGACTGGGGATCGAACCTACAACCTTTTGTTATACAGATGACCCTCCAACCAACTGAGCCACACTGGCTGGGGTGGGGATATAGGTTTTTAAAAGATAGAGGGCAGTGTAAAATTTATGTCAGTGTTTAGAGCTGGAGGTTGGTAGACTACAGTAACTTCCTAGGGTTTTTGCTACTGACAGGCCAGTTAAGCTGACTGGGAAATTTCCAAAATTGGGTAGTTGAATCAATGTTAACTATTAAACTGTCTCCTCCTCTTAGAAGCCTGCTGTGACCTTGCCAGGCATAACTTAATTGCTCCCTCTTGCATGCTTCCCTCCTTGTAAACATTGTGCTTCTGTCTCCCTCAATTAGATTGTGAACTTGTTTAGGGCAGAGATGCCATATCTTATTCTGTATTTTTAGCATCTAGCATAATAGCTTACACACAGTAGACCCTTTCAAACATTGGCTGAACCACTTCTTAGTATAAGGCTTGGGCACGGATATAACAAATGAGAAGAAACAACTGCTGTAGATATCAGAAGGGGAGATTGAAATCAGAGGTAGGATGTGGCCAAGAACAGAGGAAACCACTACAAGATAGAAACCAGAGAGAAGATTTTTGTTTCATGTGGTGCATCAAGCTATTTCCTGGTCTCATTTCCTTGAGACTTCGGCTGGTGGCTTGAAATTCTTTTGTTTACTTAGCAGACATTGAGGCAAGTTGTGGGGTGACAGAGCATGTCACTTCAATGCAGCATAGTAAAGCCACAGTAGAGGCATGTGCATACAGTAAGACTCAATGAAAGAGGGAATCGGGCCTTCATAGAAGGTAATATTTTAGCTGAATAAGAGAGAACACTCCTGCCAAGCAGTCTGAAGAGAGGCTTAATAGAGCACAGTAGAGCCCAGGAGTGGCCGCAGATGGGAGCAACTGGTACACGTGGGCAAGGACTGGAATTAGTAGTGATAGTTGTGCAACCCCGTGAATATACTAAAAAAACCACAGAACCAAACTTTTAATTGGTGAGTTTGATAATATGTGAATTATATCTCAATTTAAAGAGAGAGACATATGAAGAGTTCCTAAAACAAGCAGAAACAGTGGAATAAAAAAGGCCAGGATAGGTTTGTGAGAAACTCAGTGGTAGAGAATTGATAATACTTGGGAACTGGACATGGGCAATGTGGAAAATGAAATAGAGGTTTGTTCTGATGTTTCTAATTTGTATGATTCAATTGCTAGGGAAACACATTCTGGAAAAGCAAGTTTGGAGAGATACATGATGAATTGTGTGAAATGTTTTGAATGAGTAATCAAGGCAAGCAGTTAAAGGTGAAGGCCTGGATTTTAGGAGAGACTCTGGGACTGGAGAGAGAAATGAGTATATAAGGGGTTGACTGAAGTCAGTCAGACTGCTGATAGAGGATATCTTGCCCTCCCCAGTCTCTACCCCATGGAAGGTCGTGTCTTATTTGTTCTTATTCTCCCCCCTGGGGTAGAGGTAGTGGTGGTCGCTCTTTTTAAACAAAGCTCAACCTTTATATTATTTTTCAGGCAGAGGCAAGGCTGGCAGCAAAACGGGCTGCCCGGGCAGAAGCAAGAGATATACGCATGAGAGAACTGGAACGACAGCAAAAAGAGGTAATTGAGGGGAATAACCCTAATTTCATGCTAGTCTCAAAAAACATATTTGGCTAGTTTACTTCTGAAGTAAATCTAGTTCCCTTTGAAACACCGGGAAGAGTGTAACCTGTTGTTTGTATCTTAATCCATTATACATTAGCAAGTTAAATGTGATGTTTGTTTTAAATAATAACAGCAAACACATATAACTCTTGCTATGTTATTTACTATAGTTCTAAATGTCTTAGAATTTCAGACATTATATCATAATATAATTAATTATATCATGTAAAATTGTAAAGCACTGTGACATTACTCAACCTTATAGTTTTTTAAGCATATTTAATCACGGCAGAGAATACTCGTGTAAGAAAATGAAAAACAACAATAGCAACAAACTGTAAGATTTGTAAGACTCCAATTTTGTGTTACAAAGCCTGGTACCCATATATAGGATCAAAAACTACTAGAAAGAAGCGGTTACTATCAATACTTTGTCTATGGTGGAATTATGATTAATTTTACTTATACTTTTCTGTAGTTAATAAATTTCAGTATTCTTTTATCACCAGAAAGAAAAGCAAATCAGATTTTAAAAATAGGTATATTGAGGTTTGGCTCCTTAAAAATGAAGCAAATGCTCTTTTTTTTTAACCTTTCCTCTGATATTGACCTAACTCTGAAAATTCCCATAAACATATTTATGATGCTGTATTAATATAAAGGGGGGAAACCTGCAGGGTAGTATTAAGCGCTTTATTTTGACATTGGTGGTGTATCTTCTGCTAATGTATTAAGAGAAGTGCATAGTTTCCATATTGTTATAGCTAATATGTAATATTTTTTAAAATATATTTTATTGATTTTTTACAGAGAGGTAGAGAGAGGGATAGAGAGTTAGAAACATCGATGAGAGAGAAACATCCATCAGCTGCCTCCTGCACACCCCCTACTGGGGTTGTGCCCGCAACCAAGGTACATGCCCTTGACCGGAATCAAACCTAGGCCCCTTGAGTCCATAGGCTGACGCTCTCTCCACTGAGCCAAACTGGTTAGGGCTGTTGTAATATTTTTTAACCTCATATATAGTTTTAAATATTGAATGCAGTTCTTGACTTGAAACGAAAACGTTGCAATGCATTTTCTTTTATACTCCTAAAGTTATAGTAAATTATAAGGAGATAATTATTAAATATAACTTCTATTTATGGTTCTCTAAACTACAGAGAACCATATGTCTCTTATTATTGAACATATTTAGCTTTGTAATTTTCTGTATTTTGAATGTGTAACTTTGAGTCAACAATCTGCACTTCAGGGCAAATGTATACAATTAATTTAAGACTTTTCAGAGAATGCAGTAACTCTTGGAAACTCTTCAGTTTATGAAACTTTTGCATTTGTAGCATTCTCAACATTCCTTTGATCGGAAGTGGGGACAGATTCACAAGTGGCTGGTAGGCCAGGATTGCCTGTCCTGCATGTTGTGATCACTTGCTGAAATAATGCAATCTTGAAGTAAAACATTGACTAATAGTTTGCAAAGTAGAAGTGGTTGGCATGTTTGAACATAAAGGTCAGAGATTCTCTCTTCTGTCTTTAGTGATCAAAATTTGTACTTAGAGTCCAAGCATTTCTGTTGTAGTCTACAACCTCACACTCATCTAAGGAATACTTCTGACCAAGAAAGATTTTAGTAGATGAGTATTTTTTCTTTCTATGGGTTTGTTCTTCTTTCCCTTTAATTTGTTCCTCTCTCCCTTTCTCCTCCTCTCCCCCTGACTCTTGCTCCCTTTTCCCTCCTTCCCTGTCCTCCCCTTCCTTCTTTCTTTTCTTTTCTTTTTTTTTTTAAATATATTTTATTGATTTTTTACAGAGAGGAAGGGAGAGAGATAGAGAGTTAGAAACATCGATCAGCTGCCTCCTGCACGCCCCCCACTGGGGATGTGGCCGCAACCCAGGTACATGCCCTTGACCGGAATCGAACCCGGGACCCCTCAGTCCGCAGGCCGACGCTCTATCCACTGAGCCAAACCGGTTTCGGCTTCTCTTCTCTTCCCTTCTCTTCTCTTCTCTTCTCTTCTCTTCTCTTCTCTCTCTCTCACACACACACACACACACACACACACACACACAAAGTTAGCGGGGTCTTCATTGAGAGTCATTCTTCCATCTCCTCTGAAAATTATTCTTAATTTTTCAGTAATACCATTTCCTTTTCAAGTCTTCTACCACAACTCCCAAATTAGTTAACTACAAGAGCAAATTGTGAATATTAGTCACTGTGAATCATTCCTAACTTTGAATTTTTTCCAATGTTGATGAGCTTCCCAGTTGTCTTCTATTGTAGGGGCTCTTAACTTGGTATGTGAATAGGCTTGGGACATGAAGCCATAAAATGTCACACAAAATTTTGAAAAAAAAATACATATACATATACACTAGTGTATGTATGTGTGTGTGTGGAGATTACATATATATATATATATATTTATATATATATATATATATATATATATGAAATGCCCATGTGTATTTTTAGCAACGGATACTCAAAGAACTGTGTGATCCCTAAAGGGTTAAGAACTACTATCTAATTATTGCTAAGTCAGCAACTTTTATAAGAAAATCCCTTCTATAGCAGCATTTTAGGGTACAACCAGAATTAAAAAATTTATGACTATATTGACCTATAAATTTAAAACTTTGTTATACTTCTCCTTGTGCTATTTTAGAAAAGAGAGAAAATACATGTTTGATTATTTGGGAATGGAATCTGTAAAGTATCTTCTGCATGTAACTGGATTAATATTACTAATGGTGCATTGAGAATGTTTTGTGTGAATAAAAGAAATCACTTTTGCTTGCAATTTTCTATGGAAATATTAGTTTAATTTCTTCTTTTAATTATGTATTATAGTTTTAAAATTAAATGGCCTAAGATTTTAATATCTTAGGGTCAACCAAAACATTATAAGCAAAAAGCCTATATTAAAAGTTTAATATTTGATTCTCATATTCAGAGGCCATGAAGATAAACGTAGTTTCGTCTCTGTGAAATGTGTGCAGTTCAGGCAATGAGTGCGATAGATTTTCATGGAAGGGGGACAATTTGGGTTAGAGGCTTGGATGCAGGTGGCAGCTAACTCACGTTCTGAATGATAGCTCAAACTTGGGCATGCAGAGAAGATGGGGTTTAGTTTCAGATGGGAATAATTATCACTTCTAACCTCTTCTGACACTTGCTTTTACTCCTTTCAAACTGATATTTCATCTTACTTTTTATCTTATTCTCGTCTCTTTAGCTACTTTCTGTCAATGAGCCTATAATAGAAGTTGGCATGTGATACTCACCATATGAAATATAAATTACTAATAAATTTATAATAAAATAAATAATGTATATACAAACAATAGGATTATCAGTTATTAAAAGGAGAATCTTCCCATATGAAAAAATTTCTGAATTAGTCCTTTTTGTGTGTGCTGGGGTGGGATGTTGGAATGTGAATAGGGAAAGCAAGGGCATGAGGCTCAGGAATGAAGCTTACTTTGAGTGTTCTGTATGTGAACATTGTCCTAATGTTTTTACATACGTTTTCATTTCACATTATAAGATAGGTCTCACTGTCTCCACTTTATAGATAAGATGATACAGGATTGGTGAAATAAACAACTTGCTTAGTCATTGGCAGAGCCAGAATTTGAAGGTATGGGAGAGTACTACATTTGCTAATGGATTGCAAGGTGGAAATGTTATCATAGGCTAGGGGTGGGGAATGTCTGGGCCACATGAGGCCTACAAAATAATTTGGTCTGGTCCTACCAAGGCATTAGGGGTGAGTTAATTAAATATTGACCAAATATAGCAGGCTAATTTTTAAGTTGATAATTTTGTATGGTCCATGAATGATGTTATGAATATCCAAACAGCCCTTTAGCAGAAAAAGGTTCCACCATCCCTGCCATAGACAGGGAGCCCAGTGAGTGCCAGGGTGTCGCCCTCATTGGCCAAGATAGTGCAGGGGGAGGCTCTTAAACTGAGCATGCCAAAAGCTAGAAAGATAATTGGTAGATAAAAAAAGCCCTGCTTATAAAAACTATAGGCTTGAGCAGGAAGGCGAGATGGTCTTTGAGACAGCAGTCCACCAGTCTCCCAGGTTGCAGCACCCGAATAAACCTCTTTCCTTTTGCTCTAACCACCTGTCTTATGAGTTTGGTTTTTGTTGTGGCAGACAGCCGAATCTGTGTTTTTCTGTTACAAAAGGACCTACAAGAAAGGCCTAAGTCTTTCTGAGCCTTCAAACATATAATCTTTAGTTTAGCCAATGATTCTCCTTTTAAACAGGCTGTCTTAATCAGTAGCATGCAGCTTAAAAGTGAGTGAATGGTTCCAGCCTGCCTTAAGTGTTACTTCTTAACAGAGAAGATGGCCATGTGTATTCACCGGGCTTTTGGTTTTTAAACAATAAAACCATGTTATTCTCACTTCAAGTGAACTTTTAAAAATAAGAATATGTTTCATTTCCATTAATTTAATTTAAATGTATCAAAGAGTAATTTCCAGAAAACCTTAAAGAAATATGCATCAATTTTTAAGGCATTGATCTATAAGTTCAGCCTAGGTTCCTTTATACTAATAAGGACTCCCAGGACAATGAACACATATTGTTTTCCTGACTTAGAAGAACTGGATATTCTGTCTTGTAATTAGCACCTAAAAATCCCCACAGTTTGCTGAATTTTTTTTCTGCAGGGCTCTGGTTCTGTTAATTCAAGAAAAGCCAACTGGCAATTTAAATACTACTGTAGCCCCCGTCCAGTGTGGCTCAGTGGTTGAGTATTGACCTATGAACCAGTGGGTCATCCATTGATTCCCGGTTAGGGCACGTGCCCAGGTTGTGGGCTTGATCCAACCCAGTATAGGGCGTGCAGGAGGCAGCTGACCAATGATTCTCTCTCATCATTGATGTTTCTATCTCTCCCTCTCCCTTCCTCCCTCTCTAAAAATTAATAAAAACATTTTAAAATATAAAAATAAATACTACTATAACTGGGAAATTAAACTGTTCTTTTAGATAAGGAGAACTCTCTGAGTATAAATCAGGATACATTGCTATTTTCTTAATGTTCTTTCTATGTAACCAGTATAGAGTTTCCCAGTGTAAGGTGGAATCTTTATGGTTCAGTTCTCTGGTGAGTAAAAGAACTGAATGCTGGTCCCAGCCTTATGACTTTGAGGGGATCAGACTATTTGATCATCAAGGACCCTTCTAGCTTCTATAGGGTGGTGCTAGGGTCTTCTCTTTTATGCAAGGGTCTCCTTCTGTTTGCTTCATATTTACCACTTTGCAGAAGTATTCAAGGTAGAGGGAGTAGTTAAAAACTACATAAATACCTGTCTTTTTATGTAAGAGTAGTGCTGTGTGGCAGACTCTTAGTAAAATATGTGTATTGGGTCTTTTTGGTGTAATAAAAATTAGCTTTGAACTTGCCTTACTGTTTGTACAGTAACCACTAGCCATATATGTGTTGTTACATTTAAGTTTAAATTGATTAATATTAAAAATTTAGTTTCTCAGTTGCACTTCTAGCATTTCAAATACTCAATAGCCACGTGTGGCTAGTGGCTACTGTATTAGACAGTACAAACGTAGAACATTTTCATTGTTATAGAGAGTTCTATTGGACAGTACTGGTTTACAGTATAGTTTATGACTAAAATAAGCTGTATTCTCTCATTTCAAATTAGGTGGCTTGTATGGGGTTTACATTGTATTCTGTAGTCTTTTAAAGTCTTTTTAGGACATTTTCCAAAAGTGGCTAAAAAGAAAAGCTGTTTAATATAGCAGTATATCGATATTTAATAAGGTATTTTTATTTAGGATTATTTTTAATAGGTACAATTGAAAATAAATATGAATTCATCTTTAGTGAGATGTGCTTTTTAGAGGTAGGTTTTTAAAAAGTGCTCTTGTGTGGTAGGTGGAATGAAAAGAAAGGACAGAATAAAAGGAAGGCTGAACATTAAACCATGAATGTCACTCTAGTATCCCAAATAATACTGAGAGGGGGCATGTAGAATTAATTTGCCTTTGTAGCACAGGCTCTTTAAACTAACCAAGCTAACAGCCTAGAACTAGTCACCACTTAATAAACTGTACCTCTACTGCTGGGCTAATGCATCTGCCCCCAAAACTTTTTTTGTATCTCCTGATAGTTGAAGAAAGGGAAGGATTTTGCTTGGCTTCTTACAGATTACCTGTTTCTATTATATAACAGAAATGTAAATCAATGATGAATTTTCTTAAAGATCAGAATATCCTATTGGATATTGACTTATTGAATCATACGGTTGCTTATAAGTAGACTTCTGAACAGAATTGATCAAATGTGTCAATATACACAGCAGATGACATACAGGAGTTTTTTGCAATTATACTCGAAGTCATGACTAAACTAAGGCATTAAGTGTGGTGTTTTAGTTGAATTCCTGTTTCTGTATTTGAAATGAGTCATCAGATATAGCCACATCTATTTGTTATACCTGCATAATGATCATGCTGAATGGCCATGGCGTGTTGGAGATACTGATTCATCACTGTTATCCACTGTGACCCCATTTGGACCAATTGTGTATAGAGACGTTAGTCAGTGCAAATCACTTTAATACTTTGGACTTTGAAAATCTGAAAGATCAGAAGTTTCTTACTGTTTCAGTTGGTTAGGTTCTAGGGACTAGTTATTTGATTTCACATGACTCAGGACTTAATGCTCCAATGCTAATAACTGAATGGAAAAGTTGAGAATTGCATTTAATTTAGTCAACTGTTAGGTTGTGGCCAGTTTTCTTTGCAATCTTCATAAGGCATACCTCTTATTAACTTTATCAATTCTAAAATGTTATTCAATTCTAATTATAAGTAGTTTTTCATATTAACAATACACACACAAGGGCTATTTCATTTAGCTATTCTTTTCCAGAGAAGGACAAAAAGAAATTCTTTGTAGTGAGCAGAAAATTGTGACCCAAATCTTTTAAAAGCAATACACTGTCTCTTTACTACATCTCTAACAAAGTAAACATTTCTTGCCTTGAATAAACTAACATTCACAATGAAAAAAAAAATAGAAAGTCTACTTTTTAATGCTAAACTCAATTTCTGTTTAAGAATACTTTCTTATTTTTATCTTGGTATATTGAGCTGTCTTTGTCATATATAGATTACATTCTACAAATGGTCAGACATACATAAACTTGTTAAAATAAAAACATTTCCAAGATGATCTCTACTTTCTTTCCAACTGAAGCATGTGGCTGCCCCAGACTCAGCTTTTGAAACCGAATTGTCAATACCTGCTTGCTGTAAGGAATGTGCGGCTGTGCTCTGAACTGACCTGCCTTCACCCAGTTGTTCTGATAGACAATCCTCTGTTCAGTGATTAATTCTCCATGTACTTTCTCCTTTCCCAGGAAGATTCAGAAAGGGCCAGGTATTCCCACCGGTCCAGTCATCACCGTCCATCTCTGGTTTGTAATAACCTATAAACTTGCCTCTAATACGTTTTCTTCACTAACTTAATGCAGTCACTCACAAACTTTTGTTTTTATTTTTATCAGGGAGTTGAGGATGCATTGTCCATTCGAAGTCTTGGCAGTCACAGGGTTGGTATTTTGTTTACACAATAGCAAAGCTTACCGTACGTGTCTGAGCTTTCTGCAGCACCACTGCTAAGCAATCAGATAATGCTCATATATTCCTTTGCCTTCCCCCCACCTCCCCTTTGCCTTTTTTTTTTTAAAGAAAATATTGGCAAAGTTCTTTCATTGGAAACTGATGCTTTCTCTCAAATTATTGCTATAAGTAAATCAATGCTAAAAATCATAAATATGTTCATCTATTTTTTATAAAAGGACCTTTGATTTTAAAAAATTATTGCAAAATAATAAGGTTGATTTTATAGAATGACATCTGCATGGTTCTTTCCGATTTTTCCTACTTTCATATTTAAAAAAAAATTTTCCCCTTGCTCCAAAAAACCATTTAGTACGTTGTCCTCAGATAGAGGATATGTCAGATGTTAAACTTGATAAGAACAGATGCCTATGTTTGATCTTAGCCAAAAGGACAAGAAGTGATTAATATATTTTTTAAATAATTTATTAAATGATAAATGTTTTGAAGTTTGGGTGACTAATTATAGTTTTATTACATGGAAAAATTGAGCTACTAACTTGAAAAATTCCTGCTTGTCATGTTTATAGAAATTATCATGCTTCAACATTTTGATTAACATTTGGTAGTATGTCTCAAGTTTTTAACGTGCATTGTTGTATATTAAACCCCTTCCCCAACAATTTTTTTGTTAAAAACGTCTTTTTCAGACTAATTGTTTTTATTTTGGTTCTATATAGTATTTTTGATGCTGGTTATGAAAACAGTCTGTAACTCGTCTTCCTATAAACCATATTTTTTTACCATATTTTCTTAGTATACTCGTCGACGACTGAAAAAGAACATTTTGTGAAAACGTGTATACACGTTTCTGCCGGGGAAGGGGTTAAGATAAATGGGAAATCGCTTGTTAAAAAGGCTTGCATATTGTGCTAAGACACTGATCTCTCTCAAAGATTTGTGCTTTAAACTTTAAAGCAATTCTTTTAATGTGCACATTGGTATACTTACACAAAGATGTTTCATCAGTAAAATGATCTATCATGTTAAGGTCTATATTTGTTTATTTCCCCCTAAGTCTAGTTTTCTTCCCATCTTATATAATGTCTAAAAATATACTGTAATGAACTGAGTATCTTCCAGTATGTTAGTTATTGATGTGTTTGTATTCTTAAATAATTCTTTACTCTGGTTATATTACTTTTAGTGAGTATAATCTATCTTTTTAGAGTAAGTTAGTAAGCCAGTTTTTGAATCAAATATTTTGGTTAATTATGAAAGTTTAGGTTTATAATAATATTAACAAGCCTTTATACAAATCTAATCAGCAGCTTCAGAATTATTTTATAGGAGAAATACTTTAAGGTAATAAGTTTGTCATCTTTCTCCCTGGAGATACGTGTGTGTATTTGTATATGTGCACACACATACTTTGAGAAGAATCACACAGGGAGTTAGTCAACAAAAGATTAGAAGTTGAATGTCTTTGAGGGCTTTGAAAATAATCCCTTTTCTCCTCCTTTTTAAAAATGTCTGGCTTTTTCCTTTGCTTTCCATTATAATGTTGATTGATGAAGTTTCACATAGTTATTATCAACCTGGTTATTTGTAAATTTGTATGTGTTCTTTAGGGAAAGTTGACTATTGTATATTAGCTTAAACCTCTGATAAAATCATCCAAGTTTGACCTAATTTGGGAGCCTTTAAAATAAATCTGCAAACAAAAAGGAAATTTTAAAGTAAACTGATAGGGAATTATTTACACAGAGTGTCTATAAAGTAATGAGTTGATTTTCTTTTTATGGAAATTATATTAAGTACATTTAAGTTATAGCTAGAACTCTCATAGTATTTTATTCATTATTGTAATTATGAAAAATTTGTTACTGCAGGGAAAAGAGTAAAGTTCCAGTTAAAAAAAATTCAGTGTGCCAACTTAAATATAAATAAAAATTTTAGCCCCAGCTGGTTTGGCTCAGTGGATAGTGTCAGCCCATGGACTGAAGGGTCTCAGGTTTGATTTCAGCCAAAGGCGTGTACCAAGGTTGCAAGCTCCATCCCTAACCCTGGTTAGGGCGCATGCAGGAGGCAACCAGTCGATGTGTCTCTCTCACATTGATGTCTCTCTCTGTCTCTCCCCCTCCCTTCCATGCTCTCTAAAAATCAATGGAAAAATATCCTTGGGTGAGAATTAATAATAAATAAAAATTAAAATTTAGACTGTAGGAGATTTTAGTACTATACTGTTTGTGTGTACATGCAGCACTTTTTTTATTTTATTTCAGAGGAGAAGGTAGAGGGGGAGAGAGCTAGCAACATCAATGATGGGAAAGAATCATTGATCGGCTGCCTTCGGCATCCCCCCTACTGGGGATCCAGTCTGCAACCTGGGCATGTGCTCTCGACTGGAATTGAACCCAGGACCCTTCAGTCCGCAAGCTGGATGCTCTATCCACTGAGCCAAACCAGCCAGGGTATCAACACATTTTAAATATTACACAATAAATCTGAAAGCTCACTAATAACATTGTTTAAGAGAAATATAATTGAGATTAGTTTTTCCTTTTAACTAGATATTATAAGTTCTAAGTTTTCATCAGATTATGTTTTTTAAATTATCTTTACCATCTACATTAAGCTGAGTGTGTTTTAAATTTTATTCTCTGTAAAAATAAATGTGATGATCTAAAGCACTGACCTAAATTTTATTGGAGTTTGCTTAAATTTTTGGGTTTTGGTATTTCTCTGTCTATCTTTTAAAAAATATTTTTCTTACGTGTGGTATATTTAAATGTCTAACACTTTTGGACTTTATATTTGATGTAAGAATGTTAGAAGTACCTGGATGTGAAGCAGATGTGGTTATGTAGTATTTTTAGGACTTTGATGTTTCCTATTGTACAATTAACTTTCAGTCACTACTTTCTTGTAAGGTGGCCTGCCAGAAGCTGTTTGGGTTGGAAATGGTGTCAGTGCTGTAAGCGTTCTGTATAAAAATGAAAAGAGCAAACCTAGTTCAAAACCGTGAGTGGTAGGTTTAGGGGAGGGAGGATTAAATGAAAACCCTGAGTTTAGAAATGAAACAGTTTGTTGCTTTAAAAACAATCTGCCTTAAAAAACATCTTGGTCATTGCTTTATATACTGAAATACGGTAAGGTAGACAGCCCAAATTAGAAAGTGAGGTGATCTTGAATTAGGGCTGTAGGGATACATTGGTATTTCTCACTGTGGAGATTTTTACTGTTGTATGTATTAGTTCCTGGTTATGTGTCAGTGATCTCAGTATAATTTTAATACGCTTGCAATTTGTGTGTTTTCATTTACTGTTACACTTTAATTCCTTTGAAGAGCCCATCGAAGGACATAATGGGGACACATTGGAGCAGAGCCAGTATACCCAAAAGGAAAGACATCATGGTGTGTAGTCCAGAAAAATGTGCAGTGTTAGTATTATGCATTCACTGTTGCTCTCAGAGTTCTGGGGCTTGAGTATTGGTATGTTCTTATAGAAATTGACACTTACTGAACTTCGTTTCTACAGTCATTTTGCTATACTTTCTTTTGATCTTTTTTTTTTTCATTTTTCAAAAATGAAAACCTTCAGACAAGTATCGCAGGTTAAAAAAGACTTTTTATGATAGCTTATAATAGCAGATTTGGAACGTTTTAGCTAGAACTTCATATTTTCAGTTTTCCCTCCTTTGTGAAATATTATGTTTTTAAGCAGGAAAATGCCATTGGTTCTACAGAGAGAATGAGAAGAAATAAGTCATGACTGTTCTCTTTAGCGAACTTATCTGGTTGGGAGGATGGAATAGTTTATACGCTAGGATGTGTGGCTTGAGTAATACATGTTTTAGTCATGGTATTTTTTAAAACAAAAAGGGTATTTTGTTGACTGAGAAGAGAAGTAAATGAAATTTCTTTTGAGAAGGAACTTTATTTTTAGGGATATGTCGCCATACAGTGACATTTTACTATTGCACATCATTTACTAGGTGCACACCTTTATCCTGGCCTGTGTGGCTCAGTGGTTGAGCATTGACCTATGAACCAGGAGGTCACGGTTCAATTCCTAGTCAGGGAACATGACTAGGTTGCTGGCTTGATCCCCAGTAGGAGGCATGCAGGATCAATGAGTCTCTCTCATTGTTGATGTTTCTATCTCTCCCTTTTCCTTCCTCTCTGAAATCAGTTAAACACATACACACACACACACACAAACATTAAATGCACACCTTTAGACATTTTAGAAAATTTTGGATAAATAAGATTTTTCACATATGTAATAACACTCTATTGCTTGCCTTCTGTGTCAGTTTCAGAGTAATATAAGAAAAGCATTGCAAATGCAGATATTTTATTCTAATACTTTTTGGTATTTATTACAATACCATTTTCACTGAAATTATACCATTGGTAAAATTGTATCACTTAGCCTTAAACTATTGAAATATATATTTTGGGAGGTTTTTTCGATATCTTTTTGTAAATGACCATGTCATTGGGCAGGAAGGGAGGACCTTGGTTTTTTTTGAACTCTTATTGTACTGCCTTATTAGAGCTAGAATTTGCAATTCTGTCTTCTACAGTATTTACACCGTAATCCAGTATACACATGCAGATAAGTGTCTGTGTGTTTGTATACAAAACATATTATTGAAAATTTACAAAATAATATTCTTACTGTGCACGATAAACTCTATTTTCTATTTCATCTTTAAAAAATGCTGATTGATCACTTATTCATGGATAATTGAGACCATTATAAACTTTTGAACAAAAAAAAAAAAAATGCTGATTGAACCCATAAATTGATTTCATGACCCACTAATTAGTAGCAACCTACACTTAGGAAAACATTACTTTAGATCAGTTTTCAATCTTGTTCCCTAAAATCCTAACTTGGTAGAAGAGATGCAAAAAAAAGAAATTTTATTTTATTTTTATTGATTTCAGAGAGGAAGGGAGAGATAGAGATAGAAACATCAACAATGAGAGAGAATCATTGATCAACTGCCTCCTGCATGTCCCACACTGGGGATCAAGCTTGCAACCCAGGCATGTGCCTTGACCGGGAATTGAATCATGACCTTCTGGTTCATAGTTTGATGCTTAACCACTGAGCCATGCTGGCCGGAAGAAAGATATATTTACCAAAATACCTGAGGAACTTACTCAGTGCTTTTTTTTAAAAAAAATATGCATTGTTCTTCTGGGTAAGATTGCTTAAAAAATATAAATTAGAATGCTTAACAAACGGATGGTAGGAAACCACAAATCTAATTTTTTTGGATTTCAAATGTGGTGGTACTCACATTATCTTTTCTTTTTTTAAAATTCCTCATCCAAGGGTATGTTCTTATTGATTTGAGAGAGAGAGGAAAGGGGAAAGAGAGAGAGAAACATCGATAGGTTGCCTCCCATATGCGCCTTACTGGGGATAGAAACTGCAAGCTCTAGGTACGTGCCCTGACTGGGAGTTGAACCCACAACCTTGTGGTGTGGGACAACACTCCTACCAACTGAGCCACCTGGTCAGGACATCTTGTTTTCTTAAAGATTATACATGAAATATAGTTTTCTGATCTTATAAATTTTACATATTTTTCTTTGGTTTATATTTAATGCCACAATTATATGTTTACTGTGCATTCCATGCTGTGCACTCACCAACTTTCTAGTTTGGTTCAGCATTTTAATAGGGAAGGTTCTTGAGGAGGGAAGTTTCTCAAGAGGGTGTCCATGAGCAGGTCCAAGGGAATTCCCCTTATTTTGGTGCTGCCATTGCTTTTTGTACGTGTGATTAGTGATATGCTCTTGCCTCATTGCCTGTCCATGTCTTGTTTTTGCCTTGTTCAAAGGATGGGAAATGATGGTAACAGTCACAATGATACAAAGTAAAACATCTTTTGACTTCCAAATGCTTAATTCCTGCATTAAAGCCTTCCTTACTGATTATGAACGCTCTATTTGAAAGAGAAATGCAACTTTACATATTAGTAATAACTTATACTAGGAAAGAGTTTGTGGGGGACTATTCTTTAATTCACATTTAATAGCCTTTATGTTTAATAATTTTGGACTTTTGTTTAATAATTTTGGAGTTTTAATAACTTTCAAATGTTAATTTTTTTTCCCTTTTTATAATTCTGATTTTGGAAATGCAACTTTCATCTTTTTCTGAAATCCAGTATGATCCTCTCAAGGACAGATCATCCAGACTTTCATCATTAGTATGTAGTGCATGACTTTTTGTTAAATGTAGTTTTACTTTATAAACCCCTGATGATGCTAATAATGGATTGTGACTAACTTGCACAGGTTTGTTATGATGTTTGGGGGGAAACGTGTGACTCACAAAGCAAAACTATTGTTTTGCAATTTTGGCATACTTAACATTTGAATAATTTTTTTCTTTTAGAATTTTAAGATCAGATAAAAATTATTTGCTTCCCTCTTCAATATTATGATTGGTAGTAATATATTTTCTTAAAATGATGGACTATTCAGCTGGCATGTGCTCATTGCCCTAAGAGACGTGTTTTGATAGACGCTGAGCTGTGGTAGCACAGGCTTCAGTGTGCTTAGTGCTAGATGTCACAGCTAGCAGGTGACAGAACGCCCAGCAGTGACGATGACTCCTGAAACATCAGTTATGTACACTAATTTTTTCTTGATTTGGTTTGTTTTTTATGGCATGTCATTTTTTAGCCAAGTATAGCATGTTTTTACTTGGTTAATATTATGTCAATAGATTGTCTGAGTTTCTAAATATGTAAGACATCTTTTAAAATGTCCCGGGAATTGTATGAAAGGAAAGGTACACATATTCAAAAAAGAGAAATGAGTGTATAATAACTGGTTCGTTATCAACTGTGCATGTCAGTAGGTTTGCCTCAGGCAGACTGTTGGTAGGTAGGACACTTTAGCTGCACTTCCTCATTTCCGGTGAGCAGTGCATGCCTAGATTGGATTTCTTGTCTACAAATTGACCTGTTTAGTACTGTTGCTGTCCTGTATCCCACATACACCCTTGGCTCTGTACTCCTAGGGGAAGTTCTGTATCAAGACAGTGCTATCTTCCAAGGACTCACAGAAGATTGTTATCTAATAATGCTGCTGCTACGCAGGACAGCCGTACCATCTGGCTCTGTACTCCTCAGCAATGCATGCTGTGGGACCACTCACTGGGGTTAAGAGTACTGTCTGGGGGCAATGCAATATCATGTTCTTTGTTATCTCAGTCTTGTTTTTGTTGGTCCAAAGAACGATTCTTGTCACCTATACCTTCATAACGAAGATAGAGGTACTCAAATGAGGTGTGGGGTGAAGGTCCTCACAGACATCCTCCCTGGCTCTGTGTCCTAATTAAGTTTTTGTTTTTGTTTTTTGGCTGGGCACTGGGCTGGATGGCATGGGGTATGGGAGGGGAAATACCCATGTGTAGAGAGGTGGTATACCTTAGCCAGTCAAGTTCAGTGGATCACTTACTAACCGATGGAATTGCATGTAGATTACTCTGTATCTCATATGGACCTTTCTGTCTGTAACTTTATTAAATTATTTTCAAACTTCAATGTATAATCATTAATCTTCAAATACTTAACTTAAAAAATGTATTTCCAGAATCATTCTTACAGTCACTCTTATGGAATGAAGAAGAGATCTTCTGGTTCCCATAAAGACCCACTGGTTAGTTCTGTTTTGTCTCCTGTCACAGTATGTTGTGCTGCTGTAAAATTTACTGCTTACTTTTAGGGAACTTAAGAATTATGACTGCTTTGGTGTGCTCCTAAGGCATCATTGAAATTTGATAATATATTGAAACTGGTTTATCAGAACCTTATTTAAAAATAATTTTTTTAAAATTTATAAGAATTAATATTAAGTTAATATATGTTAACCCCAGGGACTAGAGTTAAGAAGGTGTTCATCACAAGAAGTTCATTAACAGCACATTTTCATTTATGATCTGTCCTTTGGAATATACCTCACGAATAAGTTTAGTGAGATTCTTATCCTTATTTTAGAAATTTAAATTGATTTAGTTGTGGTACTATAGGCAGTACCAAATTCACAAATAGGTTTCATTCTGAAAGTTTGTTAGTCAGATTTTCGGAAGTTGGAATGAATTTTCTGGTAGAAACATTAAGGCATGTGATGGCAGAGCTCCCGTGCTGTCTTGCAGAAAACTTTTAACTTACAATATAATTAAATTGCATAACTAATAGTGCTCTCCATTCCAGCCACATTGCTGAGCAACATTTCTCTGTGTGTGTTTGTGTGTGTGTGTGTGTGGGGGGGGGTAATCCAAAATGCCCATTTGGGGTGCTAGGAACACTTCTTTTCCTGTTAGGCTGCACAGTACTGCCAGAGGAAGTGTAGTTCCAAGCTCCCTGCTCTGACCATTCCTGGGGTGGAGAGAGGGTCAGGAGACCTTGGCTGGTAGACAGGAGAGGGAGGAAGGAATTTAATGGAGAGGACTTCATTGAGAAGCCCTGCAGGGTGGAGTATTGGGTGCTCTGAGGAGAGGTGAGTCATGGGGCCTCCTTGAGGGGGTGGTACAGGAAGGTAGGGCCAGGAGTGGCAGGCGTGGGGAAGGAGTCAGGGATTGCCTAAATTTCCTTAACCTTGGACAAAAAAGATGGCTGGAGAAGTTAGAGAATTTTCTCCCTTTCAAGTCACCACAATACATAAAATTACTGTTTTGTATAATGTATCGAAAATTAACCTCCATAGATGGTTTAGACCAAACCATGTTTAGTGTATTCTTTCTCTCTGATAATTTAATTTGATCAGTTTATTTTGACAAATAATGGGACTAGGAGAAGCTTGGAAAAATGACTGTTTAGTAATACCTGTGTCATTGCCAACTGGATTTAAAAAGTGGTAATTATTCAGTTGTCCTGGGTTTTTCAAGGACATTCCTGAGGATGACATGAGAATATATCACTTATTCCATTCAGTTTTGCCTGTGGGTTTATAATCTTGTTTTTACAGTAAAAATGAGTACTTGGTTTGCAAACAGTTAACCTTAAGTCATGGTTTTGGAGATACAGGGTTTGGCAATATCAGATTTTGCCTTTATATGTTGTTAAATTAACAACATTTAACTTAAGAAAAATGTGTTTAATTTGGTTTTTGCAGAGCGGCCTCTACTTTGACCAGAGAAACTATAGCAGTCTTAGACATAGCAAACCCAGCTCTGCCTACTACACTCGGGTTTGTCCACAGTTTTTTGTCTTCATGTGTTTTTTCCAACTTTAACACATTTGTAACCTTCTATTTTGCATTTTGACTAGTTAAAACTAACCTGTGAATGGTTGTGTATAGTAGTTTGTAGTAACTGAATTCATATAGTTTGTGTGAGTGTAAATTTAAACTGTGGGAACTATTAACTCACCATGCTTGCAAATGAGTACCATTTTTCCCCAATTTTTTCTAATGAAAAATATTTAACACACAAAAAAGTTCACAGAATTATGTAGTAACCACTTAGTAACTACCATTTAGATTATACATTAACATTTTACTCTATTTCCGTTATCATATAATTATCTCACTGTCCTATTCGTTCATCCATTAATTCAGTTTTTTGGGGGATGCATTTCAGAATAAGTTGTAGGCATCAGTACACATGTGGATGCCCTTTTAGTAACAGCTTACATGTGAAAATTTACACTATAAATGGAATGGGAAAAATGTGATTATTTGTTCAATATTAGAATCTTTTTTTTTCCCCAGGGCATTTGGCACACCGTACATTTAAAACACCTCAAATACATGGCACACGGTACATTTAAAATACTTCAGTTGTCCAAGCCTGCACACACAACTTAGATACTCTTTTATTTTCCATGTCTGTTTAGGCTTGGTAAAAAAGAACTGAAAATTGTGTCTTCAAATGACATCAGGAAAAGAGAGATTTAATTCCTTTTTAAGAAATGCTGTGCCTTGGTAGTGTATGGATTCATTGTGACCAGTACACTTAACTGGTTAAACTAAGGCACTTTGTCCATGGCTTGTTTTGAAATATACATTTTTCTAATCTTTTCCAAACACTTGGAAAAGAGTGTTTATAGTGATAACTCAGAGTTCATTTTTCTGGGTCCCCAATAAAAAGGCTAAGGCCATTTGGCATGTGTCATGAGATCACTGAAAATATCCCAGGAGCTGCTGGTGGCTGAAATGTGGCCAGTTTGCCACGCGCCCTGTGCCATGGCCCTCGATCCCTGAGACTTGTCTTATAGTGTGCTGTCCCATCTCCTAGCTTTCATGTTCAGAGACCAATGGGACTTGGACTCATTCATAGAAAACGATTCCCAGTGTTTTTCTTTCTTATCCCTTAAAATTCCTATTTAAAACAATTACTAATGATTAAGTTTTTCTGACTTTATACATTAAGTACTTTTAGCACTCAGGAGTTGCTAATGAATTATGGAGTATGAAGTAAACATAAGTTTTCTGCTCTCATCATGGTGAGAGCAATTCATTCTCTCTCTGTTTCTGTATAAGGCCATACACTTAAACCTTAATTATTTCGTTTTGTTTTTGTTTCTTAGCAGTCTTCTTCCCTGTACAGTGACCCCCTGGCGACGTCTAAGAGTACCAGGGTTAGTACTTTCTGAGGATTGTGTTGCCTTCAAAGCTACCAGCTGCTTTTCTTTGGGTTAAATCATGTGCTTTTTTCATAGGCCTCCCCTATTGCAAATTCTGGTCTGCTGAAAAGTGCCAGTCTGGTTTGTATCTTCCTCTTCCAGCCTGTGTATTCCTGGTAGGGCCGCTGCCATAGTGCTGACTCTGGCTTGACATCTTTCCTCCAGAATAGTGAAGGATACATGGCTTTAATGTGATGTGCGCTGCAGAATGTGCGGCTTCTGCTTAAAATACAAAACTTTAGGGGAGTAAAAATAAGCATATTCTCTTCACAATGGTAGGTACTGCTGGTGTTAGTAGGTTCTTGCTCAGGATTGGTTTCCTATTGAGAAGATAGATTTGCATGAGCCCATTCCATTTGCCTACTTTTGTGAGATGGCCATCCATGCCTGGGATGTCATAGTTCTCTTTGGGACAGCTGTGGCCTTGGCCACATTAATACTAGGCTCTAATAAAGCAAGCTGACTGAAAAGCAAAACATTAGCTCTTTGTAATATGCGAGATGTGAGTTGGTCGCTTTCAAGCTGTTATTTGTTGTGTATGGCCTGTTCTAGTGGGCTGGGACTCTGAGGCTTTATAACTTAATTTTATTGTGACAGGGGACAAAATGCTTTGGACCTCACCTTTTCTGCTCTGTGTCCTCTTTTGAAAGGATAAATTCATAAATGTTAGTTCTCTTAGTTTCATGACATGATTAAAGAAAATACCGTAACCAGTGTGCTTCTTAAATGAAGTGTGAGCTTAAAGTTTTAATGAGACTTGTTTTAATGCAGGAATTTATGCATGAAAACGAATGTTATCACCTTCACAGTCTTCACCTTGGGAGGCTGTACACTTACACCATTCTTCAAAACTTTTTTGGAACCAAGTACTGCAGAGAGTTAGGACATTTTCCAAATAACTTTGATGCTGAATAGATTCCTTTGTTCTTTAGGTGTCCTTGTATGATGGTGGACTGTATAACCCTTATGGTTCTCGAACTGTAAGTCTAACCGGGGGGAGGTGGTGAGGAGAGTGAGGTGTAGGTGGGCACAGTTTACTTACAACGAAAAGGTCATTTAATCTGAACTGTAATTACTCTATAAGCTGCGATCCATCAGCTAGCCAATTATGACTCTCACCTAAGCTGTGAGGAAGTGCCTTTTGGAAATCATCTTAAAGTGTGAGGGATATAAATAGAGAACCTCTTTTCTTGTTCATCAGTTCCTCTAGAAGAGGATGAGAGTGGTGCTTCTCAGGGCACCCCACCCCCACTTCCCTCCTGCCTTGGGTTAGCAGATCTTGAGGGTGGGAGTGAGGTGGAATCTCAGACCAGGGAATAACGGTAACCTTAACCCTGAGAGCCATGAGCTAGTTAGGTCCAAGGTCACTAATACATTCCCAGCAGGACAAGGAGCTGATCACTATTATAAAACCTTTCTTCCTGGAAACTTTATAGCCATCTGAATACAGTTATTACTCATCAAGAGCAAGTTCAGCCCGAAGCAGTCCTGTGGTGAGCACTTGGCCTCTTTGCATGCTTTGTAGAGACCTTTGGTTAATCTGTACTCACAGTTTAGAATATTGAGGATGTGGTGTGTTTCACTCTCTGATGCATGGATTATCGTTTTCCTTCAGTACACAAACTCAAGTACTAATTTGTCCTAATTGGTGGTTTCTGTATGAATGTGACTTAGCATGTAATTTCTTAAATGAGTCTGGAATCAGTGTCATTACAATTTTTTCTAAATTTACATTTAATTGTCATTTGTGTGGAACTTCTTGTGTTTTCGGTGGTCATAGTTTAGTATCTGAGTCGGCTACCCTCTGTTTCTCTTTGCATCTCTGTTTCCTGCATTGAGCCGTTTCACTTGCTTGCCAGCACTTTAATCGGTGGGGTGGGAGAAGAAATAAAACCAGTCAACTTTTAAGAATTGTTCCATAAAAGACAATACTGCAACAATTCTAATCATCTAATCATTCTGCAATATTAAAGGTTTTTTTCTTAATTTGTAAAAGTAATATTAGTTCAAGAAAAGTCCTAAGTAAAAGTCCCCTCACCTTTCCCCTCTATTTCCATTCCTCAAACACAACCTCTGTACTTGTATGTCCTTTCAAAGATATTTTATGCATATGTGAGTATTCTTTATTTGAACAGTATGTACATGGACTCACATATACTTGCTCCTCATTTGATTTATTTATTTAAAGTATCTTTGTATTAATACATAGAATCATTTCTCTTTTTTTAATTTAAAAGATTTTTTTAAAAAGTAAACCACTTTCCTTGCTTTTTCACTGAATGCCTCTTAGAGTTAGTTTTATGTCAGGACATTCTTTCCTTTTTTTAAAAATTGATTTCAGAGAGGAAGGGAGAGGAGAGAGAGATAGAAACATCGATGGTGAAAATCACTGATTGGCTGCCTCCTGCACACCCCCTACTGAGAATTGAACCTACAACCTGAACATGTGCCCTTGACTGGAATTGAATCTGGGCCAATGCTCTATCCACTGAGCAAAACTGGCTGGAGCCAGCACATTCTTTTTAATGGTGATATATTATTCCGTTATTGCATGGGCTGTACATTTAAAAAATTATTTTTCCTAATGTTGGAAATTTAGGCTGTGAGATTTTTGCTACTACAGACACTTGTACAATGAACATTCTTATATATTTTTGTGTACTTCTATGAGTAGATCTTCAAGGTAAATTGCTAATCATGAAATGGGGAGATCAAAGAGTATATGCATTTAATTATGTATCATGCCATATTGCCCACCAAAAAGACTGTACTAACTTACAGTTCCAATAGCAAATTATGACTTTAGGAGCTACCTTGTTATTCTTGGCAGTGTCAAAATTGAAGAAATTACTAAAGCAGTTTCTTAATAGTCAACACATGTTACTTTGTTGAGTGGAGTATATGAGCTATATGGGCTTTCTTACACATATATGTTTGGCTCAATCCTCCTGCCGTTTCCAAGTGGTACTTCTCAAGAATTCTACTCCTAAACGCACAAAAAATTACTCAGAGATATTTTAAGGAGATAAAAGCCTTTTCACATAGGGAGGAAGTGTACTTTTAATCCACCCTCTAATAAAATTCTACTTGGCAGTTCTTGGGCCTGGTAGCATTTTTAATGTCTCAAGTATGATGGCCTCTTGCAAACAAAGTTATTATAAATAAGTTTTCATCAAGTATAGAATCTTGTCCTTGTGTGCTGGCTAGATACTGTTTCATTTGCAAGTTGGGTTCAGAGTTATTATCTTAGTGATACCAGAATGGTTTCTTAGTGATGTCAGAATGGAGATAACCTACACATACTGAGCATGAGTCTTGTACTGCTGGTGAAACAGGAAGAAGAGTCTCGGCTGATGATAGAAATGTCTTCACTAGTTGGCTTAGGAATGAATAAAGGAAAATAAGAACATCATTTCAGTGTAATACTGGTAGGAAATTCTGTCTTTGACTTATACTAGTTCACTTGAAAATATTTTTTAAAGTTCTCAAACTAAAACAGTAAATATATCTATTGATCCTAATGGGGTCCCAAAGAGCCTAAAGGTTTTAAAAGCATGAAAGCTGGATTTGGCTGGTTCACACATGCCTCCCATTCCCTTTTCCTTTAACTTAAATAAAAGATAAAGTACTATTTTATTCTTCGTGCATATTGGAAATGTTTTTTATTTTGAATGATCGTTCATTATATCTTGAAACAGCTTTTTTATTTAATGGTGCACAGTAGGTGGTGCCAATTATAATGCTCATAGAGAGTGTGTGAATGCTTCCCAAAACCTTACCTACTATACTCACAATCATGTAAGACCTGTAATGAAATTGCATCTTTTTCATTATCTGCGTTTAATATCTATAGTTTATCGACGACACTGCAAGTATTGCATCTTCTGGTTGTTCCAGTCGCCTGCGAAGGGAGAGTGCGGTGAGCGTGGTTTGCATGCAAACACACACAACTTTTAAAATCGCGCCATTGTGGATCACGTGACATCTGTGGGGAAATGAAATTTGTATTTCACAAAATGAGCATTTCCTTCCGATTTAACTTATCTGAATAAGTTGCCTTCAAAAATGTGTTTCTGACAGTACATATTCTCTGGCTACATAACCTTTCATTACTAACTTGCTTCTTCACACCTCTTCTGTGTTAGTCATTGTATATTTGAAAGATTTTCTCTTTTTATTCTTTGTTGCTGTTTTATGCATATTTATATGCACATTGAACCAAAAACAAAATTTCTCAAGCAAAATTAATGTTTCCACATTGTATAAAACTCATAACTATGGAATATAAAGCATGTGGCCATCAGCCTCTTTCTTTGTTGTGTATTTAACTATTGTTTATACAACTTTTAAGACCCGTGAATTTTTTAAGATATTCTGATGGCAAAATTTTAAAATTCTGGTCTTAGAATTCAATTAGTGTAATAATTGTAAAGACAAGAAATAGCTGTGTTAAAATAATTATGTAATTTCAGGTTACTCTCTTAATAAAGCTGGAAGTTTTATGGAGCTGATGACATTTTTGCTTTATTTAATAATTAATTTGAAAAGTACATTGGTGAGGATGATGTGTCAGCTTAGAGCTAGAAAAAAGAGCCCAATAACTAAGAGGCTAGAACTCCTTAAAGAAAAATAGAAGAAGGTCATTTAATGAGTTGTGTTTTATGAAAGATTGTAAACTTGAAGTTTCATAGAGAAGGAAACACCAAGTGTTTGTGAGATTTGTTGTCAAAAACAAAACAGCAGCAGTCTAGCCCTAGCCGGTTTGGCTCAGTGGATAGAGCGTTGACCTGCAGACTGAAGGGTCCCCGGTTTGATTCCAGTCAAGGACACGTGCCTAGGTTGCAGGCTCCTCCCCAGGCCAGGCCTGGTCGGGTGCATGCAGGAGACAACCAATCTGTGTGTCTCTCTCACATCGATGTCTCTCTATATCTCACCCCCTCCCACTCTCTAAAAATCAATGAAAAATATCCTTGGGTGAGGATTAAAAAAAAACACACACAAAAAACCCCAGCAGTCTAATTAAAGGCAGTTCTGGTCCATTAGCAAGCCCAATTTAATGCTCACACTCAAAGCTGAAGGAGAAAGAAAAGTCCAAAACATCTTTCTGAAAGCACCTCAAAAAGCGATGGGGTAGAAAGTCAGGGATTTTATTATTTTTTATAATAAAATTTTTAAATTTTCAATTACAGTTGACACTGTTTCAGGTGTACAACATAGTGATTAGACATTTATATACTTTATGAAGTGATCACCCCAAAAGGTCTAGTACCCATCCGACACTATACATAGGTACTAAAATATTACTAACAATATTCCCTATGCTGTACTTTTACATCCTTAGGACTATTTTTATAATTGTATTTTTTTAAATAATATGTTTTTATTGATATTTAGAGAGAGAGGAAAAGACAAGAATAGAGAGATAGAAACATCTATGAGAAGCATCGTTAGTCAGCTGCCTCCTACATGCCCCTTACTGGGGATCGAACCCGCAACCTGGGCATGTGCCCTGATTTGTACTTCTTAATAGAAAGAGAGGGACTTTAAAATAATGGTGCCTGGGCCTGAACCACTTTTACATCTTATTAGTGTGTTAATGTCAGTTTCTTCTCTTTTTTAAAATATATTTTTATTGATTTCAGAGAAGAAGGGAGAGGGAGAGAGATAGAAACATTAATGATAAGAGAGAATCATTGATTGACTGCCTCTGCATGCCCCACATTGGGGATCGAGCCTACAACCTGGGCATGTGCCCTGACGGGGAATCGAACAGTGACCTCCTGGTTCATAGGTTGACACTCAACCACTGAGCCACACTGGCTGGGATAATGTCAATTTTTTTATTTTTACAATGGATGTTAATATCTTTGTAGGTAGGCTTAATATATGGATTAAATGAATTACTATATAGAAAATAACTCAAAATTCTGAGACAGTAGGTACAAATAAAATATTAGGTATTTGTAAATCAAACAAGTATTACTGTTACTATGAATAAAGTTATTACTGCTTGATCATATTAACCCTTGGCAAAACTTTATAGTTGTAAGCCTTTTTTGTCTCTGTGGATGGGCTTCCATATTTCCTTCCTGGAAGGGAAGAGGTTGTTTTGTTTTGTTTTTTTCCTCTGTAAGACTATTTACCTTTCTTTGCATTATATATAATATATACTTATAGCGGGCCCGGCTGCTGGTGGCCCAGTGAGGGCAGCAGAGGGCTCGGGGGCACTGGGTCCCCAGAGAATGGAAGAGTTTTTAAGCAAGGTGATCCAAGCTGAGGTAAGGAATAGCTGATGAGTGAGGGAAAAACTGTCATTTATTAATTCAACAAATGTTTATGAAGTACCTATTATATGCAAGGCACTGTGTTAAGTGCTGGGAATAAGGATAAGCCAGCCCAGATTTCTGACTTCGTGGAGCTTATATCCTAGTGAAAGAAATAGAAAATAAACTAGTAAAGAAAGGAACAGAAAGAAAGCAGCCCCGGGACTGTGAAGAGAACAAGCAGGTGATAAGATGGGCAACACTGAGGGTGTGGTGTATGTGTGTCTGTGTCCCTTTGGATAGAGAAGGGTTCTCTGGGGGAAGTGACCTTTGAGCTGAGACGTGAAATGTGAGGCGCCAGCTGCTTGAAGAGCTGGAAGAGCTTTCCCAGTCAGTGCCAGAATCTAAGGTGGGGAATGACTGGGTGTTTGGGAAACCTAAGGAGGCCATGTACTTTCATTATTGTGTTCTGCAGTTCCAGGTCTTTAGAGGGAACTGTGGAAATGGGGTAATGCAAAAATAATTTTGCATTCAGCATATATGTGCTTAACAGAGTTGATAGTTATAATGGATAATAAATGTGTGAAATGTAGTAGAGGCTTTAGGTAGGTATTATACTGGAATCCTCCTGGAGATACATGTCTTAAACACGGGAGTGTGTGCTGGCCTCAGGCAGCAGCAGCACGTGATCTGTATGGAACTCCAGTTGGGATGAATAAAGCTTATTTGAGGGAGCTGGGATTTTATTTAGGAAGCCCTTTACATTTCCTTTTTACTTTTTAGAGTAGGCTAATTGCAGTAGTTTCCCTCCTTTCATTTCATTTCATGATACTTTATCACACACCAAAAGACTAGGCACCATGTGCCAGTGTTCTTACTCTTTTCTCTCTTTTCTTAACTTCTAAAACATCTCATTTTTTCCTGACTGAAAGGTTTCTGCTGCTGATTATTTCAGTCGCTCCAATCGCAGGGGGAGCTTTGTCTCTGAGGTGGATGATGCCAGTGTCCTGGATTTGAGCAGCGTGAGTGGATTGCACGGGGTGCTTATGTTGTCTCAGGCGTGTAACTAAAGTCTAATATCTTAACTGTTTTCAAACTAGGAACTCAATGTACTGCCCAGGAAATATTTATTTGAACATACTAGCATGAAGTACAGTAACTTGTTTTGTTTTGGAATGTATATATTGATATGTTCTGATTTTTAAAAAACTTTTCTGTTGAAAATTTCCCCCATAAAAAGAAAACCCATCAGCAGCTGCAGCAGTTACCAGTATTTTGCCAATTTTGTTTCATCTTTTTCTTCCCCTTTCCCTCCTTCCCCCCCTGAATTATATTAAAGCAAATCCTATTCATCGTGTCATTTCCCAATAAATAGTTCAGTATGTCTCTCTACTGAACTTTTGAGAAGTTTTTTCATACTCACTATACCGTTATTTTACCTAATGAAATTTAAAACAATTCCTTAAAACCATCTAATACCTAGCCCATATTTAGATATTTCTGATTGATCTTAAAATTTTTCTTCCCTTTTTGCTTTCATGCATCTATAAAGTTCTGGGTGAACTTTAGAGGTTGAACAATAAAATATACTAAGTAAAGTGTCACTAATTTATAGTAACTGGGAAGAATCTGAATAGATCTTAAACATTTGGATTATAGCATTGCTGTGAAGAAATGCCTATCCACTGTTTTCACATTCATCATGGACTGACTTTAGGGAGGACTGTCCAGTAGATGCCGTGGGGCACTTGTCTTAATGAAGGAACCCCCCACCCTCCTGCCCCCAGCAGCTCTCCACTTGCCTGGTTTATCTAACAGCCTATTACCCCTTATTACCTCTGTCACTGGTTTTAGTGTTGTTTTGCCCTTGGACTAGCACGCTCCTGAATTGTCAAGCACTTTGAAGCAGAGGAGAGGCATTGTTTCTTCACAGGAAAGTTAGTTTTTTTTTGTTTTATTTTTTAATATATTTTATTGATTTTTTTACAGAGAGGAAAGGAGAGAGAGAGAGAGTTAGAAACATCGATGAGAGAGGAACACCGATCAGCTGCCTCCTGCACATCTCCTACTGGGGATGTGCCCGCAACCCAAGTACATGCCCTTGACCGGAATCGAACCTGGGACCTTTCAGTCCGCAAGCCGATGCTCTATCCACTGAGCCAAACCGGTTTCGGCGGAAAGTTAGTTTTTTAATGGAGAGATAATTATTTCTGTTCAGCACATCACGGATTGTATTTAAATAGCTATTTCTGAGTAACTTTAATCACAGAAAATAATTTTAAGTGTAGTCTGTAAGTATTCTGCATTGTTGGCTCTCAAACCTGGCTGTGTAACAGTCCCATCTCACCCTGGGTCAGATCAAGGAATCTCTGCATTCAGTTAGAAAACTGAAATAATGCCCTTTTCTGATTCCCCTGAAGTAATGCCTTTCCCTGATTCCCCTGAAATAATGCCTTTTTCTGATTCACGTAGTACCTTCCCTGTTTTTATCAAGATGTAAACAAATTTAATTTATTGTGTTTACTTTATCTCTTAAAAACTTTTAATTCTACTAGTCTCTAATTTGTGATGTCTAAATTAGTGGTCATGTAGTTCTTACATGTATTTCTTGGCGATTTATTTTAGTTACTACACAGAAGTGAAAATGTTGACAATTTTTTTAAAAATCTCCCCTTGCCCCTACTAATTAAATATAACTTTTCTTTCCCCGGGTAGTTATTTTTATTTATTTACAAGTTTTAAAATAAAAATTGTACATATTTAAGGTGTATAATACGATGACTTGATATACATACACACAATATACATGGCTTGTATGTATAGCAAATCATGCTGTATACCTAATCACATAAGCAAAAGATTCTTTAGAGCAGATTTCATATTGAGTCAGCTTCTTGTAATTTTATAGCTTGTGAGTCAATGGTATATAAGTGTATATATATTTTTCATCACTACAGCTAAAATGCTCTGTTTTCATTCAAAAAGTTTCAATTTATTGTGGTTTTTATATTTTGAAATGTTTATCTAAGAACCTATACGTATAATATCCTTAATTTTGCCTCTTGGCAAAGCCTAAAATATTTGATGGTCATCTTTCTAGATAAAAAAAAAAATTGTCTCTAATATTTCCTTTGAAGAGTATCCTATAGTTCATTTCATTGTAGACAAATAAAAAGTAGACTTGATGTTGGTAAGCTTATTCCCACTCCCAATACACACAGAATTTTTTAAAAGATAAGCTGGAAATAGGCATTTTTATGTGAAATATCCTGATTTTAAAATGTTGACCATAAGTTCAAAAATTTAAAAGGTATTTTCTGGCTTCTCCATTGTGGATCAAATATATGTATATAGTCAGCTAGTTAATGACTGCTAGCTAGGAGGCGCTAAAAGAGTGCCAGGCCCTGATTTATACCGTATTATGTTATTCCAGCCTCTTGTCTTTTCTTCTACATTGTGTTCCTTTCTGTCCTGTAGGTCAGGCTAGATTGAAGGAAAAGGATGTAAATGTGCTCGTCTCAGTTTTATTGATTGTTAATAATAAACCATTTCTGGAAAAAAAAATAAACCATTTCTGAATGGAATCCTTGGCCTGTTTTCTTTCAGGAGAGTATTAAATTAATTGTTCCCTTTACTCTTTTTTTTTAAATTTTGTTTTATTATTTAAAGTATTACAAAGAGTATTACATGTGTTTCCTTTTTTTTCTCCCCTTGACATTCCCCCGGCCTCCCTTACCCCCCAGTGTCTTGTGTCCATTGGTTATGCTTATATGCATGCATACAAGTCCTTCGGTTGATCTCTTACCCCCTCCCTACCCCCCCACCCTCCCCGGCCTTCCTCCTGTAGTTTGACAGTCTGTTCAAGCACTCTTATACTTGGAGAATCAGATCTTCTTTTCCCCAAACAGAATTTCTGAATAGCATTATCAAGTCAGTATATGTAAAGTAGTAGTTAACAAAGAATTATAATCTAATGATTATATTAAACAAGCTATAGTATAAATACTTTAAATTATCTGTAAAACTAAGTAGCCATAGGTTAAAGTAAAGTTTAAAGGTCCTCTTAATCTTTGAAGAAGCAGAGTTTCAAAGATTTAACAACATATATACTCTTTTTTATTTTTTTGTTAATACTAACCTGAGGATATTTTTTCTATTGCTTTTCAGAGAGAATGGGAGGGAGGGAGGGAAGAAAAGAGAGAGAGAGAGAGAGAGAGAGAGAGATTGAGATTGAGATTGTGATTGTTTTCCTCCTGCACATGCCCTGACTGGGGATGGGGATGGAACCTGCAATCCAGGTATGTGTCCTTGACCAGGAATCGAACCCGCAATTCTTTGGTGTGTAGGCCAGTGCTCTAACCATTGTACCACTGACCAGGGCAAGATAAATATTCTAAGAAATATTTCTCACATGTGCTAATTTTAACAAATCATCAAGGAATTTAGATTTCAGGAGAAACAATCTATATAATGTCAAGAGCAAAGCATTTCAGATGTCCCAGACATACATAAGGCAAAAGTATTTATCACTGAAATATGGGAAAGATATTTAAGACTTTGTTTACTAGTTGATAATTTGAAATTCTTTAAGAAAATGTTACTTTTGAACTTTAAAATTGCAATATAAAGTTTGCCATCGTGTACACTCTTTTTTTGTACATTAATACTAATATGAAATATTACAAGCCTGTTAGTTGACTCTCTATTTATAACCATTAAGGAGAAAAGTGCCCTTTTCTTGATGGGAAAATTACCTATTTAATTATTTAAGAACACAGTGGCATAATATTTACTTGAAATTTTTTGAGAATAGTCGGCTATCGTTAATATTAATGAACAAGTCCTCAGGGCCTTACTAGGGCAAAATAAAAGCTTTGCTTAGTTTTTTTTTCCTCTTAGCAATTTGATTATTTTCATTAATTTTCACTATTGCAATTTAATTTGCTTGTTTTACAGAATTGTGATCATATAGTGCATACAGCCTTTGTTTTCTGATTTCTCACTAATCTACAGTCATTTTTCATATGAGTGCATATTCTTTTTTTCCATGTTACTTATATACAATTTTTAAAATCAGCTGTAGTTGCCATGTTTTACATTAGATCTTCAGAGCTTATTCATCTTATAGCTGAAGATTTGTACCCTTTTTTCAACCCTTCCCTATTTTGTACTTCAATACAGTAAACACAATTATTTTTTCCCTTTAAAAAGCCTTTCAGGATCTGGCATACTCTTTGGGAAATGCAGCTGTGTAGACCTCCTGGCTGTTAGAGCACTGGGCTTTAGAATACCAGGTTTCAGCTAGCATGTTGTAGAAACGCAGTGCAGCACATAATGTAGCACAGGGCTGAGCACAGAGAACTGAAGAGTCTCTGGCCAAGTCACTGCAGCCAAAATAACTGGACTGCGGCATGGCTGCTCTAGGCATTTTTTGCTGGCTTTACAACCCCTGAGGTTTGGCACATCACCAGTTTATGTTGCGACAATTGGGATCTGTCAGAAGACAGTGAAAGCAGTAGAATCAACGTTGCGATGGACTAGGTCAGTGATGCAACCTCCAAAATGTAAGTTTATTCCAAGTTGACTATTAAAAAATGGGAGGGTTGGGGTCATTTTTGTGAGAGGGGAGATATGAGACAGGATTTCAAATCGACCTAGAAAAATGTTTCTGAATGCTCTGTTTTTCTCCTTAATTCATTAGTAGAAGAGAGTTGGAAGGTTCTCTGAGGAAAATAAGGCAGTTTATTTAGGTATAATATTTTTTTCATTCTAAAGAACAACACATTAAATATTAGGCAATGTATTTTACTAGTATAGATGTAATGGAAGATTATTCCTTTTTTATGGCAAAGAATGCCAATATAAAAACTACTGTCATTGCCTGATTGTTATAAAACATTTCATATGTAGTTTTAAAAAATCAGCGTAAACTGAAATCAATTCCTTCTTAGAGTATTACAGCAATAAGTAGCAAAAAGAGTTCAAAGTCTAAGGTAGTACTAATATTATTGATATATAGTACTCATGATAAAAGGTATTTACTGAGAAAATGAATGCAATAATGTAATGAAAAAGAACAGAAAAACTTTAAAATATGAGGAAGTTACAGTGAAGTGGTCTGAAAAGAGCCAGAAATAATGACGTTTTGTATTTTAATAATTAACTAAGAAAGAAGGTTTTTAAATCTCTTCTCTAGATTGGGCTGGGAGGGTTGGTTTGGTAGCTGGCGTCTGGGTATATTTTTATTTAGTTAAATCTCTATGTGACTGTTTCGCACCAATTGTAATTTGGACAGTGTATAGTAGTAAATATGAATACTTGGGCTAAAATTCACAAAACAGATCTGGATTCAGTTCTGGCATTTTGTAGTTGTTCAACCTTTCACTTCTGAATTTCTCTTTCCTCAGCTGTAAAGTTAGGGTTTTTGATTAAACCATTAAGGTACCTCACTTCTTTAAAAAATATATATATATATATGTTTATTTCAGAGAGGAAGGGAGAGGGAGAGATAGAAAGATCAATGATGAGAATCATTGCTTGGTTGCCTCCTGCATGCCCCCTACTGGGGACGGAGCCCGCAACCTGGGCATGTGCCCTTGACCAGAATCAAACCCAGACCCTGCAGTCTGCAGGCCGATGCTCTATCCACTGAGCCAAACCGACTAGGGTGTGGTACCTCACTTCTTGAAACACTGTCTCCCTAAAACAGCCTGGAAAACCTATCAGCATATTAGTGCATATACAACTGTTAAAATAGAGGTCAGTTTACAAGTATAGATGGTGGAAGAGTAATTTTTCATTCATCCAGCACAATCTGAGTTCTATATACCAGGTGCTATTCTTGGTGTTAGGATTGCAGAAAAGAACACAGACATAGAGCTTATGTCAAAGAGAGAGACATAATTATTTAATATCAGTCAGGAAGCAATAAATGCTATGAAGAAAAATGAAGTACTTTCTCTAATCTTTGAAACTTGATAAGGGAAACAAGATATAGAATGTATTTGGGACACTATTGTTAGAATTTTTTTAAAGACTTGGGAGATGGTTGCCCTTGGATTGAGAATTGGAGGTCAGGATATGATGTAGTAGGGGAAAGGCTTATTTTGAATACTCTTTTGTTGTGCTCTTTGATTTAAAAAAAAAATGTTTGTATGTATGACCAAAAAAAAACCGCACGCCACCCCAAAACAAAATAGAACAAAAAGACAACTGAATCCGTAATGCTGTGGGGAAATTCTTTTTGATGATATATTTAACATGCTTTAGTCCAGTCGGAACTTTTTTGGCTAAGTTTACTAGTCTTATCTATGTGTCCTGTGTCCTAATAATGTTTAGATAATAAAGTTTTTAGCTTTTGGTTGTATCAGACTTTTCCTGTGGATGTGTACACATTTTTTTGTATTAACATTTGCAATACTAAAATTTAAGTTTATGTATAATTTTCCTTAATGTGTTCAAATTCCATGAAAAGAAAATCTATTTAAAAGTTGTAAACTTTTGCTAAAGAAGAGCTTGCTTGCTTGCTTGCTTCATGTCTTCCTTATAGTAAGAATTTAAGTTCTTGACATTTTGTCTTATATATTTCAACTTTTATTTCAGTTTTAGCATGTTTACTTTTAGGTTTCAAACATCAATTGAACTTGGAGAACTCAAATAAGGTCACTTCTTTTTCCCCCCTAAAAAAATCAACATGCCTAAGCATCTTTCCTGATTTTTGTCTCTGTTTTTTTCTAGTTGGATGAGAAATCTGACAAACAGTATGCTGAAAGTTACACAAGAGTGAGTATATAAAGTCCTAAGGGAATGAAACTCAAGGTCAATTACAGTTGCTTTCATTCTTGATTTTACTACAGTTGAGCTGATGGAGCTCTTCTTCCTCTCTTCATCTATTTCCTGTCCTTGACCCCCAAATTCCTCTGAGGCTGAATCATGTGAAGCACTGGGAAGAGAAAAGACACTGCATTTTATTTCCCTGAATGTCACCTCCTAAGCTTTTGGCTGTTGTTTTGATTTTCATTCCTCTAGAATTTGGTCCTGAGAAGAAGGACCAGAGACACTGCAAATGAAGTGTCTTTAGGAATGGTGGTGACACCCGCTGAGATTTTTCCCCTTTCAGATAAATTATTTCTTTGAAGTAAAATAACTTTTTTTTCTGGGAGTTGCTTTGTGTCAAAGACCCTAACTTTCTTCCAGAAGTATTTTTTGATAGTCATCTTAAGGAAATTATTAGGATTACTTTTATGCTGTATCCAAAAAAGATATACTAGTTCTGTCCAATTGAAATATAGTGCAAGCCACCAATGTAAGTAAGCCACATGTGTGTAAGTTTGAATTTTCTAGTAGCTACATTAAAACATTAAAAGAAAGAGGTAAAATTAATTTAAATAATATATTTTATTTAGCCCAAATATTTTCAACATAATCAATATGAAAATTTATTGAGATATTTTACATTGTTTTTTTCTGCACTAAGCCTTTGGAATCTGGTATATATTTTGCACTTTTAAAAAAAATCTCGTCTTGGACTAATCACATTTCAGGTGCTCAATAGCTACACTGGGCTTGTGGCTACTGTTTTGGACAACACAGATCTATGCCATTTTTTAATCCAACAGCGTAATCGCCCATTTCAACTAATTGTGGGAAGAACAGTCTAAATCATAGTGATGCATGATGCTGTTGCTCTCAGCTGCAAACAGCATCTCCAACTCTAACAAAATATTAGAAAAGTAAAGATCCTAAAGAAGCAGCTTCAGGGTAATAAATAAGAGGACTGCTAATTAGCATACCAATTACAAAATGCTAAATCTAAAAATTAACCTGATGTGTTCACCCCAGTATTGTTCACAGTGTAGCAAAGATAAACTTAGAAAACAACTCTTACACGACTATTTCCTCCTTAGTTATTATGAATTCTAGATTCCATTAAAATGTTTTGAGTGATAGGAGTTATGCTTATAGTGCCTGAGCCCTTCTCTGGGTGCCCCTCCCCAAAGCCAACTTGAACTGCCTGTGGGTGGCACTTTGGTAACTTCTCGTCCACACTATTAGACCTCCTTCACCACCCTGCCTTTTTTAGTTTCTACAGCAAACATTTTTAAAGAAGCAAGACTTAGAAGTGTCATATTTCTTTTCTCTAGCCTTCATCTCGAAATTCTGCCTCAGCAACAACCCCTCTAAGTGGAAACTCATCCAGACGAGGAAGCGGGGACACCAGCAGTTTAATAGATCCAGACACCTCATTAAGTGAATTGCGGGTAAACCACAATTTTTGGTGGCTTTTTAGAAACAATTTTTTGGCTTCTTTGCAGAATACTAGTATACTGAAACTATTTAACATTTAATGTGATGCAGTAGAAAGAAAAGGAGTATGAGTTCTTTAAGAGAAAATTATTCATACAGTTTGAGAATGTGATTTTGGTCTGAAAGGAAAGAGAGTGGTTAATTTTTCTGTTCTCTTTCCAGCCTTAGACTTTGCTTGTGCTTGCTCTTTACTTGTATTTCTTCAAGAGAATGATTTCCTTGAAGTGAGATTTTTATAATTGGCTCCTATCAGAACCTCAGTAAATGTCTTTTGAATGAATCAATGAATAAAAGACAGACAAACCCACTGAGGAGGGAATGAATGGGGCAGAGGAAGTACAATACAGAAACTGTGTATATTGGCCTTGGATAATTGTTCCTGCCTATAATTACAGAATTGTATTTAAGGCCCTGAGTCAGTTATTTCCCACCTAAATCAAGCATCCACAGCAGGGCCAGGACTAAGAGAAACAGTATTTTCCATTTAAAATGCAACCTGCTTCACTTTCCTTATAAGGATTATGGTAACATTTGGAGCAAATGCTTGGGCTCCTTCGGATACTCTCATTTGACATTGTGTTGAAAAGTTTTATGTTTAACTTCCCTCTGTTTACTTTCTTTCTCCAACATTAATTGTGATCAGTAACCAAGTTATTGAAAGAAAACTTTGTTGATATTCATTTATTACATTTTAAAAAGCTTCTGCATGAGTCAGTAGAATTTGCTGCTTAGAATTAATTTACTACATATTTTACTAGTTCTAGCTAAAGATTATGCTAAATACTTAAGTGATTTATAAAATTCTAAAATTTATGTTAAAATGTTATAATTTATGTAGTTTTCTCTTTTCTATATACAGCCCACCCCCATTTGCTAATGCTGTTTCAACATGGGTTAATGCCAAGAAAATGTTTAACTCCTTAGATACATTTTCCAGACCTTCTCCAGCCCCGCTGTCACCTGATCTGCTTGCGCTTTGTAGTGGTTGGAGTGGCAGTTACGTTTGTGTACTCTGATTGTTTTGGTTTTTATTCTGGAATATTCCATTGCAATTCACATTTTCATCTGAATTCTTTGAGACTTAATATATGTTTGTGGATGGTTTTATGCAACAGTTCATTCCTATGTCCTGCAGGATATCTATGACCTTAAGGACCAGATACAGGATGTAGAAGGGAGATACATGCAGGGGCTTAAAGAACTAAAGGTATCAGGGCCCATTCTGCAGCCGAAGCATGCTGTCTGTACGCAGAAGTGTTGGTAATGGTGGCTTCACGAGTTCTATTAACCCCACTGCACATAGCTTCACTAACAGTGTTCGTCTTTCAAGCATGTGCTTAGCTTGCAATGCATAGGAAAGGCGAACTTCCAATCTCTGCTTATGTTTAAATGTTTAGTATATGATTTTTGGACTATTCAATAATATTATACCTTACAGTTTTTAAACCTTGTAAAATAGTGTCTTAGCCATACAAGATTGAATTGGGCAAACACCTAAAAAGTACTATAAGAATTTTTTTATTTTATTTATTTTTATTTATTTTTTTACTGTGAATTGACCTTAAAATTCTTCCGAGGTAAATGAGATAGTATTGCCTGTGTCTGTCACCGAATTCTGTTAAAGGCAGAGGGAGGCAGGATCTGAGAGCATTGTTATAGATACTCCCTCTGAAGGGAGGACTCTGAAGCATGAGGCCTGTGCTTGCTTTCTTTGTTGTTTTTAACCTATCGGTCAAAAAGGGTGACTCCGATTCAGTGCCTTAACGAACTTGGAGATCAGTGCAATTGGGCCTTACCGTGTCCAAGCAAGGATGGCTGCCAGTTTTCAGTGCAAGTGATCATGTGAGGCAGACACTTTGGTTGTAAATGGCACTTGGTTATCTTCCCTATGTTTTATTATGAAGTTCAAGCCTAATATGAGGAAATTAAGTTTCTCTGAACATATGCATATCCCTGTTTAAAACCGAAAACACAGCAGGCCTCTGAAAAAGCTTAAGCAAGGCATTCAGAAAGCTGACTCCGGATAATGGGCCAGGGTTTCATCTGCCTCCCTGGTGTGATTTGAAGTAGCCCGGCTACCAGCCAAAATCTTCATGCAGATGATTCTTGTTCATAAGGAACTTATAGGTGAGACAGATCAGAAAGCGTGGGAAGGGAAGTCCTGTGGAGACTGCCCTTGAGGGAAGCCTGGAAGCTGCTGGTGTGACAGTGATGTTGACAGTAAACATGAGGAGAACTAGGGTTAGAGCGCGCTGTGCTCAGATAGTCTTTTTACTCTAACTTTCAGGATTTAATCTGCCCCTGGTATCAAGGTTTTAGATATGACTTTTGGAAATATCTTGGATCAAGGGGGGAAAGCCAGCACATTAAATAAATACATTCATGTTAAATCTCATGTGTAATATAATGCATCAGGAAAGCAAGCAAGCCACTCAGACATTTTTACTTGTTTATTTATTTTATTTAAAACATTTTTTCTTACCTTAGATCTACCATTTATTGAATTTTTTGAAGGCTACAAAAGAACAGATTAAATTTATCTGAGACTTTAAACAGATAAGATCACTTTTCTTAATTTATGGTCAGTGTATAATTGAACTTCAGGTTATATTTATCTTGAAATGACTTTTAAGTGGGAGAAAAATCATTCAAAATATCTGATTGAAGCACAGGATGTGATGTATCTGTATCCTATTAAAAGGGATGCTGGGTCATTGTTCATGACTTTGTTCTTTAAGTATGTCTGCCTTTGGGTGCTTTCCCCCACTTTCCCCCACCCAGAATTATCTGAGTCTTGTTAAAACACAGGTTGCCGGACTCTACTCCCAGATTTTCTTATTTAATGTGTCTGGAATGGCAGTTAAAATTTGCATTTTTATTCAATTCCCAGATAATGCTATTGCTGCTCCTTCAGAACCTACACTTTGAAAATCACTGCCTTAGGTGTATTTAAGTAAAACTAATTCTTAATGTGTATCCCTGTGTGAGCTAGATCAAAATCACTGCTACCTTGATACGTACATCTTGTTAAAAGAGGAGTACATTACATAAGTTTTATGTCAGATTTCTTGTGTTATATATTGCATCTTGCATTTGCTGCTTGAACTAGCTTAGATTCCAGTGTTCATGCAGTTATGCTTGATTTTATATGGACTGAGTTGTGAGGAGAACTTTGGATGCTATTAGCCTTTAAGATGGATCAGAATCATCCTAAACTCTCCATTATATTAAGATATTACCATATTTAAATTACTATACAGTTGACTTTGCTTGTATTTTTTATTTGGATTATATTTGTTCCCAATTCTAGACTAAATGTTGCTTGTTAATATAATCCTAGTTTATTGAACTTCATTAAGTGTGTGTGTATCTTTACTGAGATATAATTCCATACCATTAAATTTACTCATTGACAGTGTACACGATTCAGTGTTTTTTGGCAGAGCCACAGAGTAATATAACTATCACTACAACCCAATTTTAGAACATTTTTATTTTCCCAAAAAGAAACCTCTATCAGTCATTTCCCACTTCTTATCTACCACTCACACACTCAGCCCTGGGTAGTCACTAATCTACTTTCTGTCTCTCTGGACTTGCCTATTCTGACATTTCATATAAATGGAATCATACCATATGTTGTCTTTTGTGATTGACTTTTCATTTAGCTTAATATTTTCAAGATTCATCCATGTTGTAACATGTATCTGTGTTGTCTTTGTGTATTTTTTATTTTTTTTAATGTGTGGGTAATATTTCATTGTTGGATGTACCACATTTTGTTTATCTGTCAGTTGATGTACATTTGGGTTGTTTCCAATTTTGGCTATTTTGAATAATGCTGCTTTGAATATTTTTGTGTACACGTTTTTATATACACATATCTTCTCATTTCTCCTGGGCAGAATCCTAGGAATAGAGTTGCTGGGTCATATGATAATTCTGTATTTACCATTTGGAGAATCTGTCAAACTATTTTCCAAAGTAGCTGCATGTTCTCACCAGCAATGTATGAGGGTTCTAGTTTTTCTATATCCTCGCTGATACTTGGTTTTGGTTTTGCTTTGTTTTGTTTTTGTTTGTTATAGCCATGTAGGTTATAGCCATCCCGGAAGGTCTGAAGTGGTTTTGATGTGCATCTCTAATTACTAATGATGTTGAGCATGTTTTCATGTGCTTATTATACATTTAGAGGAATACCTATTCAAATCTTTGCCCATTTTTAAATTGGATTATGTGTCTTTTTTATTATTGACCTGTAAGAATCCTTTATATAGTCTGGATACAAGTCCTTTATCAGACAAGGTTTATAAATATTTCCTCCCATTCTCTGGGTTGTTTTTTTTTTTACTTTCTTAATGGTATTGTTTGTAGCACAAACATTTAAAATTTTTTATGTTCTATTTTTTCTTTTATTGATAGTGCTTTTGTTGTCGTGTCTAAGAAAATATTGCCTACTCCAGGTTTATGAATATTTACGGCTATGTTTTCTTTTAAGAGTTTTATAGTTTTAGCTCTTACATTTAGGTCTTTCATTTTGAGTTTATTTTTGTGTATGATATGAGATAGCAGTCCAGCTTCATTCTTTTGCATGTGGATATTCAATTGTCCCAGAACCATTTGTTGAAAACATTATTCCTTTTTCCATCGAGTTGTCTTAGTACTCTTGTCAAAAATCAGTTGATCATAAATATAAGTGTTCTGGACTCTCATTTCCATAGCATTGATCTTGATTTGATAAACATTTGCACTAGTTATTTATTTCCAATAGTGATGACTTTTTCTTTGTGAAATATTTTTTTCTTTTTAGCTTTGAAAAAGTTACTAGGCATTAGTAACTTAGACATAGTCATTAAAGAACAGATTTATAAGCTATTTTACGCAGAAAACTTAGAATATAAAATTTCAGGCATTTTCTGGTAGTTCTTTTTAAAAAAACTTTTTTTTATTGATTTTAGAGAGAAGGGGGGGGGGGGTGAGAGAGAGAGAGAGAGAGAGAGAGAGAGAGAGAGAGACAGACATTCATTGGTTGCCCCCAGACATGCCCCAATCAGGGAGCAAACCCAAAACCTGGGTATGTGCCCTGACCGGGAATTGAACGTACCACCTTGGATGATGATGCTCCAACCAACTTAGCCATACCGGCCGGCCAGAGTGTGGTAGCTCTTTTATTAGTAATCATTTTTTTATTGTTTACTTATTTTGATATGACTAAAAGTTGAATAATTGCTAGAAATAAATGTTTATACATTTACATTAGCATCATTATGCAGTCCAGGAAAGTACTGAAAACAAATGTCCAGGAAGTAGCAAAATTCAAATGAGTACGAAGTTAACTTGTATAAAGTGAGGCTATATTCTATTATATCATTGCATTCTGAATACCAAATAGCTTGTTGTTAAAACTGTAAGAGTAACATTTTTGAAAACCTTGGTGATTCTTCATTTTGTTGCTCTGACAAATACAAGTTGTGTACACATCTTTTCATCTTTCAGAGGCGACATTGCTGCTTGATTTTCTTGCCTTGGATAGCAGAGGGCATATAAAGTTCTTACATTGGCCTTTTTGGCTTATCACCCTCCTGTTGTATGTGCATGTTACTAAACAAGGAGTTCCCCAAACTGCTTGTATTTTGCAAAAATGCATCTTCATGTGTTTGTGCCAGTGCTATCTTTTCCTGTTATATATTCTATATCGTATATGTATGTGAACATGGTATTTTAGGTATCAGGCTGATGACTTGGACTTTTTTTTAGGAGTCTTTGTCTGAAGTGGAAGAAAAATACAAGAAAGCCATGGTTTCTAATGCACAGTTAGACAATGAGAAGAACAATTTGATCTACCAGGTAGATACCCTCAAGGATGTTATTGAAGAACAAGAGGAACAGATGGCAGAATTTTATAGAGAAAATGAAGAAAAATCAAAGGTAACTGCTCATCTTGTATTACACCTTTCTCTTGGATCAGAAAATTAAAATCTGCCATTTAAAAAATGCTGGGCTTAATGGAAAAAATGTAGCATACCTGGGAATGATGTTTCAGTCAAACCAATTGGTCCAAGGAAATTGACAGAACATAACAGGTCCTAAATATTTTTCTTTTTAAATTTTTATAAGATTTATTTTATTAAAGAGAAGCTTGTAACCTTCTTTAGTTTCTGAAAATAGAATAGAACTCAAATTTTATCTTTATTTTCTATTTCTTAATTGGGACAATTATAGTTAATTACTTATTTCTTCCTGATTTGACTGGCTAGAACTCCACAAAGCTTCAAAGACTTGCAATGCAATGGTTCAGTTTCTTCTTTTTCTTCTCCCCTCCCCCATTTTTCAAGAAAAGCTGTTTTCTAAATGATTGGAGAGAATTTTTAATCAGTAATTTAGAAACAGCATTGTGGAGACATGGGTCAGAAATCGACATATGTTTTCCTTAGAGCTCTATGAACGATCTTCTTAAAATTGCAGAGGAAAATTAAAGTGTAACTGCATCTTTAAAGAGAAATGTCCCCTCATCTCTTACTAATCAGGTGAGACAGTTTAATAGGAAGGGCAAGATAAAGACTTGATTCTTTTACTTTATGAGTTTTCAAATAAGGAATTGGTTGTTTAGCATTCTTTTATAGTCATACCTATTAAGTCAAGTATTCAAACATTTGATGATTTTAATCAATTATAGATTTTACTAGAGGCTCAGTGCATGAAATTAGTGCATGGGTAGGGTCCCTAGTGGCTGCTGGTTGCCAGCCGGGGCCTCCCTTCCCCAGCTGCAGGCCACCGCCTGGGGCCTTCCTTCATTCTGCACTGCCCCCTGGTGGTCAGCACGCCTCATAGTGAGCAATCAAACTCCCAGTTGGTCAAACTCCCAAGGGGACACTTTGCATATTGGGTTTTTATATATATAGATTCTAACTGATTTTCAAATTGTCCAACCTTTAACTAATGTGAACCTCTTCAGGTTGATTCCCAATTTGTGACAAGTGTCTATTTAAAAAAAATTTTTTTTATTGTTGAAATATTACATATATCCCCCTTTTCCCCTCATCAACCCCCTTCAGTCCGCCGCACCCCTCCCCCCACCGCCTCCTGCCTCCCACCTCAGGCCCTTACTGCCGGGCATGTTCCCTTGACTGGAATTGAACCCGGACCATTCAGTCCGCAGGCTGACACTCTATCCACTGAGCCAAACCAACTAGGGCTCAAGAGTCTATTTTTGATAGCTTCTTTGCTATCTAGCACAGAAGGTGTTCCAGGCTCACCTGGTACATTTCCTGTACAGATCTGGAATCAGCTGTTTGTCCATACTTCTCTTTTAATGAAATTAAATTTTCCCTCTGCACATTTTAACAATATAGCTTACTATGGTTGCTAGGGTTGCACTTGCCACCAAGTTCGTCGCTGTTTTATAAGCTTTTTTAGCATCAGGTGAACATGTATGTGGGATAGTTTTAAAAATAATTAAAAAACAAGTTTTTAAACTCAAAATATGAGTATATGCTTATGGTTCTAGTTCATGTTCAGGACTCTAGGGTTTTTACTTAGAGTCTTATATATATGTACATCTCTTTTTTCCCCACATTACCACTTTCAGTTCTTAAAGTCACTGAGGATGATAGTAATTACGTTATATTCTATGCTCATTGCATTATCCCACAGTACCCAGAATAGCAATACCAACGTTACCACCAACAATATAATTACTTAAAATAGTTATGTTTTCGTTTTGTTCTGTTTGGTTGTTATTTGACTGCTAGGCTACGCATAGTCCAACTATTGTTTTTAAAAGTTACTTGAAATAGTTTCTGTCCCTCTGCTTATATTGCTAACTGGTTATATAGTTCCCTGAATTTTATTTCAATATTTAGAAATTGCTTTTTTACTTTTTATTTTTAAATTATTTTTACTTTTAATTGTGGTAAAAAAACAGCAACATATAACAAAATTTACCACCTTAACCATTTTGGAGTGTACAGTTCTGGACTGTTAAGTATATTCACATTGTTATAAAACAGATGTCCAAAACTTTTTCATCTTGTAACACTGAAACCTTGTACTTAGTAAATATCTCCCCATTTTCTCCTTCCCCCAGTTCCTGGCAACCACCATTCTCCTTTCTGTCTCTATGAGTTATATTACTCTAGATACCTCATATAAGTAGACTCATATATTTGTCTTTTCATGACTGACTTATTTCTCTAGCGTAATGTTCTCAAGCAAGGTTCATCTGCACCGGCAGTTCAGGGGTGTTTCTGGAGGTCAGGCTTAGCCTCTATGTTATTATATTGTAGATGTTCAGGTTTGTTGTGTGCCATTATCTGTGTAAACTGTATCTTTTGCTTAATAACAGGAGTTAGAAAGGCAGAAACATATGTGTAGTGTGCTGCAGCATAAAATGGATGAACTTAAAGAAGGCCTTCGACAAAGAGATGAGCTTATTGAGGTACGTACATGAACTGAGGAAATATTTAATTTTGAAAAAATGCATTGAATGGGATGAGGGGTATTCATTGGGAGGGAAAGGAGTTAAAATGCTACAAAGAGTTTACTACTTGTCTATTCATATTTGGCTGTACCCTACAATTTTACATAAACGTGAAACATAAAGGCTTAAACAATTAATACTATGAACCTTATAAACAGTCCCCCTTTTAATAATAGAAGCTTTTGTAATTGTCTTTTATTCCTAAGCACATTCTTTCCTACAGACATCTTAGGAAATGGGCAAAGGAAAGATTACAGAGTACATCATTCTTTGGAATGTAGTGAATGCTGTCTTTTGGAACATGATTCTGGGGGAATAAAAGCTTGATCCTCACTGAGGTAGATGCATTTCTGAGGTGGCTAAATGAAAATAAAAAATTGTGGAGGCACCTTATATACAAAAAGGCAAAGGCTGAACAGTGCTGAGTTCAACTTTCTCCTGGTAGAGGGACTCTGAGCATCAGTGTTGGCAACCCTTTTAGGAATGGGAAGCAGTGTGGTCCACCAAAAGATCTTTGAAAGCATTTATCATCCTTCTGTGTCTACTACCTCACGTGCCATTTCTGTTTTTCTCTAATTGCGGTTTTTTCCTTTTGAGTTTGTCGTTTTTTGTAACTTGGTAAGGTCTCTGCCCATTAATCTTAGTGTGTTTACCAAAGAGCTCTAATGTTAACTCAGTATTGACGACATGCGCATGATAGCAGGAAGGCCATCTCTTAATGATCTCTAGGAGATGCCTCACTTACCACACTCACTCATCCACATCCCAGGGCACTCAGACACCTTCACCTCCACCCAC
>NW_006287904.1:4333026-4342496 GCF_000327345.1 Myotis davidii | reverse complement strand
ACAGGAGGTTATGGTTCCATTCCCTGGCAGGGGACATGCCTGGGTTGGGGGCTCAATCCCAAGTAGGGTGTGTGCAGGAGGTAGCCGATCATGATTCTCTCTCATCATTGATGTTTCTATCCCTCTCTCCCTTTCCCTTCCTCTCTCCGAAATCAATATAAAACTATTTTAAATAAATAACCATTTAATAGATGAAAAGAAATGACTATTTTTCTGTTTGTGCGTTTGTGTTCTTTTTCTTCATTTTTGAGAAGAATTGAATTGAAACTAGCCTACTGAAAGCAAGGAAAATTTGACTATTCTAAATGCAGATACAGATAACTTTTAAAAATACAAAATTACATGGAAATTAGTTGTCTTAGTTTTTCCATATATGGCAAGAAGTATGTTATCCAAATTCTATTTCCTGCTGGTATTTTTGAAAATGTGAATCCTCTCCCTTTTTGTCCTTTTGTATTTTTGTGTGTCGTTGTGCCAGCCACTTGCTACTTCTGTTTCTAAATTGAGATAGATACTTTTCCCCTTTTATGATTTAAAAATAGTAATAACACGGCTTCTCAAAATCAGTAGCTTAGAAATAGTTAAGTATTCTAGTTTTTAATTTGATGATGTCATTCAAGAGGAATTGTAATGTATGATTTCTATAATTTTTCACTGTTGTTTCTTTAAAAACTCGGTGCTGGGTATACAAACTTTAAAAATACTAAATTAGTTTTAGGTGTTTCTTATTTTTAGAATTAACATCTCTTAGATATTACTAACCATGTTTATGTATAACTGAAAAATCTTGAGTATGACAAAACAATGCTTTTTGGTCTGCAGAATCGCATGGTAAAATATATAAGAAATATGTATAAGGAAAGTAGGAGATCATAATTTACCAATAATGCATAAAAGAAAACCTGTTAAACATAAAAGGCTAATTGAGCATCATTGCCTAAACAGAAGAGTTGTTTAAGAATTACTAAATACTGATTTCTAGTTTTTGTAAACATTGATGTATTCATTTATAATGCGTGATATTCTTTCTAGCATAGATTCTAACAAAAATTCAAAATGACGAAGCTGAGATATGTCTCTCTTGTATTTTTTTTAGTCCTGCTTAAGAAAATAAAATTTAAAACTGCTGGTTGTTCTTTATGATAAGGATCATAAGCAAATCTGAATTTCCCTCTTTAGAAATGTAAGTTTTCCATGTTTGGAAAAGGCAGTTCTCAGGAAGAGTCCACATGTGGAGCTGGAGCACACAGAAACCCCAGCTGGCTTGCTGCCACATAGCTGTGGTTGGAACGCTTATTCCCAGCCCCCTTCCTTACGTTATAGCGGGGAGCCACCGAGAGGCCTGTCTCCAAGACCTGGGTGTCATCCTTCCTTTCAGCAAGCAGCTCCTGCTTTTCTGTTCCTCACAGACTTTCCCCTTTACCTTTGTTAAACTAGCTTTCTCTTTGTTCTGTTTTCCTCCTCTCATCCCCGCCTTTGTTTCTTTCTGCTCTTTCATTACTTCTCTTCCCCTCTTCCTCTGCAGGAGAATCAGCGTATGCAGCAGAAAGTAGACACCATGACAAAAGAGGTGTTTGAGCTCCAGGAGACACTTCTTTGGAAAGATAAAAGCATTAGGGTATGAAGTGAAATTGGGCTTTGCTCCCAAGCTCATCGACGAGGAATAGACCAATATAATTTACCTTAGAGATTCCAAAAGATCTGTCCTTTTGACTCTTTTTAAGTATTTAGTCAGTGTGAAATGTAAGCAGACGACAGAAACTTCTAGAGGAAAACCTGATACCATGCATGGAAAGAACTCTACTTTCTCGCTGCCTCTGGGCTTGTGAAACCTACGAGGAAGAACTTTCTAAGGAAGTTGTTCTTTATTTCCTCAGGACTCTTATCCAGAAGCAGCCACAGGCATTTAATTCAAACTCTGTGGGTAGCTTTATATCCTGACATGGCAAGAATTTGGATAAGGAGTAAGAGGAAAAGGAGTGGGGCCAGGGGAAAGGTTATTAGCATTCCATAAATCCTTGGTAAGTAAAATAGGAAGAGATTAAAATCAGTTTAATTACAGGAGTGGATAAGAATGTCAGATTTGCTAGAGCTGCCAAATTATGACATCATCTCTAATTATAACCTCGTAACTCCCCAAAGCAGGGGCCCAGATAAGGAAAAAGTCTTCAGTGCTTTTTTGCTAAGCCCTTTAGGCTGAAAAGATTTCCACCAGCTCATCCCGCGTGCCCTTTGACTGGCAGCCCCATCTCATGGCATGAGCTATCTGTTCCGCAATTGGGGGACCACATAGCCATAGTAGCCAGAGGCTTACCTTCTCAGGGAAGGGCTGTGGTGGGGATGGGAGAGCGGGGGGTGGGGTGTAGGGGTGGGGTGGGGGGCAGGTTAGGTGGGTTAGGGAAAGGTAGCAAAGATCCCCAAGAGCACTTGTGACAGATATAACCCTGTGGATCACACCCTCCATTGTTAGGGGCGGTCTGTTTATATCCAGTTCTTTTCACACTTCCAGTCACCCTATCCTGTCATTAATGAGCACCTGGGAAACAGAATGACTTCTGAAGAATTTGGTAGACCAAAAGCTTTAAAGCAGTGGTTCTCAACCTTACTAATGCCACGACCCTTTAATACAGTTCCTCATGTTGTGGTGACCCCCAATTTCATTGTTACAAATTGAACATAATTAAAGCATAGTGATTAATCACAAAAACAATATGTGATTATATATGTGTTTTCCGATGGTCTTAGGTGACCCCTGTGAAAGCGTCGTTTGACCCCCAAAGGGGTTGCGACCCACAGGTTGAAAAATGCTGCTTTAAAGAAATAAAGCAACCTTTTAGAGTTTCTAATACTTATACCACGTTTCTAAAATTCTAGAAGAGCCTTCTGGAGTATAAATTAACTCTGTTAACAGTTTTAAAATTGTAAGCTACTGATTTTATTTAAATTTTTACTTGGGAAATTTAAAATGAGATGTGAAAAATGTATAGCACAAAGCACATAATTTAAAAGTTTAAAATCTTGTCACTGTCTAGAATGGGGTTTTTTTAGGACCTTACATAATTTTCTTTAGCACCTATTGGCAAGCCTCTGGTTCCTATTTTGCATAATTATCTCAGTATTTTAAACTGATTATTTTGGTCTGGCCAAGGAAAAATTCCAAAACTCTCAGTCCAATAAAATAGCTCTTTAAAATAAAACAATTTCTTTCTTACCAAAAAGCTGAGCTGATGGTTAAGATATAAATTATTTGACTTTTTAATTTTCTTGGCATTATTAAATAAGGGATATCTTCCTTCTATATGGTATATAATAATGTGTTCCTTTGGATTTAAAAAAATTAACTTTTAAAACATTTTTGAGATAATTGTAGATTCATATGCAATTGTAAAAAATATACAAAGAGATCTTGTATGTACTTTACCTGGTTTTCCCCAAATGCAACATCTTGCAAAACTATATAGTACAGTACCACATCCAGGATATTGACTTTGAAATAGTCAAGATACAGAACATTTTCATCACTGTTACAAGGCTCCCTCCTGTTGCCCTTTTATAGCCATATCTACTATCTCCCCTACTCTGTCCCAAGCCCTGGCAACCACTAATCTGTTCTCCTTTTCTATGATTTCGCCATTTAAGAATGTTATATAAATGGAATTATACAGCATATAACTGTTTGGAAATACCTTCTTTCACTCAGCATAATTCCCTTGAGATTCATCCAAGTTGTTGCATGTATCAGTAGTTTGTCATTTAAAAAAAATTAAAAACTGTGATAAAGTACAAATAACATAAAATTTACTACTTTTAAGTGTAGAGTTAGTTATGGTATTAAGTACATTCACATTGCCGTGCTTCCATCGCCACCATCTATCCACAGAACTCTTTTCATCTTATTTACAACTCCCAATCTCCTCCTCTCCCCACCCCCTCCCAACTCCCATTCTACTTTCTGTCTCTAAGACTTTGACTCAAGGCAGCTCATATGAGTGGAATCATTAGTATTTGTCCTTTTGTGACTGACTTACTTCACTTAGCATATGTCCAAAAGGTTCATGATATTGTAGCATGTGTCAAATGTCCCTTTTTAAGATAATAATATTCCATTGTGTGTATCTACCACGTTTTGTTTATCCTATCATCTGTTGATAGGCACTTGGTTTGCTTTTACCTTTTGGCTGTTTTGAATAATGCTGCTGTGACCATGAGTTTGTAAATACCTTTTTGTGACCCTTCTTTTATCTCTTTTGGGTATGTACCCATGAGTGGAATTGCTGCATAAATGGCAATTCTAGGTTTAATTTTTTGAGGAACTGCCATATTGTTTTCCATGGCAGCTGCACCAACATTGCCATCAACTCGGCACAAGTGTCCCAGTTTCTCTACATCCTTACCAACATGTTTCCTGTTTTGTTGATAGTAGCCATCCTAATACGTGTTATGTGGTCCTCCCTTGACTTACAACATTTTCAACATGGCCAGTGACTACCTAATGTATCACTTATCTCTTGCTTCATTTTCAAGATTTAAATTTAGTAACTTTATGGAAGAGCATGACCATTATTCTTTTGTTAAAGTTCAGTTTTCTTTAGTTCCTCACTGACCCTAGTGCTCATGTCTTTATCCCCAAGGCTGTTCCAAGCACCAGGTGGCCATGTGCAATATGTATAAAGTACTTATATATCCATATATCCCAATATAAGACTCACCCCCATTCTGACTACCCTGTGCAATTATATGGAGAGTTAACCTGTTGCCCAAAGTTCAGCCTGTTATACATATCTTTAAGGCTTCTTGACACTAGAATTTGAGGTTAGGTCAGGGATAAAGAATTATTTAGATTGTCACAAGCATGTACTTTTTACCCTAAAAAAATGCACTGTAGGAACTATTATTGAATGCAGACACAAGGGTAGTGGTTAGATGTTCAGGTAATACAGAGGATTTCAGATCCAGCATGTGGTCTAATTATACGGTATTTCAGTCCTCTTGAAACTTTGTGGTGAAATGGAAGCACTTACAGGATGTATTTTATTTTCCCATCCATAATTATGGGAAGACAAAATTAAAAAGTCCAAAAGTAAAGATAAAATTCGCTGCTGTAAGATGTGGAAGAGGAGCAAAGGGCATATTCGAGCATTTGCTAGAATTCCTAGTTTCAAATTGGTCTGTTCCTAAGAGATCATTTCTGTTCGGTGGTGGTGTTTATATAGAGCATGTTGTGATAGTGATCACTAACTCAGTACATGTGCTGATGCACGGCCTAACTGTGCACGCAGACACCCATAACCACAACTGTCTGACCCAGCAGACAGAACAGCAGCTGTCAACGGTAGAGTGTTGCCTGTGCTTTGCTGTCACGTTTGGTATTAATGTAGTGGAGTGTTAATATTAATGCCTTATGATTTTAGAAAATCATTATTAATTCACAGGCAGACTCCAGACATGTCATACAGTGTGAGTTGTTGAAAGGAAGTTAGATTTTGATGTTGCAGTTTGAGTGAGGAGTAGGACTTGCCCGGTGGACCACTTTTCCAGCAGCATCTGGACGACAGCAAGGAAACAGAATTGTGGCCTTCGTGGTGTTGCCATACAGAAAAAGTATGCAAGAGCTTCAGAACCAGAAAGAACTGGATTCATTTTCTAGCTTTATCACTTACTGTGACGTTGAGCAAAAAAATATAACTTCTCTGAGCCTCAATTTTCTGATTCGTGAAATGGGCATAAGACAAAATACAGGGTATGTAAGGGGGAAATTATATAGATATACTTATTTATATGTGTAGATAACACTGTCTATATAGTTGGAGTTACGAAAATTGTAGTTTGGGCTGTATAAATCATAGCTGCTCTTATCCCTTACTTCCAGTTTGGTTGCAGAATAGGATTATGTCTTTAAAGATTGTCCAACTCTTGAGTAACCAGTCACTAAGCAGTTGACCACTTCTAAACCCAATAAACTAAGAAGAAAGTGGCCTGTTGTAGTTTACTCAGATGAATGGGAATGCTGGCAGAAAATGTTAAATATATGAACGAATGGATGGAGAAAGGCTTTTTCGAATAGCCCAGCTGTCAGGCCCCTGAATAGACTGCCTAACGTGGGTATGTTTTGAGGCCCGAGGATCAAAGTGTGTTCCTGCTTCTGCACTGTCCTCAGTTCTGACAGCCGTGAGATTCAGGCAGTGGCAGGACAATGCAAATGGAAATAGCAGCTGGCTCCCCTGAGCCTCCCGTCTCATGCATGGCAGGCGGCGCTTTACGCCGAGGCCTCTTGAGCCTGTGCCCACCCCATGGGAGCTGAGGTTACCCCTGCCCCTTTTTCAAATGAGGAAACTGAGGCAAAGATAAGTTAGTATGTGCCAGGACTCAAAAGCCAGGTTCCTGAACCCATATTTGCTACCCTCTGTAGGTGGGCTGTATTTATTTTGTTAGTGTGTTATTTTTGTTTTTCACATTTTGAAGGTATATCAGAAAACCAAATTACTCTTAATTGTATTTAATTAAATTAACAAAGTAGGTTCTCAAGAATCCCTTTGGAGATTAGCCATTTTTAATTAAGTGGTATTTGAGGAATATTTTGCCACACTACTTGGAGAAAAATCACTACAGCCTACATTTAATTAAAATACCTTGTGCATACTGGTCATTTTTCTTCCAGAATTTTTTTTAAAATCAAGTATATTCTTGAATAAACTCTTTTAGTTGAAATCTGGGGGTTTTGTTTGATTGATTCGCCAAATGAAAATGTACTAGGAGATCAGTAAGGTCAACTTTATTTCACTATTACTGCTGCCTTCGTTTTCCATTTCCTGTTTGTTCATGAACTGGAAAAGAAAGATGCGTTTTCTTGCCTGATGTGATAAGCATGTTTTGTCGAATTTATGCATGATTAACCAGTTGCTATTAAAACTCCCTTCTGGAGATATATATCCATCTAACTTCGTATTTCCTCCCATCTCTCACTGCTGTTTCCAAGCTCCTAATGTTGCCTTGTCTTTTATGCCTTTATCTTTATTTGATTCGGGTACTTCTCTGCTCCCTTTCACTTGCTTTTTTTCTGTGCCATTCTGTCCCTCGCTACCCTGTCTAAAACCAGGCCCTAGAGAAGCAGAAGGAATACATTGCCTGCCTTAGGAATGAGCGAGATACGCTCAGAGAGGAGCTGGCTGACCTGAAGGAGACGGTGAAGACAGGAGAGGTATGTTAGCATCAGCTTGCAGCTCATGTCCCTCAGCGCTTTCTTCTTCCTTCCTTTCATCCTGTCATCTTTCCTGGCATGAGTACAAACCACAGTGATCGTTCTTCAGTCCATATTTGGTAGGCTTAAGTCATTTCTTCTACAGAGCTGTATTCCATGTAACTAGCTCTACCCGGTTTTACCTGTGGCAACCTGTTGTCAGTCACCTCACAGAGCATGCCCCCTCCGTGTGGGCCATCCTTTGATGCTGGGTTTTTTCTTCCCCACAGAAACATGGCTTAGTTATAATCCCCGACGGCACTCCCAATGGTGATGTCAATCATGAACCAGTGGTTGGAGCCATCACTGTGGTGTCTCAGGAAGCTGCTCAGGTCTTGGAGTCTGCAGGAGAGGGTCCTCTAGGTAAGACACTGGTTGCTACCTAGACTTGGGTTAAGGTGACCCTGTTAGACTTCCAGCTTGTTAATTCCCATTTTGGAAAACAAAAACTACACAAAGACTGTCTGAGCCTTATCTAGATCCTTAATGGGAAGCAACCTGGGCACATTATTTTTAGACATCTTGACCGTGGGAGACCAGCATTTGGTCATTGGAGTCCCCCAGCTGGAAGCACTGTGGGTATACACACATTGCTTTTTCACTTAGAGGTAGCGCATTGCTTTTTCAATTAAATATAAACCTGGTCCCAGGGAACCAGTGGGCCGGTAGGCGACTTTCCAAGTGTATTTTCTTCCTGGAGCATCTGGTTCTGTGTTCGGCTTATCCCAGGGCTCTTGCAGCTCTTGCCACCTCATTTCTTAAGGCAAGAAACAGATGACCAAGAAGGCAGATATCGGTGTTATTTCTAGAGCAGGGCTTCTGAGCCTCTCAGAGTCCAAGCCTCTTCAATTTAACCCTTTGAGAATCTAGTGACACCTCTCTCAGGAAACCACACAGATGCTACCAATTATCTCCACTAAAAATCCTGCTCTCCAGGAAGAAATGACCCAGATAGATACTGTATCATCAGCCTCCTTTTACTTATTTAAAAAATGATCTCTTCTTCATGTTTTCATAGATGTGTAGGTTACCTAGAAGAGTGGGTTATAAGAGTGGAGGAAGTAAAAAAACTCTTCTAAAGTTAGTGAGCACAGTCTCGAATGTACAGACTTTCAGAAATGTGATTGTAGGGCACTGATGAATCAGAAGATGCTAGGAGAGAGAGCTGCTCTAGGGAATGGACTGGGGATATGATCCAGAGCGTTTCCTCTGCTTGTTTGGAAGGTGCTGAAGAAACCGAACTTAGAGTTAGCTGGGACCCTGACTGGTTGTAGGAGGTGCTGGCTAGGTGTCAGCTGCTGCTTTTATTCATCTGTGGGTATCCCCTCAGCCCAAGGGGCCTGTAGTAATATATGTGCTCCTCTCTCCGGGCCCGGAGCAGCCCCAGTGATCCTGCTACAGAGCCTGATTAAGCCCTTGGTGGCCTGCATTTTAGAGCTGGGCCTATCATCCCCCCACTGCTGTTGTGGGCCTTTGCTTCTTCCGGCATTGTGTTCCTCTGTTTTGTTTTTGTTCCAGCTTCTCTTCTCAGTCCCACTCTTGACCCCTGTCTTCTATCCCATATTTTGTTTTTTCCTGCTAAGGGCTTAATTAAGCTTGTGGGAGCACTCTTAGCATTTGAGTTGTCTACTAGGGAGAGCTTGCAAAGTTTTGAAACAAGGAAATGATCTTTGTACTTCAGTTTGTCTTTAAGTGGAAAATCACTGCTCTAGGGAGCACATGTATTTAGTGCCCTGATAAATATCAGTTGTATGGAAATATGTGTTGAATAATGAAGTATTTTTCCTTAACACCATCAAGCCTTCATGTCTTGATAGTCAGAGCTGTAAATTGTTTATCAGGTAACATTTGCTCTTTTATAATTTGTAGAATTATTTTTAATTGTTCATATACTACATCATTACAAATTTAAGTTTACAACCTTTTTTGTTTGTTTTAGATGTAAGGCTACGAAAACTTGCTGGAGAGAAGGAAGAGCTACTATCACAGGTATTATTAATTGTAACTAAGTCACATGGTAAAATGTTAGCAAACTATTGTACACTAGAAAGAGATGCGCTTATTTTAAATATCAGCACTCAAGTCAGATTTGAAGGATAAAAAGATAATTCATATTTTACCTCTTTGTTATTTCCTGTTTTTTAAAAATTACTTATAGGATACATAGTTTGAGGGTGGAACAGTTCTACAAACTTTGGTATGAACCCGGAAGTGCTCTGCCCTCCCCCACCCT
>NW_006287904.1:4306953-4332975 GCF_000327345.1 Myotis davidii | reverse complement strand
TTGATGCTTTTACTTGGTTCTTTGGTGTATACCATTCTTGTTTATTTGTATATAACATGCTTATATTGCTTCTCGATTGTTCTGTTTTTGGCATTTTCTATTGCCATCCATCTGTGGAAGGTGAGCATTTAGCTTTCTTTCATCCCCTGTTCGTACAACACATGTATACCTCCCATCCCCACGTCCACCTAATAAGGGAACAGTGTCCTTCCAGTCCTTTTATGTTATTAGACTCTGTCAATACTCCTCACAGTGGAGCCTTGTAGCATCTAGGACTGCCTCTCATCTCTTCCACAGCTCTTCATTTCCCCCAAAGCAAATATTGTTCTTTTCCTTTCACTTGCTTTTCTATATGTTTATTACTAACTTAGCTATAGACTTTCCAACGATAGGTTAAGTCCATTATTTAGTAGGCACTATTCTAGGCACTTGAGATATTTCAATGAACAAATTAGTTTAAAAAAAAAATTACTGCCTCAGTGGATCAAACATTCTAGTGGTAGGAGACCAAGCAATAAACAAGAAATATAATTAACTAGAGGCCTGGTGCACGGACTCATGCACCGGTGGGGTCCAGTGGCCTGTCCTGCAGGGATCAGGTCAAAACTGGCTCTCTGATATTCCCCAAGGGGTCCTGGATTACAAGAGGGCAGTTCTCAGATGACACACCCCGGAATCGAGCTCCCTCCTTTCTGGTTCTGGGTGTGTCACCCATGAACCTCAGCTGCCAAGTGACCACAGCTCAGCAGCTCCTGCGTTGAGCTTCTCCCCCTGGTGGTCAGTGCGCGTTATAGCTATTGGCTGGTCGGCCGGTTGGGCGGTTGCTTAGGCTTTTATATATATAGATAGCAAATTATGTGTTATATTAGAGATTTGTGTGAATGCATTTATTGTGTTTCTCCAGCCACATTAAGCTTTATTGGTGCAGACATGGAGTAGGCAGTTAGCTTTTATCAGATGAGTGTAATAGGCAGAGGAGGCAAGGCTGTGTGCAACAGAGTGGTGATGGACCTAGAAATTAAACTGAGTAAGGAGGTTTGAGAGGACATCCAGGAAGATCAAGGCACACTGGAAAGAAATGGGAGCAATGGATTACAGTGCCAGTGGGATCCGATGATTTATGGAGTTGGGGTCCCGAGAGAATGAGCTGGAAAGATTTGGAGTAGCGGTTAGAGAGGAGATACGTGGATTAGATGTATGTAGAGATTGCAGTTATCTAAATCAGCGGTTGCCAGCCTTTCGGACCTCACGTACCACCAGTGGTCTGTAGACCACCGGTTGGTGACCGCCGATCTAAATGGTGAGCTATAGTACATGACAGTGGGAGTGAGTGGCTGAGGGCAAGAAGGGACAGATGCCAAGATCCTTAGAGAGGAGGTGTTCCGGAAACTGAGATCAGTTGTAGGAGAAATCCATTACTTAGATGTATTTTGAAACTGCCAAGAATTAAGACAGGAATAGTTTTGAGGGAGTGCGAGACAGGAGCTAAAACAGTGAAGAAAGAGTAGGATGATGGCAATGATGAGGGGTAGTGAGTTTAATTGGAAGAGATAAGATTAGGAGTTTTAGGGAGGTTAGAGGGAGAAAAGGTTGGCAACAGCAAAAAAAATAAGAGGACACCCATTCCATTCTCAGGCCCAGCAATGGGAGGGCTGTGGGAGAAGTACAGGGCTGTGGGAGTACTTAGGGCTGCAGAGGAAGCAGGATCCTATTAGAGCACTGGGGTAAAGGGAGTGCTCAGAGCAGAGATGGAGGACCAGGAGGCATTGCTGATAATAGAATGGTAATCCAGAGGCACAATGGAAGAGTTTCAGGCTTTGGGAAAGATTAGGAGGTGAAGACAGAAAGAGCTGTACAGAGCCTTTGGGGGAAGAGTGTAGGAGAAGTATGACCCTTTTTGAGATGGACATAAACAGAGTGTTGGGAATATTGAGATTAGTCTTGGTTCATTCAAGGCAGATAGTGGTGACCCTGTGTGTGTTGCAAGGGCAGAGGTGTCTGGGAAGCATGAATTTAGTCCCAGTGCAGCGCTCGCCCGCCCTTTCCCCGTTAGGGGAGTGGCGAACTTGTTCCTGGTGCTCTGGCTTCCCCTTGACCCCTGCTGATGGCGTTGAGGACACAGTGGCAAGGCCACCTGGAACTGAGCATGCAGATTCACCTTGACTCTTGAAGGACAAAGAGACATGGGAGGCTTTGTCCCTTTGTCCCAGAGGTACCTCCCCTTGTGTGTGGGGGTGGGTAGACTGCTCTGAATTGTGCTTGTGTGATGGTAAGAGTTGTAGGCATTTGGGGAAACATGACTGGTTTCCGAAGGAGGGAGACAGACTCGGGCACTGATGCTCTGACTTCTTGTTTCTCTCCTGTTTTTCCACCTCTCTTTTTGGTTCTTGCTTTATTTTTTAAAAGTTTCTCAACTTTATCTTCTAATACTTTTGTTGAGTTTCTATTTCTGCAGTCATTTCAAGGACGCAGATATTTTCACTAATCTCGGAGGATACCGACCGACTGGTTGGTTGGTTTTCTGCTGTCTGCAGTTTGTTTCCTTCAGATGCTCTTAGCATGTTTATTTGGTCTTCAGTGTAAAAGTGGGGAACCAGAAAGCTGATGGGCAGCTCTGAGGTAATGGGTGAGGCTTGCCCAAGTTTTGTGAAGATTGATGTGGCGGGGTGTTTGGTTGGGAGCCTGCAGTATGGAAAGGTCGGTCTTTCATTTTAGGCTAGTCAGAGCTCAGAGAGCCTCCGTCTTCTGCCACAGGGTACGGCCCAGCTGTCTGCATTGTGGAGCCTGAGTGTGGTCCGGAAGCCTCAGAATCCAATACATTTCTGTTCCCTTGATCTCCTTGTTTTCCATACGTGGCACTCCTTTCTCTGCTGAGCCTTGCTTTTTTTCTCCAACCCAGAGTCCCTTTTAATTTTATTTTTTAGTTTCTTTATTTTGCAAATTTTAAAACTTCAGCTTTACTAAGGTATAATTGGTGTAGAATAGGCTGCACATAAAGTATACAAATGTGCATACCTGTATTATTTTCCTAGGGCTGTCATAACAAACTGCCACAAACTGGGTGGTTAGAACAATGGAAATGCATTGTCTCACAGATCTGGAGATGAGAGGCTAACATGGGATTAGCTCTGCGTTGGTTCCTCCTGAGGCCTGGAAGGGCCATCTGCCCCCTGCTTCTCTTCTGGCTCCTGGGGTTTGCTGGTCATCTTTGGCATTCCTTGGCTTATAGATGGCATTCTCTGTCGTCACATCGTCTTCCCTCTGAATGTGTCTCTCTTCATCTGGAATTCTTTTTATAAGACATCAGCCATATTGGCTTAGGGTTCCTCCCTGTTGCAGTATGAACTCATCTCAGCTTAACTCCGTGCATCTGCAATGGCTCTATTTCCAAATGAGATCATATTCTGAGGATTTCAACAGATGAACTTGGGGGGTGACAGTATTCATAATGTGTCAAAGTTCCTGTACCCTTGGTAAACCTTCCTTCCTGCACCCTCTTCCCTCCCCCTTTCCAGGCAACCACTGATCTGCTTTCTGTCACTCTAGATGAGTTTGCTCTTTCTGGAGTTTTATATAATTGGAATACACTTTCATACACTTATTTTGAGATTCAGCCATATTGTTGCCTGTCAATTGTACTTGCCCTTTTTTGGCTGAGTTTAGATGTACCACATTCCCTTGTGTAGATGTACCACAATTTGTTTATCCTCCTGTTGATGGGCATTTGGATTATTTTTAGTTTTGGCTATTATGAATAAGCTAATCCTTTATTAATGTATTTCTGTATATAGAAAATTTTCTAAGAATTTTTAACCTAACTCTAAAACAAAAGAAAAATATCTAACTGCCCATAGAATTTCCATTTTGAATAAAACAAATAATACTGAAAAGTGATGTCCCAAAACCCTACACAAATACTAAAATAGAGCTCTTTTTATGGGTGCTGGTTCTGGTGCTCGCCCCTTTCAATGTTTGCTCACAGCTTCTCCTAGCACCGTTAGTAGTGTGTCCCCTTGGTGGGCACTCAAGGAAATTGCTCCTGAATGATGTTTGTGGCTGACGAGGATCTGCCTCCTTTGACAACTGGATTTTGCTGACGAGCCCATGGTTTTCCTGCAGGTTAGAAAACTGAAGCTGCAGTTAGAGGAGGAGCGGCAGAAGTGCTCCAGGGGCGACGGCACGGCGGCTGGTGACCTGGCCGGGCTGCAGAACGGCTCGGACTTGCAGTTCATCGAAATGCAGAGTAAGTGCCGTCGGCCTGGGCTGTGTCCTAGAAGCGGGATTGTAAACTGGCTGCCAGTGTCATGTAATTCACATTTCTCAAGAGGAGCTCGTACAGATTGGTTCGTCCGCAGGTTTCCAGAAGAGCACTCAGGGCAGTAATGGGGCCGAACAGAAGCTTCTGCTCACCTGCGAGCTTCAGGATGATGAAAGCACTTCCCTTCTAGGCAGAGTGATTTGTAGGAGCATTTTGCAAATAGTGACATCCTGACACTGTCCTCTTCCATACCTTCATCAGCTTGAAGCTCCCAAGCAGCACCCTACCTAATATTGTGGAATTCATCTTGGAATAATTAGAGGGATATATTGGAACTAACTCACACTAATATTGAGTAGTTCCAGAATTTTCTGTTTTCTTGTTAACTCTAATTTTTATTAGATGGAATTTAAAGCAAGGCCACAATGTAAACCTACTCCATTTACCTACTCCAGTTTTTCTCCCTTTCTACTCTTGACCCTATATTATTATAAATGCCTACTGTAGTCAGAGTCATTCCCATGGTAGGGAATGTTCAGAAGCTGTTCTTATGTAGATACTGTATAAATCACCAGCAGGGAGATATTTCTTTTTCCTATTCAAATAGCATTTCTGAGAACTTATTTTAAAATATTGGTTAATCCATGGCTTTTTCACCTAAATATTCTGAATTAGGCCAAATAGAAAAGAGTTCTTGGATTAAGGCTTATTAATACTGTTAATACCAACCTTTGAGGTTAGGGATATATCCTTTATTGGATATCAGTTACAACCCTTGTGATACTTCCTGGTGAATATTTTGTTCCTGAAATGTCGTTTTGGCATGGAGAGTAGGTGACGACTGGGATGTGACAAGAGGTAGGCTGATTGATTAGGAGGCTGTGATGATGAGCTAAACCACTATAATGATTGTCACCAGTCTTAGAGAGGCGACTGGAAGAGATTTGGAAGAGATTGGCCTAAAGCAGCAAAATCAAAAGGAATCATCCTGAGGGGGAATGTGCTAGACTTACGTGTGAATGCGTCCTAGTGTGGGTAGGCGGCCACCGGTATCTGCGGAAGGTGGGGAGAAGTACCACCTGCAGCTATACATGAAGGTGAGCTGAGAAGGATGGGCAGCTGGGCTTGGCTGGAAGAGACAAAAGCAGGCAGCACCCTTGCACCAGAAAACCAGGAAAAGGACCCTGTGACTCTTGGGTCTGGACACTGCCTTGGCTGTAAAGCATGGTGTTGTGGAATGGAATTTCAAAACACAGATGAAATGGCTGAGACAACAAAGTTAGACTTTGGAAAACAGGAAGGAATGGGTGGTTTGGAGAGTGAGAAGGAAGCAGCACATTTTGATAACAAGTTGCTGAATTAGAGAACTAGATTGTGAAGCTTCTGTTTTAGAGCCCAGAATAGGGCTCTGACTCCCAAGGGTGGCTTTTGGGGAGAGAGTTTTATGACCCCCTTACTTTTAAGGTGACAGTAACGGTCTACTTAGAACGGCTGTTTGCATTGAGGATATATAGGAAGTTATTTATAACCTTAGCTATGTGGAACAGCACAGAAGTTCTTGAGTTAGGTAGATTATATTTGGTTTTCTCCTGTAAGCCTTATAATTCTTACCCTGTAATCATTTCAGAGGGCTATTTTTATTAAATTTGACTTGTTGGAGGGATTTTTTTCTCCCCCGTCATTTATAAACTTATTAAATGACTTCTTAGGTCAAATGTATAGCTATTGATTTATATAGCTCTACCCATACCACATTATCATATGTATGGAAAAGCATTTGTTTCAGCAAATATTTATTAAGCATCCACTGTGCAAAGCATTTAGCTAGATACAGAGGTAGATTCAAGAAGGCTAGACAGGGCCTCTCTCCTTACAAATAAATGTTAAGCAAGCATGGTAACTATTATAAAAGAACGCAGGCAAAATGCAACAAGAGAAGTTAAGGTTATTTTAAGAGAGTCATGCAGGAGGTGAAAATTGAGCATAACCTTGGACGTCAGTTAAGACTTAAGTCGGGGGTGAGGAGCAAGGGGCATTAGAGGTATGGGGGAGCAGAAGGACAGCGGTGGGAAGGTGCAGGACTGGGGTCTGGGAAAATGGAGGGCCTAGTCTGTGAGCACCGAGGCTCCCTGAGCCATAGGACTGCAGAGAAGCTGGCTGACAGGGCTCCTTGCTCAACGCTCTACCTACACACATTATGGGGCAAAGAGTGAATTTTCCTCTAACTCCTGATCTGAGGGATAAGGTTGTAACACAAGTGCTAGAGCTTCTGTAGTGTCCACAGTTCCAGGGGCTGGGTTGCCGGAGGTGCCATGGTTGCCCTGTGTCCATTTGTTTTGTCTTTTTAGACCACACGGCCCTCTCTTGTGCTTCAGAGGGAGTCATTGCCTGGTGGGTCACACCTTCCCTCAGAGGTGACTGATTTTTCTCTTCTGTTCTAGGAGATGCTAATAGACAAATTAGTGAATACAAGTTTAAGCTTTCAAAAGCAGAACAGGATATAACCACCTTGGAGCAAAGTGTAAGTACTTCTAATGGTGCCAAGTGATTTAAATTCCCTTAAAACGCATCTGCCTCCTGCATCTAAATGGCTAATCCATGCATGCCTTTGGGCGGCCATTACACTTGGATCTCTAGAAAAGCTCTATATTAAAGTGGGAAAGCCAGCAGAGAACATCTGGCAAGGCACATCCGCCTTCTGTTTCCTGTAAAAATATAGAAAACTGTAGCTGCAATTCTAGTTGTAGATATTTCATGAGAATTCAGAGAGATCATAGTTTATAACAAAATGCTTTATTGCACATTTCAAAATGTCCAAAAACTTTTCCATTCAGTGAGTCTCCTTCTGTGATGTTACTTTGGCACTTAAACACTATGGTCATCATAAAACTTAACATGGGAAATTGGCTTATAATGACTCTACAGCTGTAATCCTTTGGGGACATTTCTTTATTTATAAATAGCAGTTGGGCTCTGAGAGGACCTATGACTCACCCTAAGGGGACTTGTTAGTGTTAGATTACTTAGAGTTTTAATAACATTGTATTTCCATCTTGGCTGCAAAAAAAGTGATGGCTCCCAGTGCTCAGTTCCAGAGGCTGTGTTCTCATATTTACAGATTAGCCGGCTTGAGGGACAGGTGCTGAGATATAGAACTGCTGCCGACTGCTGAGAATGCCGAGAAAGTGGAAGATGAACTGAAAGCAGAAAAAAGGAAGCTACAACGAGAGGTACTTGTTCTAACATGCTTTCCGGAAAACATTCCTAAAAGGAAAATATCCTTGGGAAGTAAATTCTTTGTTGCATAAGGAATTTAATCCTGGGTCCAATCTGAAGGAAACAGCAGTGGAGTCACTTACTCTTTTCTGTTGGTGTTTGACCCACACAGTGACTGCCATTTTATGTTTTGTTCAGTTACATAAGAAAAGGGAGACTTTTTATTTTTTAGATCAGGTCTATTTCTCCAACTTCTGTAGATCCTGTCTATGACTAATACTCTTATCACTGTTACAAGTGGCTGATTGAAAAAAAAAATTAGGCTGTGGGATCCTATGCGAGCCCATCAGTCAGCAGCGCGTCCACGTCCCGGAAAGTTGAAAATAAGGTGGCACTTGGTTTTGTTTCTGACTCTGAAGTGACCAAGTTCTCCCTGCCTCTAGTTACGAACCGCACTGGACAAGATTGAGGAAGTGGAGATGACCAACAGCCACCTGGCCAAGCGGCTGGAGAAGATGAAGGCCAACAGGACAGCTCTCCTGGCCCAGCAGTAGGGAGGCCCCCGCCCACCTGGGAGCTCGGGCCACCCAGAGGCACGGACTTCTGCCCACTGACAAACCCCCCTCAGTGCTGTTTGAGTTTTGTCGTTAATATAGCCACCTTTGTATTTTATAATTTATGAGAGAATGAAATAGGTTTGAATCTTCATGAATGAACACTTTGGATTTTGTTTGTAGTTTAATTCTAGACTAAGAACTGGTCCATGCTATTTTTATTTTGGTTTTTTATTTCCGTAATTTTAGCATCAAGTTTACTCACCATTTGCCCCCAGCTGCCTCAGTGACTGGGCACTCGCAGGCCTTGGCCCGGGCGTTGGAGGACAGCGATTCTGAGTGCTCACTGAGCTACCTGCCGGAGACCTCAGAGAAAACACAAGTGCCTTCTCCACAGTGCAATTCAGACTTCAGTGATCTCCAGTGGTCAAAGACATGTACCCTCATGTCAGATAGCATTTATATTTTAGTGAAAAAACAAGTTCACAGGCGGGCAATATATATTTCACTAAAATTTATATGTTTGGAGAAAAAAAAGCCTTTTTTGTAAAATATTTAAATTTATATAAGAAAATGTTAGAAAAAGATATGGGGAGTGTATATAAAACTTGCTTTATTGCATGGGGCAGGGAAAGCCAAGGGCTAATACTCTTAAAGTAAGAGTAGGGTCCTTAGTCTTCAACATCAACTGTGCTGTATCTTTTAAGGTATTTCATCTGCTGCTCCTTGGTGAAATGAAACCTCAGACAAACTCAGTTTGGGGGGTGGGGGGACAGGCAGGTGGGACATCTGCCTGGAGAGTCTATTAAACACACCCTTTGGCTGACGACAATTGGCTACTGACACATTCATTTTGTTAGAGGAGCCTTTAAAACAAATCATGGCAACCGTGCCTTATCTTGCCCCTCTTTCCTCTCCTTCCTAAGGAAAGTTCTGGAATGTAGAACTTTGTCTTTTTAAAAGAACTTCAGTTTCATTTTTTTAAAAAATATATTTTATTGATTTTTTACAGAGAGGAAGGGAGAGGGATAGAGAGCCAGAAACATTGATGAGAGAGAAACATCGATCAGCTGCCTCCTGCACACCTCCCACTGGGGATGTGCCCGCAACCAAGGCACATGCCCTTGACTGGAATCGAACCCGGGACCTTTCAGTCCATAGGCCGATGCTCTATCCCCTGAGCCAAACCAGTTAGGGCCAGTTTCATTTTTAAGTCACCCAGATCAAGAGGTTTCTATCATCAAGTGCAGCCATTTTATAGAACTTGTGATTCTCTTTTGCTCTCAGAACCAAGGTGGTTTTATGGGAATGGTTATTGCATCTTCAGTGTGTTTACACAAAAAGTATTGGGGAAAGTCTAATGAATCCAGGCCACATGAGAATCAAATCAGACCTGAAACTAGATAATAAAGGGTACTCAGATGTGAATACATTATTGTTTAGCCCTTTATTTTTTTTTAATATATTTTATTGATTTTTTACAGAGAAGAAGGGAGAAGGATAGAGAGTTAGAAACATCGATTGGAGAGAAACATTGATCAGCTGCCTCCTGCACACTCCCTACTGGGGATGTGCCCACAACCAAGGTACATGCCCTTGACCAGAATCGAACCTGGGACCCTTGAGTCCACAGGCTGACGCTCTGCCCACTGAGCCAAACCAGTTAGGGCAGCCCTTTATTTTTAAAATATGGAAACCAGTCTCCTGAACTGAGAGGATTTCCTAGTTGGGGAGGGGTGTTCTCAAAAGCAGATGTATCTGAGAATCCCACAGCTGGAACCAACAGACAAGGCCCAGCTCTTGTGGCCTTGGAAACAGTCTGTGTGGTCTAGCTCTTCCACTTCACCATGGCCACTCAGCCTGTGTGCCTCCCAGGCTCATGGACTCTCACTTCTGAGATGCTGGGGTCTACTTTATGGAAGTTCCATGCATTAAACTTGATCTGTCTCGTCCATCTTTTCCACATGGAATGGCTCCACTTCTTCGTAAGATCATTTTCTGTTCTTTCTAACAACTTACTTTTTTGACTCTTGTAATACGGATTTTACCTTAGAAATAGAGGCATTCTTCTTCCCCATGGGAACTGCACATTTCTATTCATGCAGGTTAATATTAAAGTAGCTTATTTTAATGCACTTATAGTTTGTATTTTTACATCATCCTTCAAACGAGAATACCTAGAACTTTAATCATCTCAAGCTGGTAGTAGTCCTAGCCATTAACAAAGTGGGCTTCCTTAAGAATTCATACCAGTTATAGACTGGATAAGGAGTACTTTTTCCTCTCAAGCTTTTTTAAAATTAAGAATCAATTATTCTTTGGTTATTGAAGGTACTAATAGATTATCAATTCAGCTTTCTCAATAGACTGTGTCATCAGAGCCTTTTATATATTTAGGACCTTTTTAAAAGGCACCTGACTGGTTTGGCTCAGTGGATAGAGCATCGGCCTGCGGACTGAAAGGTCCCAGGTTCGATTCCGGTTCAGGGCATGTACCTTGGTTGCGGGCACATCCCCAGTGGGAGGTGTGCAGGGGGCAGCTGATCGATGTTTCTCTCTCACTGATGTTTCTAGCTCTCTATCCCTCTCCCTTCCTCTCTGATATATTAAAAAATAAAATAAAATAAAAAAATAAAGGCACCTGAACTAACGTAATTATCTATCACCGGATATTATAAAGAATCAAATCAAAGCATTATCTATGAAATCTTCAAGGCCTCTTTAGAATTCTTAGATGTCCAGGGGGCTTTCAAATTGCTTTTGAGATTAACACTACCAGGTATATACTAGGTGAAAATCAACATAGAAAAACTTTAAAGTGTGATGAAATTAAATAAGAAATCTTAGGACACATCTGACAATTTATTTATAGTCGAGTCACCAAGCATAAGGAGTGCTACTATCTAGAAGGCAAATGTGAGTCTTCAACCTTAGGACCTACCGCATCAGGGTACAGAGGAAGAACAGCACACCCCGTGTCCGTAAGTGACCGTATTTAACACCTCTCAAAGACTTTGTACAGATCAGGCAGGTTAGCGAGCTGCAGGACATTCCCATCTTCTGTGAAATGCTTGGGAGGCAGGAGGTGTGAGCGGAAGGCTTTATAGATAACGTGTTCCACAGTCCACTTCCAGGGGTTTGGAGTGGAGCCAGGTGCTTCAATCTGGAAAAGACATTAGGTGTCACGTCTCCCCGTTTGCATCCCGGTACATTCTGGCTTCCTAGCTGACATGCACCGGACCAGCAGTCTTGTTCCTGTATAATGGCTGTTACCTGATGCTCGTGAAACATGTATGCCAGCCTCTCAGATCCTATCGGTCTGAACCTGAGGAAATAGGGGAAGTGAAGCCAGGCCCTCATGAGGCTTTCTCCCCGGGAACCTCTGTTTCCATTCGGGGGAGTGTGTTACTGTGGCAGGATCTAACATAGTGTCCAATCCTGACTATGGTGTTTGGGCAGCAAGAGTAGAAAGTAAGTTTCTAATTCACCACCCAATTTGGGGGTCTTCATGTAGCCCTGTTTTCCTAGAAGCTCCACAGAGTGAAATGAAATATAATGGGGATTATTTTGCTCCCTCCCCCCTCTCCTACTGAGCCGTAGCTATTTCATGTAAAGGGAAATGTTTTCTCATCCATCCTTCACCGAAGTACATTTTTCCAATCCAATGAGCTACTCAGCACAGTTCGGTAAGGGTGCTACCTTACCACCTCCTCTGCAATGAGATATTTATTCCCTAGGGGCTTTGGCAACAGGACTGAATCGCTACTCAACACCTATCGGCTCAGAACTGAGCATGCCAACTGTCCCTTGGTTTCCTCCCTATGAAACGTGTGTGGCTTCACCTGAGGATGACTAAGTAGTCACCGAGGATGGTCATGTACCATGTAAAGCTGCTGCCCTACCCTTGATTCTTAGACCATTTCAACCCCACTGCCCTCACCCATCCAACCTCTCCGAAATAGTTGCTGACTGAAAAGCATTGTCACCTGACTGGAAAAAGTGACACAGAAACGTGAGGCACCTCAGCCATTTTTCTATTAAGCTGACCTTCTGTAAGAAGAGCGGGGCACCTGACCTCAGTACAGCCTTGCTTTCCTGGCAAAGCAGCGGTCAGATGTAGAGTAAGGCAAAAGCTAAAAGAGACTGGGAGGCTGGTCCAGAAGCTGCTAACAATGAGTGATATGGACCCACTTGCCCGGGACAATCTAACTCAACCTCCCATCTCTCACTGTGTTGACTGTGACTTTATATTTCACAGTGAGATCACTCTGGAGGTACCTTCTAGGCCAGCAGAAGAGAATAAAATTCACGAATAAAAGCTGACCATTGTGCCCTTATGTGCAATGAAATCCTAGGAATTTAGAGATGAGCAACTTTCCTCTCCGAAAGGTGGTGTGAGGGCCCATCCCAGTCCTGGGCTGCCAGCAGCAGCACCACAGTACCTGCTGGCCTGAGAGGGTCGACTCCTCGGATATATACTGCTTCCGGATGGAGTAAAACATAGCACATTCTTTACTGAGGCTTTCAAAACATTCCTTTTCCTCGTCCCAGTTCACCTGGTCCAGAGAGAATTCAATACCTCAACATCAGTATGTGCTTTAAACACATTTCACTGTTAAATGGAGATCACCGATGACTTTAAAATGAATGTGACTTTTTACACATTAAAGCCGTAAACTGGAACTGCTGAATACTGCTGGGGTAGGTGAGGAGGAGAGGAGGGCCTTTAGCTACTTCACCCTTTTCATCTTCAGCATTCCGAATGCAGGTGGGCCTGTGCCCTCTCCCCCAGCACACACTCACGTGCCCACCTACTTTAGATCTGGCTCAATCACTTGCCTCAGTGGCTAGTCGAAGAATGAAGATCGGCAGACCCTCTAACGGGGGCACATAGTTATCGATCAGAAGGGGTAATCCAATCAGGTTCCCTTCCTGCTTGAAGAAAAAAAGGGCAGGACAGGGGGAAAGAAAGAATGCAATTACAGTGTAATTTAAACATTCCATTTCCCCCCAGAGCTTCCTCCAGGTCTGTCCTCACACCTGGGATTCTGGTGACCATGTGCTTAACTGGGCGGGGCACAGGGGTCAGGAGCTCTAAACACAAGAGAGCTTTCTATCCTGACATGTAGCAGAACACCCTTTTCTTTGGACCAACCAAGGAGCCTATCAAGAAATAGAGTCCCAAAGACTACGGGGTAAGAGGAAGAAACGGAGAGCAGGTGCTGGGTCACTGGCCTGCAGGGACTGGACTCAGCCTCCCTCCTGTCAGGGCCTTCACCCTGGGACAGGAATGGCCACGAGTGAATGAAGAAACTTGTCTAACCTAGAAATGCAAATGCCGAGTCTCATCCTGACTTTGGACCAACTACAAAACTTGACTCTTGTCTGAAGAATACGACAGAGGCGTAAATACAGCCATACGCACCTCGTCAATTTCCAAAGAGAAGTAGTCTGCTAGCATCTCGGTCTTCCTTTTCAGGAACTCAACAATGTATTCGGCAAGTCCTTCTTTGGGACCGTCTTCCTCTGTCCAGCCACTCTCGGGACTGTCTAACGCGAGCATGGCGAGGTCAAAGAGCGGGGCTGGCTCCTAGGAAGGAGCAAGTGTTTAGCACATCCAAATGAAGCCTGCATTCCCACAAAACCATCATCACCACAGGAGGTGAGAACCCACAAATCTAACACTCATTCCCAAGAAAACAACAATAAAACCTCTTCCTCCTCCTCAATGGCCATTTCAACAGAGATGTGACACAGACAGCCTCCTGAGCAGGTGGGTGGGGTGAAGCGGCGAGGAGGCACTTTCCCTCTGTGTAGCTTTAAGGACACCACTTCCATATTTCTAGCAAATCACTAGGTAGATTGTTTCTTTCTACTGCCTTACCCATAACTGAAGCTATGGGGAGGGTGAATTAGTTAAATCAAATGACATTTCAGGTCAATCACCTAATTAGGAAGACAAATCTGTTAAAAATAAAATGCCTCAATTTTCCTCCATTTCTCCCTTTCTGATGTTACTGTGGTCATACATTTTCCTCTTACATGTTATAAACCCACAGTACACTGCTCTTATTTTTACATAATAGAGGACTCAATCAAAAGGACCTAACAATCCTAAATGTTTATACATTCAATAATAGCTTTAAAATATACAGGATAAAACTAACAGAACTACAAAAAGAAATAGACAAATTCACAATTATAGTTAGAGGTTTCAATACCCCTTTCTCAATAAATGGCAGAACAAGAAGACAAAGCCACCATACAAAAGATTTGAGCATCACCATTAACTTGATGTACATGCCCTTTATAAGGAACATTCTACTCAATAATACAACTTCTTTCCAAATGAACATGGAACATTTACTAACATAGGCCATATATTGGGCCATAAAAGATCTCATTAAAGATTATCTCATTAAATAAAGATCAGAACAAATGTCCATGAAATAAAAATCAGAAAAATAGAGAAAAGTCAATGAAACCAAAAGTAAGTTCTTCGAGATCAATAAAGTTGAAAAAGAATAAAAAATATGAACAACTTCATGCCAATAAATTAAAAGACTTACGTGAACAAGTTCCTTTGCTATATATAGCAAAAAACAATTGGAATTTCTTAAAAATGCCATTTACAATAGCATCAAAAGATGTGAAATACTAAGGGATAAATATAACAAAAGATTTCTCCCCCAATTTGACCCATAGATTCAACACGATCCCAATAAAAATTCTAGAAAGTTGTGTGTTCTTTTTAGAGTATGTCACACGTAGAAAGAAGATATGAAACTACATAGATATGTAGCATGATTTTAAGTCTAAAATTAGGCAATGAAAACGTCCTGAAAAAAATGGACTAAAATTGTCATTTGGGGTTGTGTTTAGGTCATAGGCTTTAGAGAATGTTTACTTCTATTTTTATCTCCAAATTTTCTTAAGTAGGTATATTAATTTCTATAATAAACATTTGTTTAAGTTGGCTACCAAATGGCTGTTTTTGTATAAACCTGTATTATCATTAAAGATACCGCCATATGCAAATTGTACAATACAGAAACTCTTCTAAGCATATTTAGAAAAATTTACCACATTACAAATAAGATATTAGGGCTGAAACCGGTTTGGCTCAGTGGATAGAGCGTCGGCCTGCGACTGAGAGGTCCCGGGTTCGATTCCGGTCAAGGGCATGTACCTTGGTTGCGGGCACATCCCCAGTGGGGAGTGTGCAGGAGGCGGCTGGTCGATGTTTCTCTCTCATCGATGTTTCTAACTCTCTATCTCCTTCCCCCTCTGCAAAAACTCAATGAAATATATTTTTAAAAAAACAAATAAGATATTAGGGTAAAGGTATTTTCAGAAATGAGCAGTTGTTGAAATTTCAGGAATGAGAAGCAGGAAAAAAAACTTACCGATAACCTCAGGACACCAAAATTGGCAAAATCATATATGAGTATCTGGTAGAACAGTTCTTCACTGAAAATAAAAATGAATTGACTTTAAGGAAAAGCTGAATCCATGCTTGAGAGCCAAGCAGTGGGGACAAAAGGAGAACCAGCCCTTGAAACCTGGCTGGGACACAGGTGGTTCTGCCTTGCTGGGGAGCCTTTTAAACCATCTACCAAGGTCTCCTTTTCCTCCAGAGCTGGGATTCCAACGTGTGTTGTGGCCAGGGCTTTGGCCGGCCAGCTGGCCGGCTGGCCTCCACGCACAGGTCCAAACACTAAGACCAAGTCTGGCTTCGATCACCCATGCTGTCCCCACCCGCCTGGCGCTGCCAGAGGTTTCTGACACCCTGGTTTGTATCTGAAATGAAAGACCCTGAGCACAAGTGTGATCTGAGATTGGGAATCATGCACTTAGATATGCTGGAGAAGAACAAACAAGGGGAGTAAAATCCCCAAGAAATTATAAGAGCCAGGCCTCCGGACAAGCCCAGCAAGCTTCTCCCAGCAAAGACAAGCTGAAGAGCGCTGCACCCGAGGGCTTCCATGCCCAAGAGGAATGAGTTCCAATATCAAGGAGGAATGTGGCCCACAGTGAGCTCTGGATTGGGGCGCGTTCTAGGTTAAGGGCATCAGATCTCACGTGGCAACTCCAAGCAACATACAGTGGCCGCCCCACGCACAGAGCCAAGCAGCACTGTGAGACCACCGCGGCTTGGTGGGAAAGAGCCCCACAGTGGACAAGTGATGCCTGGCAGAGAAGATGGCAGCACCCTCCCATCTGTACTACCGACAGGACAACACATTTAAACGGTTCTAGACTCAACAGGAGCTCATCCATTAAGGTCCCTGGAAGCAATCCATATAGATGTTGCTGGCTATGCACTGAGCAAATGGCTCTGCTGGGATCACCCCCTCTGTGCTCAACCCCCTGGCTTGTCTGGTGGTCACTGTAGCCTTCGCTACGTTACCAAAGCTGGAAGAATGGAGCCATCTGGTCTGCTTTCGTTTACAGCCTCCATCACAGCAGGTGCCAGAATTCTCTTCCAGCACTGCCTTCAACACCTGGGTCACAGCAGCCAACATTCAGAGTGCTACCAAACACCGGGTTTCTCATGTCGTTCTTATACACAAACCTCTGCAAGTTCATTCCAATTTACAGATGGGACGTCTGAGACGAAGTTTTGGAAAGAAACTTGCCCCCTGTCACATCAGTGGTAAATGGCTGAGCCTGCATTTGAAGCCAGGTCTGCCCGACTTCAAAGCCTGGGCCTTTCCAACTGTCAGGCTGCTGCTCTCCCCGACCTTTTGTACCTGCGCCTCCAGGACCTTTCTGCTAGTAGCTCTGCTCTTTCACTGCTCACTGACGTACCTCAGTTTGGTGGTGTTGAGAAGGTATAACTTGGTCTGGTGCTGTGCCAAGGCCCACTGTGGATTCACACAGCCCACAAAGGAGTGGTTGTGCAGCATCTCCTGCAGTGCTGGAAAACAAAACACAGGTAAGTGGTGCCATCCCACCAACACTGCTGCGGTCCAAAGCACCAAGCCCGAACTACAGACAGATAAGTCAAGATGCCCGAACTGAATCTCTTGCTGAAAACGAACACAAACAAGGAATAAAACTAATAACAACTAATCTTTCAGGATGCAACACGGAACTGCCAAAGGATTCAGGAATAATCAAAGATCACAATCTGAGACAGCAGGAAGCAGAGAAGTGGAGAGCCCCAAGGCCACTTCATTCAAAGACACCAGAGTGTCCTCAGGAGTCATGAGCTCTCTTTTCTGCAGACTCTGAGGTGTGGAGAAAGGAGGACAGATGCCTAGGAAGAGTTTGAAATGGGAGCCTAAAGGAGATCACTTCCCCAACACGTGAGGCTGAGACCCCAAAGGCTGCACCCGCATGTGAAAGACAAGTACCAGTATGTCCCATGTCCACTCCTGCCCCCTCCAAGGGCAGTAAGCAAAGGTGCCCACTGCCTCAAGCCTTGGTGTTGGGAGTAAAGAAAAAGTTACATCCCCAAGAATTTATAACCACAAGCTGGTCCTCACATGCCTTGCAGCCAGGAGTCACACAAAGCAGGTTATGGGAAAACCTTTCGTGCAGATTTTAGTTTAAAGAGATTCCAGGGCTGACTTCTTCCAGGTCCCTGATAGAATCAAATGCAAATTTCTCTGGGGGAAATCCATCTCCAATCCAGGCTTCAAATAGTTCCTCACAGATAAAGTACCAGGAACTAGCACTCAGGAGTTACAAAACTCAAAGAATTAGAATCCAGAAGAAATCACAGAATCCTGCCTGCAAAGGTTTCAGAGACTGAAAATACCAGCAAAGAAGATAAAATAAGTATGTTCAATAAAGAGGTTATTAGAACAGAAGAAGCAGGGATATCAAAAGGATCAAGGAGATTTCCAAAAGAACTAAATAAAATTTCTAAAAATGAAAAATAACTGAAATTAAAAATCAAGACAGAATTAAGAACAGATTAGACAAAGTTGGCAAGGTAATTAACTAGAAAGTCGATTTAAAGACATTCTCTAGAATCCAGCACAGAGAGACAAAGAGGTAGAAACAGAAGTGATGCAAGATACCAAGTCTCAGCTCCACAAGGCCCAACAAAATCCACACCTGGCACAGAGATGTTGAGAAAGATTCTAAGAGCACTCAGCGACAAAAGAGGGATTATCCAGAAAGTAATAAAATATTTTAAAGGACTGATAGCTGAATTTTCAACAACACTAGAAGCCAAAAACATGATAGAATAACACCTTCAATGCACTAAAAAAATAATTTATAATCTTGAATTTTAAACCAAGCAAAAAAAAAAACCACAAACAACCTTTTCAAAAGAAGAATGAATTAGACAAAGCAAAACTCCGTTTGCCAAAGGCCCCACTGAAGGATGTGCTTAGGGCAGACTCTGAAAGATCAGAGAGAAAGAATTATGAGCAAATAGTATTTGCTAAATGCAAACACATTGACAATAACAATGTATTAGGGAACATCAGATGTTCACATGAATCTAACGCCATATACCAAAGATGAATTCCAGGTGGAATGAGATTTAGGTATAAGCATTTTAGGAGAGTATATATTTAATTATCTCAGAATTAGGAATAATTTCCTACTAAGATAAAAGAGCTAATCTGTAAAGCACAATTCATAAAATCTGTCTACATTAAATTATGAATTTCTGTTCATAAAAGAAGTGTTCATAAGAAAAAAATACCAGATGAGCCCTGAACGGGGGGAAGATATTGCCATGTATCTGATTACTACCTAGAATACATAAAGGACTCCTAAAATCAGAAAAGACCAAAAACCCAACAGAAAAATGGGTCAGAGACCAGACAGGCACCTAACAGAAGAGGAAATATACTTACTCAGCTTCATCAGTAACTAAGGGAACGTAAATAAAAACCACCGTCAGATACCAGATCAGACACTGGAGGAAAAGCGGAGCAAATGCAACTTCTTCACATTGTTGGTGGGACTGTACATTCATCCGACCCCTTTGGAAAACACTGTCATTTTATGACTCGGCAGTAACTCTCCTAAGTACATGCCCTGCAGCAGAGCTACCCAACCAGGGGGCCAAGTTCTGGGTCCTCTCAGGAGTGGGAAGGTGATGGGGTGTAAGAGGCAAAGGCAAGGCCATGGGAGTCCTCTAATGAATGAACAAACATGCAGCTTAGTCATGAAGTGCAATCCATTACACAGAGAAAGTAATCAGCATACATAACAAGATGGATAACTTTTAGGAACATCTGTGTATATATTTCTATCATTAAAATACAGTATAAGTGTTTATATAAAGTTTAAAACTTATAAAAGTAGGTTTTTTAGGGCTACAAATGTGGGTGATAAAACTAGAATAAAAAGAAAGAAAAGAATAATAAAATTTAGGGCCATGGTTACTCCAAGGGAGAAGGACAAGGGATGGGACAGGGAGCAAAGATATAATAGCTTCAAAAGTGATGCAATGGTCTGTTTCTTTAAGCATGTGTTCATTTATTTTCTTCTGTAGATCCTACCTATATTTTATAAATATGACTTTGCATTAAATATATGGGGGGGGGGGGGTTGGAGCCCAGAGGGCAAGGGTGTGAAAACAGCAGTAAGCCTTACATCACGTTTTTACTTGCTTTTTTTAAAGCTTGGGCACCACAGCTATTGTTATACAAGTCCTGCAACACTCCCTGCTCCCCCGTTTTAAAAAAAAAAAGCTTGTTTTCTTCATTTCTAGAATAAGTGTTCCCCTCTGTTCCCACTGGCAACTCAGTGTCTCTGCAGGATGTTCTGCGTGGGCAGAAAATGATTATTTTAAAAGCTGGAGAACATCAAATAACCCTGACTGATGAGGGACTGGAGGAGAGCGCGTGCGGCGCACTGAGGCAGCAGAGAGTTCCCACATCTGTCGCGGGGGCCCTGGCCAGCACGCAGGCCGCGGAGGCGGCGCCTACTCCCAGCCCGAGGCTTGCAGGCTGCTTTCCGCCGGGCACAAATCCACCAGCAAGACAGGCAGGGCTCGTCTTACTGGGTGCCATGAGGCCATTTGGACCCCCTCACAGCCTCTTCTCAGGACCTGAAGGGCCTCCATTTATTCTTCCCCCAAACCCTCCAGAGCACAGAAGCCTGTGGGCATGTCCCTGCCATTCTGCCAGCAGCCAAACGGGACAAAATCCTTCTACACTTCCAAGCCAAACACACATCTGAGTTCACAATGGAGGCCTTGGTCTCAGCATGCTTCCTGGAGCAGCAAGTGAAGCCAAACCCAGGGAAGGGAGCCAGTCCTCCAGCTCCTGAGGGCTGTGCACCAGCGGCAGCCGCCCCCGACATCAGCCACATTCTGAGCCCACCCAGTGGCCCTCCCAGCGGCCCCCAGCTGGGCTCTGCAGAAGGGGCCCTAGCACTGCGACAGCGTCTCCCTCTTCCTCCCGCTGCCGCCAGTTCTCGTGAGCAGTCCCACAGCACTCATGGCAGGGCTCGTGGCTCATTCAGCTCCCTTCCTGCCTCAGGCCTTGGCATGGCACAGTCTGTACCGAGAAGATACCTGACGAGTGTCTGCTGAGCTGATTTCATACCAGTGAAACTCCCCCGGGACAGACAATATGAGTGTGTACATCTACACCCAGAACTGCTCACCAAAGACCAAGAAAAGAAAAGAAAATCGTGGATAAGATGTTAAGCACGCGCTCACATTCAAATGATAGCAAATAACCTAGGACACTCCTTGTCCTCATTAATTTACAGACTGAAATGATGGAACCAGCAATAAATAAGTTCAGGCATCACTAACCTGAGATGGGCCCAATTCTGGGGAACATGGGACTGGATACGAGGCCAAAAATTTACCTCATTTGAGAAATGTGCCACCAAAAATGGGTAAATCCACCAGACACCAGAGAGTCGGCTGACGGTGTGTTCAACTTGGACATCCTTTCAGAATAAAAACTGTCAGGCTTCACTCCCAGGCTGCTCCTGTCATTCATTCACTCCTTTGGCAAACACCTACTGAGTCCACGTGCCCGGCTCTGCCAGGCACCAAGGATGAGGCAGTGAGCTCAACAGACGCGATCCCTGCACAGACCATACACAGCTGAAATAACCACGCAAACAAGTGCAACCGGGATGTCGGCACAGGGAAACGGATCTGTGTCTCTCCCGGGCAGGGGCACGGCTCCGTGGGGGAGCAGCGGGCTGTTGGTCTATGAAGGGGAGTGGCCATAGCTCACCAAATCCGAGCTTCCTCGAAACCCCTGTACAGCATTCAACTCAAAGTCAACCGGCTTTCCCTCCCCAGACTCTTCTAGACTTACATGAGATGATGTGTATGAATACACAGTCTCAGAGTATTCAAATTCATCATCTGAGCCTCAGCAATGGACTCCAAACTGCATCAAACCCGACGCACATTATTTTTATCCTGCACTGGAAACAGTTTGCACCTATTCAGAAATTTATTGAAATTGAACTTTAAATAGCCTGCTTTGCACAAGAGATATAAACCCTTAAAGAAAACTGCAAATTCCAGACCTGAGGGAGTCCATTAAAATTACCCGCAGGAAAACTGCTAACTACATCAAGTAACAGCCCACCTTTCTGACATTATTTAAAGTGGTTTTAAGGGCTCCCAGCGGGGAAGCCAATAGCAGGCAAAGAGCAACCAGAGCAAATCTTCATGGAAACAAAAACCAGACGCCAAGTGGCAGCTACTTCCACAACTGGCACGACCTTAGTCACAGGAAGTTCTTACCCTCCCAGCACTGGAGACACATGCAGACAAAAGCCCCGAGTGCTAAGAAAAGAGGGAGCAAATAAGAAAGGCAAATTGAGGCCATCCTGACTTCACTCAAACCTGAAAATGTCAGAGGCCAGAGTCAGAACAGCTCTTCCAGGAGACTGTGGATTAGTGGAAAAGGTACCCATTTCCTTTCGGTCATCATAGTGGCAGACACATTTTATAGCAGTGTTGAAATTTAACTATTTTAATCAAGAAATCTGTTGCAGATGAAAAATGGAAAAGCCACGCCCACTCGTGTAGACACAAGGGCAGAGCAATGGTGTCCACACTTGGAGCATGACTGTCTGACTCACCAAGTGGGGTCAGTGCGGTGAGGGACAAGTCGCTGTCACACACCCCAACCCCTGGTCAGTCCATCCCTGGGAGGTGACTAGCCCCCTTTTATTTCCTAAAACCGTAATGTTAGTTTTGAAGTAATGGGGCCCAAAATGGAGCTGTCCACTCAGGCATTCTGGAAGGCTATTTCTGAGGCTTTGTCTCCAGGATATAAAAATATCTACTGCTTCCTTACTCTGCAACAAGTGTTTTACTGACATTTCATCTCTAATCAATACAATTATCTTGGAGGGTACAATTAATCTCTTTACAGAAGGTTAGGTCATGAGTCTCAGGTCACACAGAAGTGGGAGTGGCAGGAGGTGAAGGCAGGACCCTCAGAGCCCGTCACTTGCAGCAACAGCACGCCAGTGCGCCCAGGAGTGGAACTTGGTGCCTTCCAGGCGGGAGGGCAGAGGTTTGCTCGGCACACTGCAGTGGCCATCTCACCCGAATATGTCCTGTATTTCCAAAAACTAAACGTTAGCAGTTCGGGCCTCTGAGACCCCGACAGACGTGGCACTTACGTACTCTCATGTCCCCGCTCGTTAATTTCTTCCCGGAGACTCAGAACACTGGTGAGGTTAATGATCCTTCTCCGGGGGGTGCAAGCTGCCGTCATTTCCTTCCGGGACTCATCTTCCACCATTTCCACATCAGACCCTTCCCGATGTCTCTTTCTGCAATGAGATAAGGAACTGGCAGGTCACTACTATTCTTTTCAGCCCAGCTGGTGTCCTGCGTCTTGGAGAAGGGGGCAGCCTCTCTGTGCTGGCTCTGCACTTCTGGGAGGGATCCCGGCGGCAGGCCAGCAAGGCCAGTCCGCTCTCCGCCGCTGCCTCTCTGCCAACCCTCAGGGCCCAGCCCGGGCCTACACGTGGCAGGAATCTAGCATGGCCCTGCAGAGCCACAGGTGAGCGCTCCATTCCCAAGTCTCATCCGTTCAGCGCTCCATTTACCTCCCCATCAGGCACTGTTATAATACCGACTACATTCAGCCATGAACAAGGCCGACAAGGGGTCTGCCGTCACGATCCTTGCTTTCTAGTGGGAGTCAAACAGCAATGGAAAAGAAATCATTTTAAGTAGCAACAAATGCTATGAAGAAAAGAAAACAAGGGAACATCATAGAATGGTGGGGAAGTGAGTGAGAGGACTTCAGATTAAATGGACAAGGACGGCCTCTGGTAAGAGGCGACACGTGAGTTGAGATCTGACTGACAAGAAGCCAGTCTTCCTTGGCCGAGGAAACAGTGAGAGCACAGGGGTGCGAAGTTCTGTGAGCTCAGGTCGGCACCAGATCAGTGCGGCCAGACACCACGCGGGAGAGGGAAGTGGTGGGCCAGAGGGAGGGCAGGGGTTTTATCCCAAGTGCAACAGGAAGCCACTGCTTTTCAGCAGAGGATAATACAATCTGATTTCCGGTTTTAAAAGATTTCCTTTGCTGTGGTTAAACAGCTTGTGGTATTACTTTCCCAACTAATAAACAGAAATGTAATACTTCCCTGGCAGGGCTGTTAAGAGCATGACATGAGATAATGTATGTAAAGTATCTGGCACATAGTGGGTGCTCAGTAAAAGTTAGCATCCTTCATTATTCCCGGGGACACAACCCCTAGACATCATCTCACTAGACTGACTCAGAAATGAGCAAACAGGAATTAAGTAACTTATCCAAGTTCCAATGGCCAGTTAGTACCAGAGCTTTGGTGCTCGGCCACCCAGTGGATGTGCGGCCCTGGGCAGATGACCCTGAGCTCCAGGTTCAGTACCTGAACACGAACAATGAATATCCACCTCACAGACTTCAGCATGATGTCTTTCAAGAAGCTGCAGATTGTACTGGAAATGCTCAGAATGCAATGGCAGTCATTAGTCCTGGTCCTGCCTTCTCTACCCCCGCTCACCACCAGCCACGTGCTTCCGGGAGGCTCATAACCTGAACTGAGAAAGTGTGTTTCCTCTGAAAGGAGTGAAAGCGGGTTTGAGGGGGATGAAAGAGAATCCTCCAGGTATGTTAGGCTTCTCTCTAGCCACCGCTGCTGTGAGGCCTTATCAAAAGTCATTACTAAAAATAAAGGGTAAGTCTGATTTTTTTCCTGATGCTGTTAACTAATGCTTGGGATCATGGACATATAAGACAATTCAAAGGCCACTATGATGGGTGACTCTCAAGACATAGTCAAAGGCAGACAGTGGACAAAGCCCCAGCACTGTCCCATCGGAGGCCGAGGGGAGAGAAGAAACATGTGGTTCATGAACAGTCCACGTTAGAGGCAGTTTTATTAAGAACAAAGGAGGCAAGTTGCACTTTTCCAGAAGGGCCATACCTTGGGTTGTCCAGGCTGGAGGGGGACCCTCTCTTCTCTGACGTTTCCAAAGTCCCCTTTGTCGCGATCTCCTCTGAACTCCGACCCTTGGCAGCCCCGTCGGGAGCTGGGAGTTCCGGCATTTCCTCATCTTGCTGCCCGGCCCTGGAGGTGCCTGTGCTGTCCTCCGGGACAACGGCCTGGGGCTGACCGACTGTGCTCGCAGGCTGCAGAAAGGCATCGAGCTTCTGCTCCCGGGAGTCAGTGCGGACCATCTGGTAGGCATAGATTTTGTCGCCACTTCCAGAAGCAGACGAGGGTGTCACGCCTGTTGTGGATTTCACCACCTCCCCAGAGGGGCCAGCAAGACTGGGTAGTAAAGTCTGTGACAAAAGAGAAGACAGAAGATTCAGAATCCGAAGTTCAGAAGCCCAGGTCCCAGAGTGGAGCAGTGCTGTGGAAAAGCTCAAACCAGGTATGGTTATCATAATAGAATTATTATTACAGAAGCAAATCAGACCTAAGTTTGAAGTATAAAAATAAAGATATACAAATATAAAAGTAAAAAATTCACTGAATCCTTATAGTCTTAAAATTGGTTTAAAATGGAAATATCAGTGAAAAGTTCTAATATTTTTAGGTTTTTGCTGCTGCTGTAAGAGAATTTTATTTGTTTATTGTGGTAAAATATACATAACACAAAATTTATCACTTAACCGTTTTTAAGTATATAGTTCAGTGTGAATTAACCATTCACACTGTTGTGCGACCATCACCACCATTTTTATCCTTCCAAACTGATCCCCTGTGTCCTTTACCCTTAAAATTCTCCCCTCTCCCCAGCTCCTGGCAACCACCATTCTGGTTACTTTTAAATATACATATTTCCTAGCTCTGTCCACTGGAAAGACCCAAAGCAATGACCACCCGGTAGTAATGAGGACCCCCGATCCAGATTACAGTCTCTAAATACCATTCCCTACTAAAAGAAATCAGAGCTCCTTGGAGAAATGGACTGGGAAAGTACAAAGAGAACCTAGAATATCTTGTCATGCCAGGAACAAATAAGCCATCAAAGACGAATGGAACCGCGTCAAAAGGATAACACCACCAGCTTGAAGGGGCTTCCCTTGGTCTCAGATGAAATAATTTGAACATCAAAAAGAGAAATGAGCCCTGGCCTGCATGGCTCGGTGATTAGAGCATCAGCCCACACACTGAAGGGTTGCTGGTTTGATTCCTGATCAAGGGCATGTATCTGTGTTGGAGGCTTGATCCCCGGTCTCAGTTGAGGCATGTGTAGGAGGCAACCAATCAATGCATCTCTCTCACATCAATGTCTCTCTCCCCGAACCCCCAACTCCCTTTCACTTTCTAAAAATCAATGGGAAAAATATTCTTGGATGTTTTAACAAAACAGAGAGAGAGAAATGACCATCACTGATTAATAGGAAGAGACAAAGAGGGAGAAAAAAGTCATTAAATGTCATATTGGAGATTACTAGAACACTGCAAAATGATAATTAAAGGGACAGAATTCAGATTTATCCTACTTTCTAGTATGAACTGTATTTCAGGATAACCAAATAGCTCTAACAAATGAGGGGAAGTTCTTCTTAACAGAAT
>NW_006287904.1:4304269-4306846 GCF_000327345.1 Myotis davidii | reverse complement strand
GTGAAACTATTCCACAGGAAACCAGAGAAACAGAGGTGGCAGCAGCTCGCCTGGGTGAAGTAGGTCCTGGAGGAGTTGGAGCCCAGGAGCTTGCTCTCCACATGCTGCTGCACCCGCTCCAGGATGCTGTCCTCGTGCAGGAAGTGGACCTCGTGCTTCGTGGGGTGCACGTTGACATCCACGTTCTGGGGGCTGATTTCTAGGCTGGCAGAAAAAGAGACCAATCACCTCACACGATGGAGGACTGGGGGCGGGGGTTCACACATCGTACATGTGGTGGCCAAGCCGTGGGGAGACCCAATGACAAAATGGTCAAAACTTCAGGGTCAAGTCTGAGTGACCTGGGTTCCAAGCTGACTGCACTACGAAAAGCTGTGTAGCTTTGGTTAAGTTACATCATCTTTCTTTACCTCAGTTTCCTCATTTGTGAAGTGGAGATTAATTTCATATAAAGCATTTTACATGTAACTGGCACGTTTATTATGTCAGCTGTTGTTATCATTCCAGAACTAGTGTAATTTTTTATTATGTGACCTGGGGCAAGTCATTTAACTTCTCTGGGTCGGTTTTCTCATCTGTAAATGTGAACCTGTCCCCTACTTTTAGTTGGTATTACGTGAATATCAAAACAAGAATATATGTGAGAAAACTTTCTATCACTAAAATGTAATACAAGTCCGTGTAGCCCTGGTTGGTGCACCGAAGGGTCGCCAGTTCAATTCCTGGTCAGGGCAATTCCAGGTCGCGGGTTCAATCCCCAGTGGGGTGCATAGGGAAGGCAACCGATCGATGTTTCTCTCTCCCCCTTACTCTCTAAAAAAAAAATCAGTTGAGAGGATATGCAAGCTATCAACTTATGCCTCAGCTCCAAATCCATCTTCCATTGCTTGCTCTGAGATAATGGAGCTTTGCAATGTGAACCTTTGTCAGTAGGGGGCACTGGTGGGCCCCAGAAGGCGGAAGGGGTTTCTCTGCCAGGTTAGGGGCAACTTCTGCCTGGTTCAGGAGGCAAGCTCACATTTGTGTTACCAAGACAGCACCTGGCACCTGGCGGCTCTCAGGGAGATTCTGCTATGGGAGTGAACAAATGAAAGAGAACGGCGCCCTGCACTGTGAGAAGGGACAGAACACCCTTTGCGGGTGGGGCTTGGGGTTCACTCCCAGCAGCTGTTGGCCAACCATCTGTTTCAAAGAGGACAGCATGATGGAATTCTGTTTCTTGTGCCTCGTGGGCGGGCAGTTTGGTGCTACATTACCTGAGGTACAGGAACGGGTGTGTGTTCTTGGGTAAATATGCTGCATACACCGTTTCAATGGCTTTTTTTAAGGAAGCTGACTCTACCAGACGATCTAAAAAATAAAAGGGAAGGAAGCAGCTCACAACCGTCCTGACGGGAGAGGTGACAGGGGAACAGTCACGCCATGCCATGAGATCACCTCGGGAAGACCACCTCTGGGGGGACTCCCACATCAGACTCCCAGAAGGAAGAGCCCCCTTTCCCTGTGGCTCCTTTCCCCCATCCCACAATGGGCCTGGGCGTCCCTCCTTTCGCCAAGTAGCAGTAGGTCCTGCCTGCCCACTTCCTGCCCCCTCAGTCAGCCACACGGACTGCCCTTGCCCCTGCCCTTGCCGGGCAGTGGGTAGTCTGACGTCAGCTCTCAGACTTCTCATCCTGCCAATACACACTGGCTACTGGTCACACGTGCCACGTGCTGGGAGACAGTGGGCTGGTAAAAAAAACTCCCCCCTTACCTCCCCGACACCAGCACTACTAGAGCGCTGTGTGTGCAAGTGGTCAACTTAATTCCAATCAGAAGCGTGGCCTGAATTTATGAGGGAAGAATTCTTCTCTGGGTGCTCACGACATCCCCCTCAATAGCCTCACTGTGCTGTGTCCCAGGCTGGAGCAGGTGTGGGCACTCACAGAGGGACAGCTGGGGGCCCTCTGTGGAGCCTTCTGAACTTGAGACTTGCCACAGTGTTCTTTGTCCCTGCCAACTGAGCGCGCCTAGCATGTGAGACAACCGAATAAGAGCCTGACCCCTCTCTGCTATCGGGAACTTGGCTGCCAGACCAGATTAGCTAATGTTACGCAGAGCCTGTGTGGTAAACAGCCCACCAGAAGCATGGACGTTGATATACGCAGAGGCACTCACAGGGACCTTTGCTTGTCTGTTCGGTAGCTAACCATATGTTACAAAGCAGTTACTCTTCATGGTCAGGAAACAACAAATGAAAACATTTTCTGAGCCTTGGTGAAAGCAAGCTTTGTTAGAAGTCCTTCTAGCTTACGTCCCTCCCAACGAAGCTGGAAAAGACCCTGCCAAGTACAGATTAGCTCAGCAGAATGTGACTATAAAACACTGGCTCTCTCCTTACTGTTTCTATATTGTTTTGCACAACTGCTGTCATGTATTACTGAGGACATTCATAGCTGGTTATCACTATAAATGGAAGGGGGTGTTATATCATTTCCAGTAGCAAGCAAACAAAACAAAAATTATAAAATAGTTATGAATTGCTAAAGGACCTATGGGATAAAAATGGGAAGAACTAAACAAATGGAAAGATGCATT
>NW_006287904.1:4301253-4304209 GCF_000327345.1 Myotis davidii | reverse complement strand
AAAACAAAAATTATAAAATAGTTATGAATTGCTTCAAATGCTAAATGTAAAGGACCTATGGGATAAAAATGGGAAGAACTGAACACATGGAAAGATGCATCTTGTTTCTGGAATGAGACCGGGTTTGGGATTACTTGCTATTGCCCTGTCACCGTCTCTCAAAACCATGTAACATGCAATTAGGTTACAAGAGGCAGAATGCACACTGATATTGGCTTCACAGGCAGCAATCATGTAAACACTACGTCAGCAGAGAGATAAAGAGGGAAAGGGATCTGGGAAACTCCTAATTCCCTTAGTTAATTTTCTCTGTGATTTTTAGCCCTGTGCTTTATATTATAAAGAATTCTCATTCTTTAAAAAGAAAGATCTCAGGGGGCTTAGCACTCAATTTCTTCACTCACATTGCCTATCCCTCTGCCCTGCTGTGCAAGTTCCAGCAGTGGCCCTCCACCTAAGGGGAGATCACAGAGCTGCCTGGGGCCTGCTTGGAAAGGCTCCGATGCCAGCAGGTGACAAAGGTGCGCTGGCTCGCGGGGCCTGCCATGCCCTCTCCTGGGCACATCTCAGAGGGCTGAGCAGACTTAGACCAGAAATTAATTATAAACACTTCGAATCAAACCCCATTTCAGCACGAGGTGTTCCTGTGTCATCAGACCCGTGGATCAGGGTTTCCCATGGTCCCTAAACTCCATCTCCCTACTTGTTCTTTTCCCATTTCAGCACGAGGTGTTCCTGTGTCATCAGGCCCGTGGATCAGGACTTTCCCATGGTCCTGAACTCCCGTGGGCTTTGGCTTCACAGGCAGCAATCATGTAAACACTACATCAGCAGAGAGATAAAGAGGGAAAGGAATCTGGGAAACTCCAAATTCCCTTAGTTAATTTTCTCTCTGATTTTTAGCCTTGTGCTTTATATTATAAAGAATTCTCATTCTTTAAAAAGAAAGATCTCAGGGGGCTTAGCACTCAATTTCTTCACTCACATTGCCTATCCCTCTGCCCTGCTGTGCAAGTTCCAGCAGTGGCCCTCCACCTAAGGGGAGAGCACAGAGCTGCCTAGGGCCTGCTTGGAAAGGCTCCGATGCCAGCAGGTGACAAAGGTGCGCTGGCTCGCGGGGCCTGCCATGCCCTCTCCTGGGCACATCTCAGAGGGCTGAGCAGACTTAGACCAGAAATTAATTATAAACACTTCGAATCAAACCCCATTTCAGCACGAGGTGTTCCTGTGTCATCAGGCCCGTGGATCAGGACTTTCCCATGGTCCTGAACTCCCGTGGGCTCATCTCCCTACTTGTTCTTTTGCACTTACGGTTGATGAAGAGTAAGAAGATGCACTTCTTCACCGAGTAGTTGGCATTGGATATGTAGCCTTTCATTTTGAAGGCGAGTGTTTTATCCTCACACCCAACTTCTATCAATTCTCTGGTGGGAAAAGAGAAATTGTGAGGCTTTTGAACACATCAGAAAGTTCAGACATTATACAGAATGTGAATTGGAAAGATCAGGGCTCCTTCCCATAAACAGACTACCAAACGAGGGCCCGTGACTTGGTCTGCTGAGGTCCCCTGGGCCCACCATCAGTCCTGTCCATGTTTTGAAGCACTCCCGTGTATGCAAGCACTGCTCTCATCAGGGCTCCTTCCCATAAACAGACTACCAAACAAGGGCCCGTAACTTGGTCTGCTGAGGTCCTCTGGGCCCCCCATCAGTCCTGCCGTGTTGAAGCACTCCCGCTGTATGCAAGCCCTGCTCTAGTTGCTGGGACAGGACATGTGCTGAAACTTATTTATCTTAGTAACTACATCCCAAAGATGAGGTTCTTAAAGAACTGGTCTCTGCTGAATCCCTTTCTATACTGAATCACATGGGGCTCCCGTGTGGTGTCCTCACACAAGCCACACGCATTTTTGGCCCGAGGTGTGGGTGTGGGTGGGGATAAGGATGGGGGTGAGGGGACATCTTCCTAAGTGCGGTCCCTCTGCCTGGAAAACTTCTATTGTCAGCTCATTAGCTCCTCCTTGCATCTCAGGGATTACTTCCTCAAAGAGCCTTCTCTGACTGCCTCCCTCCATGGCCCCAAGAGTGTCTCCCACTGCCGTATATCCTTTGTAGCAACTAGCACAATCACTAATGAATGGCATAATTATTTTGTGTGTCTTTCCACTGAGTCTACGAGTTCTCTGAGGGCAGGTATCATTTCTGCTCTATTCCCTATGTATCTCTAGCATATAGTGCAGCACCCAGCCAATGGCAGACACACACTGAGCATGGCTGGCCATAGTGGAAGCTTCCTACACAGGGCAGTCACATGTGCTCTGGGTCTGAGTACAGGGTAGAGCTGGCAGTGTTTCCCATGCACAGCGAACCCACAAACCCTTTCTTCCCAAAATGTCTCTAGAGGCTGGTGTCCTGGAGACACGCTTTGGGAACCGCTGCTCTGCGGGAGTTCTCATCTCTTAAGATGCCGGCAATGTCCTAACAACGAACACTGAGGCTTCTCGTTGGTCAAGGAGCTCTAAAAGTTTCACCAGAAAGTACACTCTCATTTAAAAGTATACTAGATTACTTTTAGCTCTGGGAGCACAAACTTTAAAACAATTAATTCATCACCACATAATTAGTAAGAAAAAGGTAATTAAAAGTAAATTGACTGCTCCCTAGTTAGAAGTTTGGTTTTGCTCCAAGAATGAGTAATTGGTCCTTCAAAGCGGAAAACGGGGTTCTGTGACTCCTGCTGCTGCTGTTACGATTGTTTGAAAAAGGGGAGTCAGAGGCTGTCTCCTTCACCTCGGTATCCCTAGCACCTGAGGCACACTTGGCATAGAGAGAGAAGGATGTTGGGATTTTTTCGCTCAGATTACGACACTGGCACTTGGACTTTGTACACTCCTGGGATGCTGGCTGGGTATGTGTGACGGACACGGTGGTTTGGGTGGTGGGGGAAAGGAGGGCCG
>NW_006287904.1:4284447-4300813 GCF_000327345.1 Myotis davidii | reverse complement strand
CTCACCTGGCTGGGAAACAGACGATACATGTGACTGGCTGTCTCCCAGCTGTGATGGCAACAGTGTAACCCCACCTCCAAGGGCAAACCATAAAAAGCCATTTTCCCTGTATAATACGTAACTATCCCCTATGAAATAAGAACTTACTTTTTTAACTGAGAAACTGATGCCTGAATTGTGTATTGAATACCTGGCAAGGAGAAAAACAAAACAGTAAGCAGAGTGGCCAAGTGCACCAGGCATGTCAGAGCCCCCTTTCAGTTCATACATTGATGGAGTCAGTCAGTGATGTAAACAAAGATAGACACAAAGGGAAACATCATGTGTCTTATTTTAGCCACAGGACAGTAAGCCAGCAGACCCTTCACGGAGCTAGCAGTGCTAAATGTGGCTGATGCAACAGAAGACAGGGTTCCACTCTGCATTTCTAGGCTGCTGACCAGACCCAGGGCTATCTCAGTACAATTTCCTCCTTGCCTAGTTTATTCTCATAAACTCAAAAGGTCTGGGTTGCCTCAAGGACAGCTTGAGAACTCAGCTTAACAGCCCTGCACTCTTTTACTCTCGCTCAGAGCCTCCCATTACACCGCTCCTCACCCACATCTTCCCCAACCCGACGTCCTACGCCAGTGTCTCCCAGCCTCTCCTCCCAGCCGTTAGTCATCACTCCGCCCCCACCTGCCCCACGAAGGGTTATGTCTAATAAAATGCACTAATTCAATAACAACGAATAATTATCTCTACCGCACCTCGGCCCCTAACCACCCACTAGAGCTCTTTTACTTCCAGGAGATAATGAATATTCTGACACTGACTCAGACAATTCCAGGGAATAGTAAAGAACCTTGATGTCTGGGTCCGTTCCACTTTATTAGGGGCAAATGTTTTATTCATTTTTGATTTTTCAGAAATGCTGCAAAGTAGTTAACATGTCTGTTATAATCCAAGGAAATGCAGGCTCAGCGAGCCCATGCTGGGGCCACTGTGCCAGCAGATTAAGTCTATCGTAACGTTGTTTCTCTTGCCTGGAATCCCTTCACCTTCTTCTGTTAACAGTCCCTAGTCTCCCTGTGGGACACTACCCCTTCCCCAGCCTCAGACTGCCAATCAGGATATCTTCTCCCCAGGGACATGGGACATGATGGGGGACCCAGGCTACACCAACCAGATGCCCTCCCGGGAAAGAGACCTCTGAGCAGAACCAAGAACAGAATGAAAGCAACTGAAACAGGGTCATGACATGAGATGGCCGAAGCCACCCTGGTTCTTGTCCTCCCCGAGCAGCAGCTGGCCACGCTTCTCCCGCTCGGTGAGTCACTCCCAGCCTTCCAATAAATTTATTCTGGGCTCAGAGAGGAGGGGAGAGGGGGTGGGTGCAGGGGGAGAAAAAAAAAATTTATTCTGGGCTCCAGTTAGCCAGTCAGCCTGTTTTGCTTGTCACCAAAGAATCCCCACCGATACAGACACCAACTGCTCTCTCCTGGGGACGTGAGAGAAAAGCCAGAATTAGCGACTAAGCCTTGGCCTGCAACATTCTGCAGCCAGGACGGCTGTTTCCCAGCCCAGCAGCTGTCTTCAGTTCACAAGCATGGGAGCCCAGCCCTCTGGTGAGATCTCAGAGACTGAACTGTACCTGCCAACAACTTCCAGAATCTTCCCATACTCTTCACTTGGATTTTTTAAAGCTTTCCTCCTGGTGGAAATGTTGTAAAAAAGGTCCTCCACCTGAACAGAAGATTGAGCTTTCTTGTAAATTCACAGATGTGGACATAAAGCACCAAGCAGTCCACCTATAGCTGGGTGTTAAGGCAGAGAATCCTACTGTTTACCGACAGCCCGGGGCAGCCTTAACAAAGGAAATTAGGCATTATTTTCCTGCCTCCCACTTTCACTCGCTGAGTTCTCTAACAGGTACTGGGGCTTAGCTCTAAGTCAGGCCCTTCGCTTTGTACTGGGAATATGAAGACAAATAATGCACAGACCTGCCCAGAATCGCACAAGATTTATGGGGCAAACATAAATTTACAGATAATTATAAGATCACACGGCATTCAAACATTTTTGAACTAAGAATAATTACACCATTTCTAAGCTCATTCGGGGTTCTTAGACATCACAACGCAGTCACCTGAGAGTGAATCCCTGTTAACACGAACCACTCTGCCTCCTGCCTCATCGAGCCCAGGACGTGGCGTCTCCAGGGAGCTGTGCTCTAGCTGGGGCTGGAGGCTGGAGGTGGGATGCATGGCAGTGGGATGCTTTACAGAACCACAGAATGGGAAGAGCCCACATGTGGCATCATAGAAATAGGGCAGCATCATGGACTTTCTCCTGATGACACACTCAAATTACTCCAACTCCCTCTGAGTGGGCCGGTATTCTTTACTCCCCTGGCTAGATGAGAAAAGTGAGGTGAAGGGACAGTAAATGACGTGACTGTGGACACACAACCACTGAAGGAAAGGCTGGGACTCTGACCTCTTCTGGAGCCAAGCTCAAGGTTCTTCCAATGCCAACTGCCCTGCCATCCTAAGAAAAGAAGCTCCCAGCTTAAAAAAGATGAGGGGGTGGACAAAAGCCAATAATCATTGATCTTGTGTAGAGGGTGATATCCTGGGGTCTCTATTAACTAGCAGAGATGCATTTTGCTGTTATTTAGAAAGTCAGAGGCAATTTTATTTCAATATTTATATGAATTCTTTTCCAATAATCCCCCTCCTGTGTCCTATTCTCACCGTGATCTGGGTCCCCTGATTGCCTGCACATGGCTTAGGAGGAGCTTTCAGTTTTCCATCGGAGTAACTTGCTCTAAACAGAAAATAAAACAGATTATAAACATCCAATAGAAGCAGAAGAGATACTTACTCATCCAACAGAGAAAAAAGAACATTATGCCAATGACACATTAAAATATAGCCATGTTATATATTTTCTTAATAACCATTTCTTTATTTTTCCACTACTGCCATAATCATTCCAAATGGATACCAAAAAAGTGTATATATCCCTTTTCTTTTAGCAAATGTTGCTTTTTAGTTCTTGAGTTTTGAGCTATAAAGAATAGTTTTGCCAGTGCCTAAGATGACAGTCAATTTTTTTCAGTAATTCTGCTATCATTTATTGAGGGGCTACCATGTACCAGGTCTGCAGAGACCCCGGCAACAAAGACAGGCCTTAGAAAGCTCTTGATCTAGTGAGGGCACCGACTTTTACCAAAAGGGGAGAACAACGGGCTAAGTGACCTAGAGAAGAAGACAGCCAGCCTGGGGTGAGAATGGGGGCAGGTGGAAGTGTCACAGAAGAGGTGACAACTCACCTGGACTCTGGGAGGAGTAAGTTTCAGGAGGAGAGGTCAGGGAAGATAACCCAGGAAGAGAAAAACAGAGGCTTTAGAAAACACGGGAGTGGGGGATGTGTGGAGAGGGGCTGGAAGGTGGACTGAGAGCACATTAGGAGGGCGCTGGCTGCCATGATGATGACTGGATTTCATCCTGCCCCAGAATGGGAGCCAATGGAGGTCCTGAGCAGGGGCAAACACGCCCCAGAGATGAAGGAACAGAAGTTGTGCCTCAGGCTCCCCATTTTGTGAGGAGGGATTCTAATCCTATCAGCCCTCCTCCACCCAGGTCCTAGGGCAGTTATATTCAGAGTCAAATTCCTCTAGCATCAGTGCTGGATACGCTGAAATGCTCTACCCCCCTCTACTTCACACATCTGTCTGCTCAAGGGACCGAGAAACAGGCAGAACTGCCCACCAGTGAGTGGCCAGAACCTAAAAAAAAAACAAAGATGTGATTCTGATTCCTTGAATCCTGTTTTTGTTCTGTTCCAAGGCCGTTCATCAGTTTCTGAAAACTGTGCCAGCAGGACAGAAGATCGGCGGCACCCACAAGAAGGCATGCCAGCCCAGGCATGCACGTGTGGCAGGGAGTGGTGGCTCCCGAGCCAGCTGGGCAACCAGGAGCCTCCAGCACCCCAGCCGCAGCCCTGCAGTCAGCTCAAAGCAATACCCTACCACTTAGAATATGTCTATGTAATAGACAGCTTGCCAGACACATGTGATATGTCACATCTTATCTTCAAATAAGATTATTATCTAATAACCTTCCCTAATCCAAAGGGAGGCGAGAAAATTTACCCAAGAGCTCAGCCACAAAAGGTAACATGGCTGTGTAGATGGGATTACTTTGAGATGCAGCTGTAAAGTACACCTCTGGGTGAACATCAATGAAAAAAGAAGACAGCGCTGTACCTGTACGCGCACTTCCCATCAGCTGTTTTGGTTGTGATAGTAACGTGAGCCACGTGGCTTATGCTGGCCAAAGCCTAGGATGAAAAGGAAATGGAATGAAAAAAATTCACTGCTGAGTCAATCCTGCCACATCATTAAGGGAAAGGCTATTGACACTGCCTCTTCCACTCTGTATCAGCATGGCAACAATGCGTACCCTGTTCACTCATTTTGATAACATGTTTTAAAAACAAAGAAGGGTATCAAATTGAATCTGTAGCATAATTACTAACACCAGGGAAAATATATTAAAAGTCCAAAAGGACCCTGACCAGTTTGGCTCAGTGGATAGAGTGTCGGCCTGCGGACTGAAGGGTCCCAGGTTCGATACTGGTCAAGGGCATGTACCTTGGTTGCGGGCACATCCCCAGTGGGGAGTGTGTATGAGGCAGCTGATCGATGTTTCTTTCTCATCAATGTTTCTAACTCTCTATCCCTCTCCCTTCCTCTCTGTAAAAAATCAATAAAATATATATTTTTTAAAAAGTCCAAAAGGAACACCAAATAATTAATGTATAAATAGCAATTCTGTTTAGATGTAGAACATGTTAAATATTCTCAGTGATTTGTCTTCTAAAAATTTTAAAGCCTGAACTTCAAAAATGGATATCAGAGTCACTCCAAATAGGTCATATTGTACACATTTTTCAAAATTTCTGTAAGCAATTACATGTTTAGAAATATAAATTTAAAATTATGCAATTAAGACAAAACAAATTAAAAATGACCAATTTTTCCCCTTTATAATCAAGATTGGTTTCTCCCTTTGAAATCTTTATCTTCTTTCTTTTTTTTCTTTTTTTGTTAATCCTTACCTGAGGATATTTTTCCATTGATTTTGAGAGAGAGTGAAAGGGCGAGAGAGAGAGAGAGAGAGAGAGAGAGAGAGAGAGAGACAGGCAGAGAAACGTCGATGTGAGAGAGGCACATGGACTGGCTGTGGGCCCCAACCAGGGCCGAGGATTGAGCCTGAAACCGAGGTATGTGCCCTTGACCGGAACTGAACCCAGGACCCTTCAGTCCATGGGCTGACGGTCTATCCACTGACCCAAACCGTCTAGGGCTGTATCTCTTTCACGAGGATATCATAGCATATAAAAATGCAACCAGGCGCTGTGAGGCGTCTGTGTGACAGCATCTCAGGAGGCAGTGAGTGTAGCCCATGGCAGGTTTGGTTCATTAATAAGGAATACGGCTCAGGCTCAGAGAATTTCTCTGGTTTATGTAGTTGAGCTAATTTGCATTATTAAAAATAATTCTGAGACCTGTGTAAGGAAGGACATTGCATATACATGGGACTACAATACTACATAACGCCAGGGAGAGAGGGTGCCACTGGCAGAGGGACCCTTTATACTGGCACTGGAGCCGCTAGAGAGGAACACAGGCACTGGAGTCAAACTCGCAGGGTTCCAAACTCCGTGTCCGTTTCCTCGCATGTAAAGCAGGGTAATAACAGAACCCCCCTGCAGAGCGGTCAAGAGTAAAAGAGTTAATATGTACAAAGTGCGGAGAACCAGGGTGGCACCCAGAAATCCCTCAATAAATTTTCTTCTGTAATTACAGTGAAATAACAACCCAAAGATACCCTACAGCTAGGCAGAGGTGCCAGGAGGTCATGGGCTTAGAAACTGACCCAGGAAATTGCAAAGCCAGAAGGAAACTGCTTTGCTAGAACTCGATCTGAGGCATATACTTAAAATCAGGGAAGCCCCAGGGTCGTTACCCTAACACTGCCCTTGCCTGTAACAATTCAGGCTCTCCGTGAGCCAGAGGGTGCTTGGGAGCACTCTGGTTTGACCTAAATTACAGTGACTGGGTCACGGTTGCCTTTTAATTTTAAAAAATTAAATAGAATACATGCACATACGAAAACTGGAAAACTAATTCTCCTCCCCCAGATAACTACTCCACAACAACTTCTTGGTACCCTAGCACCTCCAGAAAGGAATACAGCCCTGCCAACACTTGAATTGGGACCGAGTGCCACCCTCTTCTGACCTCCAGAATTGTAAGATAACAACTGTGTTGTTTTAAGCCACTAAGCAGCAACAGGAATGTAACACAATGTGTTTGAAAAATATACATATTTTACTTATGAATGCTATCTCTATAAATATACCCTAAGGAATGTAATGCAATGTGTTTGAAGTGTATACATATTTTACTTATGAATGTTATCTCTATAAATATACCCTAAGGAAATAACTGAATAAAACACAGTGTATGCACATGAATAGTCACAGAGCATTACACAGGAAAAAGTAGCAAAGGGCATAAACATTCAAAAAGAAACCATCTGAATAGACCACAGTATATACATGTAATAGAATACTATGTAGTCATTCAATTTTATGTAGGTCTATGAATGAAAACATATCCACAGAATGTCGTCATAAAAATATAAGATGCTGGGGAGGCAGGGCGGGGAGGGGAAGGGAAAAAAAAAAGTAAGATACTATGGTAGTCTCAAAGATATTTTTGTCTATTTTCTATAACATATATTCCAATGCTACATCATATAATTTCATCCACATAGATTTCAGTATATATCTTAAAAGATAAGGACTCAAAAATAACCCATGACGCCATTTTTAAACCAAGCAAATTAACAATAATTTCTTAATACTGTCAAATAACCAATCTGTGTTCAAATATCTGTGCCTCAAAAAAATTTCACACTTTTGCTCAAGTCAGAATCCAAGGAAGGGCTATACTTTGGAGATGGTTCATGTGGCTCTTAAATCTCTTGTCATCTACAGGTTCCTGCTCCTTCTCTACTTTTCTTTGCAGTTTATTTGTCGAAGGAAACAAGTCTTTTATCATGTCTTTCCCAACCTCAGGATCATTTACTGTGCTCCTTTGCCCCCTGTATTTTCTGTGTATTGGTACTTGAATTTAACTACTGATCAGAGTCCCATTTTATTTTTGGACAGGAAGCCTTTGTAGGTGGTATTTCATTCCTCCATCAAGAAATACATAATGTCACAGGGGTCCCTATAGATAAAGTCTATGGTATATTAAATATTTATAAACAAATCTCAGTTCTGGCAAATTGAATTTAAGTTTGTTTAGATTTACTTTTATCTAACAAGTAAATAGTATCATATCTTGTTTATCTACCGAGAAACATGCTGACATATGGAAGAAATGTCATCACAGGCGGATAGCTCACACATTTATTGAACCCTTAGCTTACCTCACCGCGAAAGCCATAGGTAGAAATATTAGCTAAATCCTCAAAGGACTGAAGTTTACTTGTAGTGAACCTCTCACATACAATATCTAGGTCTTCTTTCTAGAAGATACCAAAAAATAAGTATATTATTATATTACTCATTTTTTTCGAAATCCTTTTGAATCTCCCTCTTCTTGAATGAATCCAAGAAGATGTTCCTCTGAGGCGAAGAGTTTCTAAATGAGCAGTAACTTGCTCACTTGGCACCCAGAACACCACACTGGCCTGGTGCTCCTTCCTCCTCCCTGGTCTCATTTCTGTCTCATTTGCTGGGTTCTGTTACTCCCTAACAGTGGAGTAACCCAGCACACCTCCCTTGGCCCTCTGCTCTACCTGCACACTCTCTCTTGACAATCTTATCCTGTCTCATGGATTTTATAAAGATTACCAGTTTTGCCCTAACCGGTTTGGCTCACTGGATAGAGCGTTGGCCTGTGGACTGAAGGGTCCCAGGTTCAATTCCGGTCAAGGGCATGTACCTGGGTTGCGGGTACATCCCCATTTGGGGGCGTGCAGGAGGCAGCTGATTGATGTTTCTCTCTCATCAATGTTTCTAACTTTATCCCTCCCTCTCCCTTCCACTCTGTAAAAAATCAATAAAATATATTTTTAAAAAAAGATTACCAGTTTTTATAAAACTTCTTTAGTAAAAATCTAGATGTATTTTACAGATACATTTAATTGTAGTAAAAAATTATAGACCAGAGATTCTTATAAAACTCACTAAACCATGTTATCTCTTTGCTCAAAACCCTCTAACAGCATTCCCCCTTAGTCAGAGTAAAAGCCAAAGATTTCACAACCGCCCACAGGCCCACATTCTGCTTATCCCTCAGATCTTATCTCCTGTTCCAGTCACACTGGCCTCCTTGCTGATCCTTAACTATGTCAGGCATGCTTCCATTTCCTGGTTTTTGCAGGTACTGCTCTCTTTGCCCAGAACACTCATCCTTTAAATGGCCTCATGACTCACTCCTTTGACCTCCTCATTCCCCTGCACAGGGCCCAGTAGAGAATAGGAACCAATAAACAATTATTGTTGCTGTTGCATTTTTCAGTCAAACAGTCCCATCCACTAAAGCCCAGTTCCTAGAACAGGGAAAGGTTCTGCCACTTCCTGCAGGTATCTCACCGAGCACGCAAACATCCTGCTCCTCTGAGTCTGAGGTTCTACTTACCCTGATGCCGGTGCCATTGTCTTGGATCTGAATCAACTTCAGGCCTCCCTCTTTTACAACCACTTGAATACTTGTGCATTTGGCATCTAAACTGGCAAATCAAACAGAAAAAGAAATATCAGTCTGTAACTACCTGAATGCATAAATTTTCCTATGAGCCACGAATAAAAAACAAAGTCCAAATAAATATAAGACTGTCTGATCCCTGTTTTCCCTTTGTTTTACAGGCTCTGTGACTACACTGTTATGTTTAGAGAAAGGGGAGAGGCAGAAGGGGCTAATCATCAACTCCAATAGGATATTCACCACCATTTCTGTTCCTCTAGGAAAGTGACGTTAGAAGTAGGTCCCTTCAGCACATGCCTCTTTCTTACCCTCTTCTCTACTAATTCAACCATCTGTTACTTGAACTTGATTGAGCCTCAGGTTCCTAAATGACTCTATTAAAATGTCGTTAAAAATTCTACATGTTTCTCTCCACTTTTCCCTTTTCTTTCAGAAAATATATATTGGGGGAAAGAAAATATGGCAATGCAGAAAGTTCTTTAAGAAGCTAATGAATATTCTGTGCCTTCAGAGAATAGCCTACAAGCACAGAGCACCTGCTAAAGAAAACAGACTTAGGCTGGTGCTGTGTGAGAAAGGTAAGTTATGGATTCCTCACACAGAAATTCCTTACTTTAGAAATAAGACAATTCGTTATTTAAAGACCTTTCTCAGGAGCCCCTGAGTTGAAGTTGTTTAGCCATCTTAACTTACATATTAAAAGGAGCATAACTGTATGTTCATAGCAGCACAATTTACAATAGCTAAGATTTGGAAACAACCTACTAGAAAGTGCCCATCAGCAGATGCGTGGATTAAAAAACTGTGATACATCTACACAATGGAATACTACGTTGCTATAAAAAAGAAGAAACTGTTACCATTTGTAACAGCATAGATGGAACCGGACAGCATTATGCAAAGCGAAATGAGCCAGTCGGAGAAAGTTAAGTATTACACGATCTCACTCGTATGTGGGATCTAATGATCAACATAATTTGATGAACAAGAATAGATTCAGAGACAAATGGCAGGGGAAGGGGGATTAGAGAGCAACCAAAGGACTTGTATGCACGCATATTAGCAGAACCAATGGACACAGACACTGAGGGGAGGAGGGCGCCTTGCCTGGGGGGAGGCATGTATATATCTGATATGCAGGATGTATTTTCATTGTGACAAATTGAACATAATTAAAGCATAGTGATTAATCACAAAAACAATATGTAATTATGTATGTGTTTTCCGATGGTCTTAGGCGACTCCTGTGAAAGGGTCGTTCGACCCCCAAAGGGGTCGCGACCCACAGGTTGAGAAACGCTGCTTTAGACGATTACAAAAAGCATAACTGGATCCATAAAAAGTCTCTGCTTATGGAATTAATGATAAGCTACTGAACTAATGTTTAGTTTTGTTGTACAGGATTCTGCCTGGCACAGTACAACAGGCCCAGCATGTTCAGTGTTCATTCCAACACTGCAGACACAAGCCAGCCTTTATGAATTAAAGTCAAACGGAGAAGCCCGCCCTGGTTCCCTGTTCCCGCTATTGTCTGCCTCCTAATCCCCGCCTGGCCTTTGCCAGGCCTGTCGGACCCACTGTTCTTTCAGTCCCGCTCTCCCGGGCAGTTTGTTTTCACAACAAATCCCTTTAAACGTGCCCTTCTTCGCTGGGGCATTTTTTTTTCTTTTAAGGTATGGATTTCTCTAATAACAATTGACTTTAGCACAAAGTTCTTCCGCAATGTTAGGAACATGTCTTTTTTGAGGTTTACAGTTTACACCATCTTTCTTTCCATGTTTTTAACCTTTCCCCTCCACATTGTGTGGCATTTCCAAACTTCAGAATCCACGGAATACGCCATAAAAGGACAGGAAAGCACCAAGTGGGACCACTAATTTGGCAACAGGAAAATCACAAGTTAAACCCAGAGAAAGGTCATCAGCCTGTCCTAAAATCTTGACTATTTTTAATAGAACTCAAAATTTGTACTCTTGAATGTGCATGATTTTTTGGAATAAGCATGTAACTGATAAGATGAAGGATGAAAGGAGATGTTTGGGGGCGGGGGGGGCAGGAGACATATGTAATGCTCTTTGTAATACTTTAAGCAATAAAAAAATAAAAATAAATAAATGCTAGAAAAAAGAAAAAGAAGAAAGGAGATGTTTCTCCCCCACCGAAAACTTGCATCTTTTGCGACTCTAACTTGAGAGGCAATTCCTTTAGTTAATGGCACCATTAAAACGACACTGCGTAGCCCGCGGCGCGCGCCCCCCGAAAGCCTAGAAAAGTATCGCGACAGCGCGCGGGAAGCGAGAAGGCAGGACCCTTAAAGCCTCCGCCACTGTGGGCATGCGCTGTACACGCCGCCGCCGAGGGCAGGGAGGCGTGTCCGCACCATCCCTGCGCGGCCCGTTAAGTCGTAGCTTCTAAGGAGGCCCGGCTTGACTCCCTCCGTACCAGTTCTCGATCATCTCCTTGATGGCATTAGCCGGCCGCTGGATGACTTCCCCTGCCGCGATGCGGTTCACCACAGTCTCGTCCAGCCGCCGAATAACGCCCGCTACAAGCGACATTTTGGCGCCAGAGTCCAGGTCACGTTGAGATGCTCACTGGACGTGCCGTCAGCCAATCACTACAGCGCTTCGTGCTTACGCTATTCCCTTCACTGTGTACGCGGCGCGGCCCCCCTCCCCCACCCTTTCCAGCGGCAGCGCCGTTTCCGAGCGAGGGAGCTATTGATTGGGCAGTTTGGACGTCAGTCAAGTTCCTTAGGTCCGGGGGTTCCTGGGCCTCTTCGTCCCGCCCTAAAGCAGCTTCCGCCCAGCAGCTAGAAGGATTTGCGCTTGCGCGACAGAAATCACTGTCCACTCTTTCGGCCAATCGGAACGCAGATGCCCTAGCGGGAGCTGGGTGTCGCGCGACTCGGGTGATCTTGCGCAGAGCGTAGGTGGCGTTTGGCGCTTGCTCCTACTCCGCCTGTCTCTTTGCAGCCTCCGGGAGATCCGCTCCGCTCTTCTAACCTCCGGCATCATGTGGATGACACCTAAGAGAAGCAAAATGGATGTGGAGGAGGCTCGGGGGTTCCGGCCCGAGTGGACCCAGCGTTATTTGGTGGTGGAGCCGCCGGAGGGCGAAGGGGCCCGCTGCCTGGTCTGCGCCCACCTCGTCGTATCCGCTAGCGAACGCGACGTCAGGCGCCACTACGAGGCCGAGCACAGGTACTACCAGCGGTATGTGGAGGAGGGCGAGCGCGAGGCCCTGGTGGAGCGCCTGCGGCAGGGCGACATTCCGGAGATGGTCCCGCCCACTCCCGAGGAGAGAGCGGCGCGTGCAGGCCTCGGCATCGCCCGCCTCTTGGCCCTGAGGGGTCGCGGCGGGGGTGAGGGGGACTTTGTGTACCAGTGCCTGGAGGTGATGCTGAATGATGTGCTGCCGGACCACGTAGGCGTCTTGGGTGGCATTGATTTATCCCCAGAGACCATCCGGCAGAGGGTCCTGAACATTAACGAGAACCTCCGCAGCCAGCTTTTTAACCGAGCCAAGGATTTTCGAGCCTATTCCCTGGCCTTGGATGACCAGGCCTTTGTGGCCTATGAGAACTATCTCCTGGTTTTTGTCCGCGGCGTGGACGTGGACTTGGAGGTGCAGGAAGAGCTGCTGACCATTATCAACCTGACGAATCACTTCAGTGTTGGTGCTCTCATGGCGGCAATCCTTGAGGCCCTGCAGACGGCCGGGCTTAGCCTGCAGCGGATGGTGGGACTAACCACCACCCACACCCTGCGGATGATTGGTGAGAACTCTGGACTGGTGTCGTACATGCGAGAAAAGGCTGTAAGCCCCAACTGTTGGAATGTCATCCATTACTCGGGATTCCTTCACTTGGAGCTGTTGAGCTCCTACGACGTTGATGTTAATCAGGTCATTAGTACCGTATCGGACTGGATACTGTTGATTAAGACAAGAGGCATCCGGCGACCCGAATTCCAGGCTTTACTAACTTCATCGGAGTCAGAGCATGGCGAAAGGGTTAATGGACGGTGTCTGAACAATTGGCTGAGAAGAGGGAAGACTTTAAAGCTAATATTTTCATTAAGGAGAGAGATCGAAGCGTTCTTGGCTTCGGTGGGGGCAACAACAGCCCATTTCTCAGACCCAGAGTGGCTCTGTGATTTTGGCTTCTTGGTGGATATTATGAACCACCTCCGAGACCTCAGTGAACTACTGCGATTCAATAGAGTCTTTGCTGCTACTGCATTTGACCATATCAGTAGCTTTGATGCTAAGCTGAATTTACTGCACAGACATATTGAGGAAAAAAATCTCACACACTTTGCTGCCTTGAGAGAAGTCGTTGATGAGCTTAAACAGCATATTAAGGAAGAAGACAAAATTCTTGATCCGGGTAGGTACAAAGTGGTGATCTGTCGCCTGCAAAAAGAATTTGATCGACATTTCAAGGACCTCAAGTTCATTAAAAAGGACTTAGAACTCTTTGCAAATCCATTTAATTTTAAAGCTGAACATGCACCTATTGCAGTAAGGATGGAGCTAACAAAACTTCAAGCAAATTCTGACCTTTGGGAGGAATACAGAAACAAAGACCTGGGACAGTTCTATGCTGGATTGTCTGCTGAAACTTACCCGATTATCAAAGGGGTTGCTTATAAGGTGGCATCCTTGTTTGATAGCAGTGAAATCTGCGAAAAGGCTTTTTCATATTTGGTTAGAAACCAGCACACTCTGAGCCAGCCGTTAACAGATGAGCATCTCCACGCCCTGTTTAGGATCGCCACAACTGAAATCGAGCCACATTGGGATGCTCTTGTGAGAGCAAGAAATCCTCCTAATCCGTAAGCTTTTGTAGTACAACACTCAACGAGAATCCAGTCCTAAAAGCAAAAATTTGACTTTTCAAGTTTACTCATTTGGAGCGTGAGAATGCACCAAGTTTATTCATTCACATTGATAACAACTGAGTTTCTTCTGACTTTTTTTTCTCATCTCAAGAGGCAGCATGGGACTGGAACATGAAACACCTCTTTTCAAACTTAATGTCAAAGTCGTTGTCTTTTGCTTTTATGACATAATTGTTTTTAAAGAAGTTTAGTACTGATGATGTGAATTGAATTAGGAGTCTGTTTTTAAGGTGTTTTGAAGAAATTTTAGGTCATATTTTTTTAAAAATGTTACAATTCTGATACATATAGTCTAAAATTATCAACTCCTTAATTGTATGTTTGAGCCTATTTGCAGAAATTCAAATAGCAAGTTCAGAAGTTCCTGAAAAGGAAGAACATACATTCAGTGGAGGTACTTGTCTGTCAAAATGTTTGAAACTTTTAAAAAACATTTGTGAGTCTGGAGTAAATATTGGCAGATTTCCTCCCTCTGACCTCTTCCCTATCCACCACAGTGATAATGATATTCCTAATAGAGGAAATAATCAAAATTTTAGGAGCAAGAATTATTATTTTTTTAATTTTTTTATATATTTTATTGATTTTTTACAGAGAGGGAGAGAGAGGGATAGAGAGTTAGAAACATCAATGAGAGAGAAACATCGATCAGTTGCCTCCTGCACACTCCTCACTGGGGATGTGCCCGCAACCAAGGTACTTGCCCTTGACCGGAATCGAACCTGGGACTCTTGAGTCTGCAGGCCAACACTCTATCCACTGAACCAAACCGGTTAGGGCAAGAATTATTTTTAAATTGCTGATTAGAAGGCTTCCTGTAATTTGGAGGTCAGACTAACCAATTATTGGAGGTTTCCCTGAATTTTTCACAGTTGGGTGCTGTTTTACTAGTTCACCTATTAAAGGACTATGGTAAGTATAGAATCTTAATGATTGCCCATTAGTAATGCTTTTTTTCTATTGTAGACAAATGTTTGGCCCTGGCAAGAAGGATGAAGCAAAATATTTTTGCACTGCAGGATCAGGAGGTGTGAGATACTTTAGCTTCTTTGTCCTATCTGCATGGGTGTTACTGCTTTTAAAGGAAACTTTTTACTTTATAGTGATAGACCAGATTTTGTTAGCTGATAGAAGTGCATTTATTAGAGATTTTGAAGCTGCCCCACATTCTTTATTTAAGACAGTGCACAAGTAGAAGTATTTAACTCAAGAAGCAGCTTTATTCAGATTTTAGGAATTTCATATTTCTAGTGAGCCATCGGCTTTGTGCTAAAACAGTAATTTTCAAACTTATGTTAACCATGAAAAGGAAATTGTACAGTAAAGCCAAATATGTAAAATGACTTCCAAACAGGACCCAGTGTATAGATCCTCAAGTACAATTTGAAAACGTGTGCTAAAGTCCTGTCTTAACTATTGTTACACATTATTGTATGGTCATGAGTCCAGCAAATTCAAGGAACCAGGATACAACTAGGAATTGAGAAGGAACTGATGCCTCAGCAATCAAAGTAGTGCCAAAAGAACCAACTTGTGTCAGTGGTTCTCAATCAGAGGCAGTAAACCCTCTTTCCAGAGGATGTTGGGACATAAGGGGGATTTTTTTGGTTGTCCTAGTTGGTGGGGGGTTCTGATGGCATTTAAGTGCATAGGTCATCCTGGTACAGGAATTATCATTCCTCTCAAAGTGCCAGTAGGACCCTCCAGTGTAGATTATTTTACTTTGAGGGACAGGGAAAATTACCAGTAGAAGCAAAATTAGAAGAACAAGTTGGGCAAACTTGATAGGGGAGACTATTCCAACATTCTGAGTTTGGCTGGTAAGATAAAAGCCTCGACATGTTCCAGTAGCTCACAATAGCATTTATAAATCTGTAATCAATACTGAACCAGATTAAAGGACTCTATCTGTTACATATAATTCATTGAGGGCAGAAAAGCAAGTTTTATAACGAGATACTTGTTAAGAATGGTCAAGTTGAGATTTTGGTAAACGGAGTAGGCTTAAAACAACACAATGAAAATCCAACCAAACAAATCCAGTAATTTCCCAATAGTTTGGAGTATTCTCTTTCATGGCAAGTGCTTTATTGAAAGAATGACTAGAATACCTGAAAGCTGCTTCTGCTTTCTAACCCTGGTTCCTCAAATAGTGAAGTCTTGTACATTTTGTGAAGTTCTAGTATATATTTTGCTTACAGTAATAATAAAATTAGTTTGCATTATATAGTCATTGAGTGGGTGGGGAGGGGAGATATAAGTAAAGGATTTTAAATTGACCATGATTAATAGAGAATTTGCTATAAACTAGTTTTGTTTGTAGAAGAAAAATGTGTATTTTACTGTTTTCTGTGTTAAGTAATTCTGTAAGTGCATGGCAGGTTTTTTTTTTAATATTTTTAAAAAGTAGTTGTTACTGGTCTGTTGTGTCAGTGAATACAGTTAAAATAAGTACTATTTTTTTAAAAAACTTACGTCTTTATATTTCCCATTCCTACTAGTTTTCTTTAAAGATTTGTCTGTACTCCTGTTGTCCCACATTGTCACTCAAACTGCTCAATCAAGCTCACAAAGTTTTTGTGAATATTCTTACCCTCTGATACCACCACCGACCACTGTCCTTGAAGTAGATGTTTACTTGGCTTCGGGGAGATACCGTCTCCAGGTATGCATGCTCAAGTCTTTGCAG
>NW_006287904.1:4280457-4284422 GCF_000327345.1 Myotis davidii | reverse complement strand
CCTTAAATATCTGTGTTCTTGGGATAGTTAAGTTTTCTTATTCTACATCATCTTAACTGATCCCATTTCCTTTCATGGTTTCAGGTGTCACCTATATGCAAATGATTCCCAAATTTATATCTTCTCTCTAAGCCTTTCCTAACTCATATATCTAATTTGTCAACTTATGTCCATTTTGCTGTCTCAGGCAGCACAGTAAGTATGTCATTGACCTTGCCCCTAAACCTGCTTCTGTCATGTTTCCCCTTTTGGTCAATGGTACCACTACTACCCATTCAGTTGCCCTTGCCAAAGCCAAAACCTGAGTTATCCATGACTTTCCCTCTTCATATATCATAACATTCACAAAAACCTTTCTGTTAAGTCCACCGTCTACATTTTTCTTAATTCTCCAGTGCTACTCTTTGAATTCAGGCCATCAACCTACCTAAATGATAGCGACAGCCTCCTCATTAGTCTCCCTTTCTCTGGTTTTGATCCTTTTCCACACTACAGCCAGATTGTTCCAAAAGGCATATCTGGTCATATCACTACACTGCTTTCACCATTGCTGTAAGGATAAGGTAAATTTCTGTTCATCTTTCAGGTCTCACTTTATATACCACTTCCTCTAGGAAGCCTTCACTGATGCTCACTAGACTGTGTGCCCCTTCTACGCCCTCCCTAAGTACCTTTTTTCCCCCCAACCATACACTTAACACACTTAATTGTTACTTACTTAACACACTTAATTGTTACTTGTTATTAATCATTGCTATACTGTAAGCTTTATAAGGGCAGGGACCTCATGCCTTGCTCAGTGTTATATCTGTAGTGTTTAGCACAATGCCTGGCGTTTCAATAAATGTTTGAATGAATAAATGTTTGTGTAGTGTTTTACAATCTCGGAAGCCCTTTCACAGTCTCATTTGACCTTCACTGTGGTCCTCTCTTAGACTGCTCACTGGATAATTGTTATCCACATATTACAAATTAAGAAATGAAACGAAGTTCTTTGTGACTAAAAATCACATTGTATTCCCAGAATGTAAGCTCAGTGCTTGGCATGTGGCTCAAATATTTATTACATGAATGTTATTGGGGGAATATTTAGATTGCCCTAGTAAACATAAGTAGTAAAGCAGGATTCAAATCCAGGTATGCTTACATAAGTCCACTATGTAATATTAAGTCATTACCTTCTTGATATAGAAGTCTTAAAATATATTATTTTAATTTCTAAAGGAACCTGGATGAAAAATACTGGACAACTATGTAGTGGACTAAAACAATAGTTAAGTAATTAAAAAGTTACATCTAGTATAAAAGATAATTCTGCTTAAGAGTTAATATCGCCCTATCGGATTTGGCTCAGTGGATGGATCCTTGCCCTGCGGACCAAAGGGTCCGGGATTCGATTCTGGTCAAGGACACGCACCTCGATTGCAGGCTCCGTGCAGGAGGCAATCAATGGATGTGTTTCTCACATCGATATTTCTTGCTATCTTTCCCTCTCTCTTCCACTTTCCCTAAAAATCAATGGAAAAATATCCACGGGTGAGGATTTAATAATAAAAAAAAAAAGTTAATGTCCATTTTCCTGTTGTAAGCATCAACCCTGGGAGGAAATAGCATACTATTTATTTGCTACTTTTCTTTACAATTTCTGGCTCTTGGATTTAAAAGTAAGTAAATTTAACAAAATATTAGAGAAGTGACTCAGTCAGCCCTCCTGGTGACTAAATATTTAGTTCACTTGCTTTTCTACCTGCAGATTGTCCTGGACTCCTCCTCAGTGAAGCTAACTCAAAAGTGACATCTAGCCAACAGATGATGGGAGAGCCATACCCTTAGAACCTTCTTGAGCCATGTTGTCCAATTTAAGGGATTAACTAGTGTTAAACTTTTAATTGGATTTTAATCTGAGGCACATTACTCTTTCAGGGATCTCAGCAGTAGGTATGATAATCAGTGATTTCACCCTTGCTGCAAAACTGCATTTTAAGCAGCCTTTGGATTAAAGCATTTCTCTCTCTCTCTTTTTTTTTTTTATAGAGTTATGTCTTTTTTTATTTTTATTTTATTGATTTTTTTTTACAGAGAGGAAGGGAGAGGGATAGAGAGTTAGAAACATCGATGAGAGAGAAACATCCATCAGCTGCCCCCTGCACGCCCCCTACTGGGGATGTGCCCGCAACCCAGGTACATGCCCTTGGCTGGAATCGAACCTGGGACCTTTCAGTCCGCAGGCCGACGCTCTATCCACTGAGCCAAACCAGTTAGGGCATTTCTCATTTTTAAAAATAAATTTTTACTGATTTCAGAGAGGAAGGGAGAGGGAGAGAGATAGAGACATCATTGATGAGAAAGAATCATGGATCAGCCGCCTCCTGCACGACCCCTAGTGGGGATCAAGCCTGCGACCCAGACATGTGCCCTTACTCAGAATGGAACCCGGGACCCTTCAGTCTGCAGGCAGACTATCCACTGAGCCAAACCGGCCAGGGCTCATTTTTATCTTTTTGTAATTGAGATGTGACCTCATCCTAACTCAATAGGTAATTGAATTTGTGAATGTCTATTTCCTTGTATTTCTGCTTGGAAACTCTTTTCAGTTTATCTCTTTCCTGTCCATTTTGTCCAATGCATCCAATAGCAAGTATAACATATTTGTTTTCTTTAGTAAAGGGTACATTATTGGTTTTCCAGCTTCTCTCAAGGGGCAATTTCGCCTGGCCATAACAGGAATTGCCCTTGCATAAGTTACTTCTTCCATCTTCCAATAGGAGTGTCCTGACTACCAGCCAAGCCATTGTTTAGTATTTTATGTGTTATTGTCTTTTTTAACAACTAGTTCCTGTATAAGGATGAGGTAGTTTGCCATAACAACCACAAACATCTCTACCTCACAACTTTTCTTTCATTTGGGCAGGGACTTTGCCTTAGGTCAGGGGTTTACCAGGTTAACAGGTAAAACGTGTTTTGTGCTTGTTTCTATATACAGTTTTATTAGAAGACAGCCTTGCCCATTTACTTGTATATTGTCCATGGCCACTTTTGCTCTACAAATGTCAGAGTTGAGTAATTGTGATAGTGTGGCCCACAAAGTCTAAGTACCATGTGACCCTTCACAGACAACATTAACTGATCCCTGCTCTTCAGTTGTCCTCATTGTGAGACTCAGGCCCACCAAGAAGATACCATCTAGGGTGTGGTTGCTCATTTGGGGGAAATGGAAGGAGTATGGCAATTCACTCAGGTCCTTAAAGCACTTTCATTGGCTAAAGTAAATCACATGACCACAGCAAAGTTCACGGAGTAACAATAGACAATACTATTGATTAACACATGATTATATCTCTCCATTTATATAATTTCTTTCAAAATATATATTTTTATATTCTCAACTGAGAATATGTTTAGAGAGAGGAAGGGAGAAAGAGGGAAAAAAACATCAATGTGAGAGAAACACCCATCAGTTGCTTTCTGTATGCACCCTGACTGGGGATCAAACCCAGAACCTAGGTACATGTCCTGACTGGAAATCGAACCTGCAGCCTTTTGGTGTACGGAATAATGCTCCAACCAGCTGAACCATTTTTTTAATATGTGTAAGGATCCTATATTTTTTCTGTGAACTGTCTACTCAAATCTTTCATCCATTTTTCTATTGGGCTGTTGACCTTTTAAAATTTTTAGGAACTCTTTATATAGTAGAGATATTAGTGCTTTGCCTGTGATATAAATTATAAATATTTACCTAGTGTGTTACTTTCTTCAGATTTTATTTATATGGGTTTTTCCCCCCATGAGAAAATCGGCTTTTCTTATGCACCCTAAGCTGGATTGACTTACGAAAAAAAGAAGACACAAATGACTGTAATCAAGGGCCTTTATGATTAAGATAGAGGAATATTGCCTCCTGGAGTGTAAAAGGAGGTGATTCAAGAGCATATACTCTGGATTAATTGGTTTGCATATGAAAA
>NW_006287904.1:4275889-4280215 GCF_000327345.1 Myotis davidii | reverse complement strand
TTCCAAATATATCTTGGTTTGCTCCTGCTCTCATAGCCGTATAGAAGTGTGTCCTTCTCTATGTGCTACCCAATGTCAGTAATTTTTAAAGCTTGAGGGTGTGTACATGGAGACATCTCTTGTCTTTTGTGTATGTTTAAAACTTCCATAACAAAAATGAATCAAGTCAAGTTTATACTCATTTGGATGGCTACTAAGAAAACAAAAACAGCCATAGCTGGTTTGGTTTAGTGGATAGATCGTTGCCCTGGGGACTGAAGGGTCCCAGGTTTGAGTCCGGTCAAGGGCACACACCCCTTTGTGGGCTCAATCCCCAGAGGGGGGGCGTGCAGGAGGCAGTCAATCAGTCTCTCTCATCATTGATGTTTCTATCTCTCCCTCTTCCTCTCTGAAATCAATAAAAATATATTAAAACACACACAAAACAAGTGTCAGCAAGGATGTGGCGATACTGGAGCCCTTGTGTGTTTTTGGTGGGAATATAAAATTGTGCAACCACTGTAGAAAACAGTATGGCATTCCTCAAAACATTAAAAATAGAATTGTCATATGATCTAGGATTTCCACTTCTGAGAAGGGGGTTCAAAGAGGTATTTTTATACTCAAGTGCATAGCAGCATTCACAATAGCCAAAAGATGGGAGCAATGGATGAGTAAATAAAATGTGGTATTTACATACAATGGAATATTGCCCAGCTTTACAAAGGAAGAAAATTCTGACATATGCTCCATCATGGATGAACCTTGAGAACATTATGCTAAGTGAAATAAACCAGTCACTAAAAGACAAGTACTGTTTGATCCCATTACATTGTCAAGCTTGACAAATTCATAGAGCCCAGCTGGTGTGGCTCAGTAATTTAGCATTGACCTACGAACCAGGAAGTTACAGTTCGATTCCTGGTCAGGGCACATGCCCAGGTTTGATCCCTGGTAGTGGGTGTGCAGGAGGCAGCTGATCAATGATTCGCTCTCATCATTAATCTGTTTCTCCCTCTTCCTCTCTGAAATCAATAAAAATATATTTTTTAAAAAGCTCCTAGACAGAAAGTAGAAAGGTTGTTGCCAGAGGCTGGGGGTTATTTAATGGTTACAGTTTCAGTTTTGCAACATGAAAACAATTCTAAAAATGGATAGTGGTGATTTTGCTCAACTACTATACGCTTAAAAATTAAGATGGTAAATTTTGTGTTGTGTGTATTTTACTACAGTTTTTAAAGAGAATCAAGTTTCACTACCCTATAAAGTTAAACATAAGCCTACCCCATGACTCAGCAATTTCACTCCTAGGTATTTATTCAAGATATGAAAACGTGACAAAAAAAACTTAATTGTTAAAGGATGTTCGTAGCAGCTTTATTCAGAATAACAAAAAACAGGCAACAAATTGAATGTCCATCAATAGGAAGTGGATAAACAAAATGTATCCTATTCATACAATGGAATACTAATCTGATACACATAGCAACATGGATGAATGTCAAAAACATCCTGAACAAAAGAAACCAGATACAAAATACTATTTACATGAAGGCCAAGAACAGAAAAATTCTAACTATGGTGATACTGTGGTGGTAGAAATTAAGAGTAGTGGTTGGGGATAGGGTGAGTGGGATGCAGAGAGGTCAGGGAGATGGGAGTAAGGCTGTGTGTGTGTGTGTGTGTGTGTGTGTGTGTGTACGCACACATGCACGTGTGTTATTGACTAAAAAGGTCCAAGAAGGCACTTTCTGGGTTGATGGAAGTAGTGTGCATCTTGACTGGGCTTTTGGTTCGTCAGGTGTATAGATTTATCAAAACTCATAAAACTATACATGCTTAAGATCTGTGCATCAATATACATTATTTGTATGTCAACATAATTAGTATCTTTTTAAAAAGCCCTCTCTCTGCTCTCCCTCTCTCCCCCTGGGGTCAATGAAGCAAGTATGGAAACAGTCATGTGGTTTTATGCTATTCTCTGCTTTGATGTATATCATTTAAAAACACAAATGACTGCTACTCATTTCTCATGAGCAGATTTGCTTGTGACAAAACAAGGGCAGCAGGTCATGCTCACTGACCAGCGTCCCAGGCAACAAAAAGGGGAGTGGGAGACAGCAGGTGTAAGCTTCCTACAGCTGGACAGCATCAGACCAGAACAAGACGAGTTCCGGAAGGTGATGCGTCTCAAGAGAAAGGTTGCTTGGTGAACAGCAGGCCTCTCAGCATTATCTTTGGTATCAGTGAAAAGCTGGTTTCCCTGGCAACAGGGGCCTACTTAATGAATGGTGCCGGGCAGCAGGCATGAACGTGTCCATAGCAAGTGTACATAGAAAAAGAATGCCTCCTCACCAAAGACTCCCCTTTAGTCTGTATATTCAGATCTATTAATGGTTTATAGAAAAATAAAAAAATGCCAAAAGGCATAATATAGAGCTTTGGTGCCTTCACTCCTCCCTCATTGCTATGCTCTAGTAATAAACACTTGGAACCTTTTCTTATATTAGGTCTTTTGGTTTCCTATATCTCCAAATATCATTAATTTGTTTAGCTCTAAACATTCTCTCTATGGCGGACTGTGATAAGTAAGAACTTAGCAAATTCATACCACCCCATTTCTCCTATTCTCCTTGCTTCATTTTTTTCAGAGTTGAATTGGTTTTTGTTCCGTTGGTTAGTTTTGCAAATTTAGATTCTATTCTTAAACGATTTGTGTTGCCCCTGCCTCTGCCTCCATCCCTCCTCCCACTTCTACCTCTTAGTCCTTTGGACCACACAGTCTGTGATTAGGGTTAGGGGACTCTGCTTTTATATGTATACATTGCCAAGGTTAAAAAAAGTTATAACATTCTGTTTGGAAAGCATAACTACCCCACACACTTGGTCTCCAGGTCTGTGCTAGAAGTTTAAAATTAATAATAAATTGTGACATATTTATTACATTTTTTCCTATACCTATAATGTCACAGCCCGGGACCCCTCAAAGGACAATGTTCCTAGCAAATCATCAAATGCAGTCTATTTTCTTAAACCACCATAGTTGCTGGAATTCATACCACATTTTAGTTTGCTTCAAATTTGGATCCTAACTGTCCTGTCTTCTTGGACTGTCTTATTGTGCCCTGCCCCCGCCTTGGGAAAAGTAAAAGTCTTTTGCATCATAGCACTGAGAGTTGTTTTTTATTCTAAAATTGCTCCCGGTCTATTTTGGAATTCTGTAGGACATCGTTTTAGATGCCATTTACCTATTTTAAGCATGTTGTCTGGTGCTGATGTGTAGAATTTTTGACTTCTGTTCTACCAGTTACCAAAACAACATTGCTAAAATCTCTCACCAGCATTGTGAATTGCTCTGTGAGTCTGACAGCTTTTGCTTTACACATACCAGTTATTTGGACCATACTACTACACATTTAGAATGGTTAATTCTTCCTTATGACTTGAACCTTTTGTCATAATGAAGTGGGCCCTCTCTGTCCTCCAGATTGACCTAAATTCTATTTGTCTTATATTAATAGAGGTAGACCAGCTTTCTTTTCTTTTTTTCTTTTTTTTTACTGCGGTAAAATACACACAAAATAAAATTTCCCATTTGAGCCATTTTAAAATATACAGTGCAGTGGCATAAGGTGCACTCACAGTCACCACTCTCTCCTTCCAGAACTTTTTCCTCATTCCATTAAACAAGCACCCCTCCCATTCCCCCTGGGACCCTGGTAACCATTATCCTGTTAATTGTGAATTAGCATATGGTGACTCACATAAGGGGAATCATACAACATTTGGACTTTTGTGTACAGCTCATTTCACATGTTTTTGGATCTTTAAACAAACTTGCTGTAAGATATCATCTTCATATAAATGCACTAAGCAGACATTTAAAACAAAACAAAACAAAGAAACATTCGCAGTGTGCAAGGGCCTGTGGGGGGGAGCAAAGATGAATAAACCTCTGCCCTAAAAGGGTTCCAGACTAGTTCGGAGGAAAACAGGAGACAAAGAATGAGGATCAGGGAGGGGCCTGGTGGTTGCAAAAGGAATGGCGTATGGTCTTCCTTTTGCTTGACCTCAGCTGATGTAAAGGAACTTTGTGAATGCTATTTAAATGCTCTTAAATTGAATGGAAAAAAGCGCTGGGCTTGAGTAGGGTTTCCTCTTGGAGGTGAAATTTGAGCCTGTCGCCTAGCGGTGTAACTGCACACCCCAGCCTCAAGGTGGCAGCATACCGAAATGAAAGCCACAGCTCCCGGAGTAGCAAGTCCCTCCAGGACTGCAGTTGGGGAAAGCAACCAGCATGGTCAGGTCACCATAGGAAACAAAAGCCTTTACAAGTGCAGCGCTCCT
>NW_006287904.1:4268987-4275854 GCF_000327345.1 Myotis davidii | reverse complement strand
ACAACCCTCTCCCCCTAGGTCCCCTTTACCAATCTCCATTACCATCGCTTAATTTCATTCGTTGTCTTGCTTCTTCCTACCATCCTCGCCATTGGAGTCCACCATAGGCTTTCTGTCGGTCCTCCAAGGCTTTAGTTTCATTTCTGGATTGTTCTTCTTTTACTCCTCCCCCTCCCCTATGAGAATCATTTTCCCCGTTCAAATGCAAATTCCTTGGTCATCCTGATGAATATGATTTTGCCTTATGTCCAATCTCTTATAAACATCGTCCATACGTTTATTGTCAGGCGTATCAATTTAGCTCTGACGCTGGTTTCATTACTGATATGCATTGTTTATTCATCCATTCCACAAGCATTGTGTCAGCTCAGTGCCAGGGAGCTGGAAACACAGAATAAAGGTCAGATCCTAGGTGCTCGCTGTCTAGTCGTAGATGACAAGGAAACAGTTATAAAACAATGTGATATGGGTTGGAACAGAAACATAAATAAGGAACAGTGAGCAGGAAGTGGTGAAAATGGGGACGCTTGGGCTGGGCAGATGGGTCAGTCCAGGCTTACCCATGGGAGGTGATGTTGGAGATGAGTCATATAGAGACTGGTAGCGTTTACCAGATGGAAGAGGGTGGAAAGGCCATATCAGGCTGCAAAAATAGCAACACGTGAAAACACCATCATTGATTCCTCAAACTGCCTGGAATTCCACGAGTTCAGGACAAACTCCATGTGGGGAACCTCCCAGCTTGCCTCAGCTTGCCAACCCAATCTAGAATAGTGTTTAGTTTTATTGGTGGCAATAAACTTGGCTGACCTAGCTGGCCTGTCGTGCCTGGCTTTTATTTGGTGTGCACTGTATTAAAATGATTAGTTAAGTAGGAACTTCCACATAATAAAATCAAGATTTCTGGTTTCTATTTAAAAAAACAAAAAACCCCAAAAGATTTTTTTAAAAAACGTTTTATTGATTTTTTTTACAGAGAGGAAGGGAGAGGGATAGAGAGTTAGAAACATCGATGAGAGAGAAACATTGATCCGCTGCCTCCTGCACACTCCCTATTGGGGATGTGCCCGCAACCAAGGTACATGTCTTTAACTGGACCCTTCAGTCCTCAGGCTAATGCGCTATCCACTGAGCCAAACCGGTCAGGGCTCTAAAAGATTTTTGACATCAAGCTCACCTTCCCTATGTCAATAGTCATCTGGGGCCACTTTATTATTATTATTTTAAGTGTATTTTTATTGATTTCAGAAGGGAGAGGAAGAGCGAGATAGAAACGTCCTTGATGAGAGAGAATCATTGAGCGCCCTACACGGGATTGAGCCCGCAACCTGGGCATATGGTTTGCTACATACCTTACCTCTCCCTGCTACTATACCTGCCCAGATGCGCTCAGTTGTGCTACTTGCCTAGTCCCTGTAGTCAACTGAATTGGTAACCTCTGTTTTGATACCCCACCCGGCTACAGGAGTGGGCTAGGGTTCTCAAGAAGCCTGGTGCAGATCCTGTTCCTGGAGGCAGTGAGGTGAAGAGGAAGGGAGGGAAGGGGTGTAGGAGCTGATCCAGCTGCTGATACTGGTTGTGTAGAGCGCCACGCAGAGGTCCCATCCTCTGTAGAAAGATGGGTCAGAGGAAAGGAGGAGAAATGAGGCAACTTCTGTGGCTGGAATCTACACAAGAAACAAAAAGAATGATGAGAGAACATGCCCAGGACCCATCCCTTGGACATGAATCCTGTTCTGTGAGGGTGAGATAGACCTACCTTGATCATCTCGGAGGCCAGGGCAGGCGTACAAATGGAGGTCTGGGGCCCACAGCCTGCTGTCTTTCTCTTCCTAGTCCCATCTCTGTCCCACAGCATGACATGCACATGTGTGTGCACGCCCCAGCCCACAAGTTAAGTTCTGTCACAGCTCCGCATGCTCCTGGCAACAGCTGCCCTTTGCTACCCCTTTACCTAGAAGCTTGGTCTACTCTCAGAAAGACAAACTCAAGAACCAGGCCTGGCCAGACTCTGAAAGCAGGCTCAGAGCCATTTGGGGAGGGAGTTATGACCCAGATCATGGTCTAGATAGAAGGAAGGTGTGGGTTGTGGAGGGCACATCCATTTGGGCCAGTGGACTCCTCACCCCCTAGAGAGGGGCATGGTCCGAGGAGAGCCAGAGTTCTGGAATCTTCCAAAGCTCACGGTCAGGGCCAAAGAGTTAACATAGATGCACTTCGGTTACCTGAGGTCATGAGGGCTATATTCCTTTGCTAGGTCTGTTGTAACGAGTACTACAAACTGAATGGCTTAAACCAACAGAACCATATCCTCTCAGAGTTCTGGGGGCTAGATGTCCAACCAAATCAATGAGTCAACAGAGTCGGTTTCCTCTGAGGGTTCCGAGGGAGAATCTGTTCCATGCCTCTTTCCTAGCTTCTGATGACAGCTGTTAATCCTGGGCATTCCGTGGCTTTAAACATATCATTCTCATCCCTGCCTGCATCTTCACATGGCATTCTCCCCATGTTGCTGCGTCTTCAGATGGCCATCTTATTATAAGGACACCAGTCATATTGGATTAGATGCCCACCTTATTCCAGTATGACCTCCTCTCAAACAATGTCACATTCTGAGGTACAGGGGCTGGGAACTTCATATTTTTGTGTGGGGGGGTACACAGTTAGCCCACAACAGGGTCTATCATGAAGTCATAGGCAGTAACAAGGGTGAAGCAAGACTCACAAGTTTCAGAAACCATCTTTCAGCTGGGCCTCCTGCAGTTGGAAAACAAGGTGGATGTTTCCTCAAGATAACCTGGTTCCCATTGACACTTGCTGACAAGCACTTACTGATCATTTAGTATCAAGATGTCCCAGTCTCTCTGCATCTGTGTCCAACTCTCCTGCTTTCCCAGCCAACTGCTTTGTATCTCTTTCTCTATCTGACACCTTTGGCTGACTCTGGCCTTATGGCCAGTATGGCTGCTCTCTCTCAACATTTTTCATATCTTGCTTCTATCAGTTGCCCTGGCTCTCCACTTAACCTCCAGTGCAACTTGCTGAGAAGTGGTCTGGTCCAAGAAAATCACCATGGCCCCTGTTCTCACCAGTTTGCCTGAGTAGGAACTGGTTAGTCTTCATTGACTGCATGTCCAGGGTTGAGGTCTTGTGGTGTAAACCATGGCCAGTTAACAAGGAAGAAGCAGCGCCCAGTGGTTTATTAGCAAGTTGCAAAGGGCAGGACAATTGCCCACTCCTTCTTCCAAGGCAAGGTTTCTCAACCTTGGCACTATTGTCATTGTAGGCTGGATAATTCTCTGCTATGGGGTGCTGACCTTGGATGTTTAGCAGCATCCATGACCTCCACCTGGTAGATGCAAGCAGCATCCTCTCCCCTCTCCCACTGAGTTAGGATCATCAAAATGTCTTCAGACCCCTGGTTGAGAACCATTGTTCTAAGGGTATGAGAGGCCTCAGGATTAGCCCTTCCAGGTGGGTGTAGCCAATAGTCAGGAGTATGGGCATAAAGGCTACTGATTATAGTATATCTGCCTCTGTCAGGGCTGACTCAGAGGCTCTTGCTATGGGGAGGGATTGGATGGCGCATTGATGGGTTCAGAAGTGAATAGCTATGCTCAATTAAAGTGAAGATACCAAGGAAGAGTATCATTGTGAGTGAGTTTTTGTAGCTGCGTGAATTTGAATGAGCATGTTCATTTGTTTACTCTTTGTGTATACGTGCCTGAGAACGCACAACTCTTGGTGTGGGTGTACCTTTGGGTGGATCTGTTTGAGGGCGTGTATATCTGTATGTCTCAAGTTTGGACTGTACATAGTTCATGCTGCCCTTCCTCTTATGTTATCAAGCTAGATCAGTATCATATATGACACAATTAGTATTCTCAGAGTGCTACACAGGGTAAGAATCAGCTCTACTGAAGTGGAAATGGAAAACAGGATTTGCTTCAGCGTGGTTTTTCCTATTGTGTAAACATGTCTGCCTCTAGGCATATGTAATATGTTATGAATATATAATACCCTCAATGACATCATTCTTTAGCACCAAAACCCAGGATGGACTGAGCCCAGGGTCCAAGAAGCACAGCCAAACCCATTCTGAGCACAACAGTGTTTTCTAGTCTCAGCCCTTTGACCAACTGATTGTACAAAAAACTGCTTAACATTTCGTGTGTGTGTGTGTGTGTGTATCCTATCTAATAATAGACAAACATGGTAATTGACCGTACCTTCGCTATGCACCCCATAGACTAATCAGTGTAATATGCAAATTAACCGCCAACAAAGATGGTGGTTAATTTGCATACGTAGGCTCCAAGCCGTGGAGCAAAGCCTGACGGCCCGGGGCTGGCGGAGCAGCGAGGCCTGACGTTTCCAGGGCCGACTCCGGCCAGAGCGAAGACCTGGGCCCTAATATATATATTAGAGGCCCGACGCACGAAATTCCTGCAAGGGGTTTGGCCCTCGCAGCCCCCTGTACCCCCTCGCAGCCTCGGTCAGCCCTCACAGCCCCGGCTTCCTCCGGAAGGTCGTCCGGACGGTTGTTCTGCTGTTTGGTCTAATTAGCATATTAGCTCTTTATTATATAGGATATCAGAGCATGTTCAAGTCCATCGTTGTCTCACAGGAACTGGAGAGGAGGCAGTTTTGTGTGTGAGACACTAGTGATGGGGTGGATGGCCAGGTTTCCCTGATGCCACAAGAATAAGAAAGAGCACTTGGAAAAAGTATGATATAAATTTTTTTTAAAGAAGAATCAGAAGATAAAGTTGAGGAAGTCTTAACTTTAGGAGAGAAGTGATTTGAAAATCAGGGGAGTGTATTATAGGGACCAATTCTGGAAGTTCAATATTGGACTAATAAGATTTCCAAAAAGACAAAAGAGGGAAAATGGAGAAGAAATAACCAACAAAAAATTTAAAGACCATTTCCCAGAACTAGAGAGCTTGAGTTTTAAGACGGAAAGAACCCATCCATTCCAGTGGAATGGATAAGTGGGCCCTTGTCAAAGCACATCGTTGTGTAATTTTGAAACATTTGGGGAGAAAAAGAAGATATCTCAGGCTTCCAGGAAAAAAAAACTCCACAACAAACAACAACAACAAAACCGAGAGAGGTCACATAAAATGGGTAATGGATGTTTTCAGAATTCTCAATAGCAGTACTGGAAGCTAGTAGTCACTGGAGTAATAGCTTCAAAATCCTGAAGGAAAATTATTTCCAACCTAGAATTTTATACGCAGCCAAACTATATAGAGAGGGTGAAGGTTTTCAGACCAGCACAAGCTAAAAATTTTTTGCCTGATGATTCATAAAACTGGGGTTGGGGGGTGGGGAACAAAACATTAAGTAGCAATGTTGCCCTGGCCTGGGTAGCTCTTCCTTGGAGCATCATCCCCATAAGCCAGGGTTGTGGGTTCAATCCCCGGTTAGGGCACATACAGGAATCAACCAATGAGTGCATGGACAAGTGGAACAGCCGGTCAATATTTTTTTCTCTTTCTCTTCTTTGGAGTGTCTCCCCAATTTCACTTCATGTTATAATCGCCTGGGGAACTTAAAGATCCCCATGTTATGTCCCATACCAATTAAGTCAGACTACCTGGAAGTAGGAGCCAGACACCGGTAATTTTAAAAGTCGCTCAGGTGATTCCGACGTGCAGCCAAATTTGGAAACCACTGGAATCGTGTTCGAGGTGGGGTCACACTGTCACCGGATGAGACGAGCCTCCGATCTGGTCTGGAGGAAGCCGTGGGATGCCAAGGGATGCTTCTGAACGGGAAGGGGTGCACAGCCATATTGGGGGGAAGATGAACGCAGAAATGGGAGGAAGTGAGACCCCCAGAAGCAAGAAGACCACTAACTGGGCCGAGGGGCTAGTTCTGGACTCGGAAGTCTGTGGGCAGCACGCCTGGGGTTCATGGTCCTAGATTCTCTGGAAACGTCTGCAGGGGGGGTTGGAGGGCCTGTGAGAAAGGGATCCCAAGACACTGAGACATTGAGGACCTGATAGGGGCGGGGCGGTGTGTGTGTCTGTATGTGTATGTGTGTATGTATGTATATGTGTGAGCGCCGCTCCAAGCGCCCCATTGTGTATGTATGTGTGTGCATGTGTATGTATGAGTGTATGGTTGTGTATGCGTGAATGTGTATGTATGTGTGTATGTGTATGTATGTATATATATGTGTGCACACATGCACGTGTTAGTGTATGTGTATATATGTGTGTATGTGTGTGAGCCACTCTGAGTGCCCCATTGTTTATGTATGTGTGTGCGTGTGTGTAAGTGTATGTGTATATGTGTGTGTGTCTATGTGCGTGTATGTGTGCATGTATGTATGTGTGTATGTGTATGTATGTATATATATGTGTGCACACATGCACGTGTTAGTGTATGTGTATATATGTGTGTATGTGTGTGAGCCACTCTGAGTGCCCCATTGTTTATGTATGTGTGTGCGTGTGTGTAAGTGTATGTGTATATATGTGTGTCTATGTGCGTGTATGTGTGCATGTATGTATGTGTGAGTGTGTATATGTGTGTATGTGTATATGTGAGTGCGTGCGTACACACGTGTGTATGTGTGTGTGCATGTGTATATGTGTGAGTGTGCGTGTGTGTATATACGAGTGTGTGTATGTGAGTGTGTGCATGCGTGTGTGTGTATGTGTGTGAGAGCCGCTCCGAGCGCCCCACTGAGGCCGGAAATGCAGCCCGAGGTTGCCCTTACTTCCCCCACAACTCAGGGTCCCTCTGCCCTTCCAGGCCGGTTCCATGCCACTTCCGGCTGTGCCGAGAGGCGCCCTCGACGGCAGGCGCCATGGACGCCGCTGTGAGCGTCCAAAGGCCGGAGGCCTCGCTGGC
>NW_006287904.1:4233092-4267986 GCF_000327345.1 Myotis davidii | reverse complement strand
ACCCCCGCAGCGCGCACCTCGGGGAGCCCCGAGCGTTCGCCACGCCGCGGGAATAGCGCTGCTTTGGGCGTGCGGCGCGGGCCAGCCCCCTTCCAGGCTGGGGGTGTTTCTGGGAGGCTGCAAGCTCTGGTGCTTCTAGGGAGGGTTTTGAGGGAGATGTGCAATTTAGAAAATAATGCTCAAAAGAGGAGAGCGAACGGGGGCTCTGAGTTCTCTAGTCCCCAGCCCAGTTGCTGTTTGCCCAGGCAGTCCTTAGCTGGAGGAGGTATCAGGGAGCAAAAGGGCCTTCCTTGCATGCTGGGCACCCAGGTGCTCCCCGCTGCTGAGCCGCCCGGGTGCCAGGCACCTTTCTCGGGCAAGGCTGTTGCACGGGTGGCTTGGTCTTTTCTGGAGCATCTGTTGGTGCCTTATGGGAAGGACCGCCTTGAAGGGGAGTCAGAAGTTTGTTTCCACTGTTTCCAGTTAGCTGTGTTTTGTGGAGGAGCAGGGTGGGTGCTGGAGTTCTCAGTACCCGCCGCTGCCCCTTGCATCCTCCACCGGGGATAGAGGTGGCTTGGGGGGTGTGGCATTCCTCCCTGGAATCAGATCCCACTTAGGCAGGCATAGGTTGCTCAGTCTGCTTTTGACCAAGACCAGCCATGGAGACCACATCCACCCACATACAGTTACAATATGAAACTGCCACAAGAGTTCCGCAGTGTATGTATTCTCTCTATAATAAGGCACAATGATAGTGTGTGTGTGTGTGTGTGTAAGCTAGTCATAACCCATTAACTTGATTTTATGACTGACTAATCAGTTTAGGTGGCAACTGCAGGCTCTCTTTGGGACATCTCCAGGGAGGCGGGAGAACATCAGCCTTTCCTTGGGAAGTAACTTTCGAAGGGAGAGGTTGGTGTTGGAGAGATGGAGACTGATGTTTATACTTGATAAGGAAATTCCTACGTGAATAATGAGCGTGCCACAGGACATGGTGGTGTGGTTCACACCATTAGCAGCTGCAAAGGCAGGCTAGGGGATGGATGCGTCTGCTCCCTCCGGTTCTGTCTGTCCACACCAACCTGGCTGCTTGCCATGAGCCAGTGAGTGCTGTAGAGCGGGGGATGGGGGTTGGGGATAAGTTGCTTTTTTTTTCTTTTTTCTTTTTTTTAAGAAGAGTACTGCAAGGCTGTCACAGACTCTGTGTTCATACATTCCAAAGGCGGTTCTTTAAGTCTCTGCTCAGAATTTCACACCTACAGTGTCAGGGCTGGGCCATGACCATATTATAGATGAAGAAACAGGCCCATCAACTGTCAGTCACTAGTGGGATCTGGGATTAGATACTGATTCTCTTGACTTCCCAGCCCATGGCTCTCAGGGCCCAAATAGAGACTTTGCTTTTGTGGGATTCTTGGAATTCTCTGTGCTGATTAGTTCTGTTTTTTGTTGGCTGCTACCAAAGGCCCATTGCTGTGGTGTGTGCCCTCTTATTATTTTACCTTTGCTTCTTGGGATGAAGTTTCCTTTAGAAGCCTGAGTAGAGCCTGCAGACCCCATGTTTGGATGGGGAAGATAAAGTGATCCTGGGACGTTTTCAAGGACTGGAGTGAAGGTTGGGGAGTGGGCCTCCGGCCATTGTCAGGAGCGTGGCATTGTTTTAACTGACCTTGAGGAACCAGCTCTCCTCTGCCTTTTCGGATGGGGAAGTGGAGCTGACCTGTCAGTGCCTTCCCTGCAGTTCTCTAGCCAGTGATAGAGCTGGCTCATGGCTTTTGTAACAAGTTTCCTTAGAGTGCAGCCTGAGGTTCTTAAGGCCAAAAAATCCCGGTTATTAGAAATGAAAGAGAAATTCAAGGGGAAATAGTCTTCTTAGCAAAGATGACACTTTTTAGCAGAGAGTGGGGGCAGTGGCAGTGGCAGGGCGAGCATTCAGGTTTAAAATGTAAAAAAAGTACTAAACCGGCTAAACCGGCATGCTGGAACCTCCCGGCACCTCAGGACACTGACCAAGAGCAATGTTCTTCCTTTAGTCAGTGAGGCTGTCCATGCTGCCTGATCAGACATTTTTCTTGGTCTAAGTTTCTTAACTAAGCGTCGCCTGTTTCCTTGTTTTTGTGGAAAATCTGGAAACATGAATGAGCCTTATATCTGATACCCTGGCCCAGTTTTCCTGAATCGACTCCCTCTTTTGCCTGGGTGTTGTTGAACTTCAGTATCGCTGCTCACCTGTAGTCACTATGGCGCGTTATTCTGAGCTCCTGTGAGCCTAGGTTCAGCTATGTCTGTGTTTGAAGTTCCAGTCATTTAGATTGAGATGTTTATATTTTTTAAAGCATTGGGCCCTCCTGTCAATGGCAGCATTTGGAAGGGTGTTTGTGGGGGGTGGAGTGGGGGAAGGCAGAATTGCTATCCCTAGAAAATGGTGATGACGTTTTGGAGGTATAGGGGTGGAAACATTTTTCCCTTCTTCTCTGCTGGTTTCTTTGGCTGTTCTGAGTTAAATTGATGGAAGACCGGTTAACAAGAGAAAAAACAAATTTAATTTTATACGTAGGGGAGGCCCATAGAAATAGGAGACTCAAAGAAGTGACCGAAGCAAGAAGCTTTTATACCTTTTAGACAAAGAAACAATACATTTGTGAAAAGTAGACAAGACAGAGGGATTTGGGGTTGGGGTAATAAATTGTTGAAGAAGTAACAAGGTTTGTTTATGTGGCTTTCTCTACCCTAAACTCCCTGTCTGTGGTGGTAAGAATTCCTTCCTACCTCCTGGTTCAGGGAGATTACCTTTCACATGGGACCTCACAAAGGAGGGTCAGAGCATCCTTCTTGCACTGGCTCTTTCTCAATACCTTTAATTCAAAATAATCAGTATGCCAAAGTGACATATTTTGGGGAAACCAGGCCATTTTGGAGGAAACTGCACAACATCAAGAATAGGCAATTTGATTCACTGTGACAAGAATCCTCGGATCATAGCCTTGAACTGTGATGAGCTTCATGTCCAGCTGTGGCCTCCAGGGCACTCTTCTTTGGCCACCCTTGGGCCAGCTCATCCTCCGTCCATCCGGGTCCACTCTACCTGCAGGGTCAAAATTTGGTGACTTCCGGGGCTCACTCAAGTCTGAACTCCCCCTTAATCTGGCCCTCAGACTTTCTGTCTGATGTGCCTCTTCTTCTCCTCTCAGTGTCTTACCTCTTCTCACCTCTTGTTGCTTTTTGTTTTTCAAGGCAGTGTCACCCTTCACAGAACTCAGATCCTGTCTCATGGAGGATGTAATCGAATGAGACAGGCACTGCTAGTGGGGGTAGACCAGTTACTGCCAGACAGACCCGTGAGAAAGGATTGGGGGAGATGCAGACAGCACTTCAAGAGTTCCCAGCCCTAAATCCTTCCCAGCAGGAAGATGGAGGGGTGTTGGGAAGGAGAAACAGACATTCCAGGTAAAAGGAGCAGCTTCTTTTTAAGAATAACATTGCACAAAAAGGCTTATGTTTTAAACGTCAATATAGTAACCTTATTACTATATTGATGTTTAAATATGACTCTATGTTAAGTGTGTTTCATATATTATCTTATTTAATTCTTACAGAAATATTATGAGAAATCCTCAAATGATAGATCTCTCTTCACCAGAATGTAAACTTCATAAGGACCACAGTGTTTTGGGTCATTCTTGCTCATTCACTCAATATTTGTGGGTCATTCTTGCCTGGCACTCAGTATTTGTTGACTGACTCAGGAAACGGGAGTCCAGTCACATAGGGGATACTGTCCATTTTCCAAGGACACTGAGGCCCAGAGGTAGGTGAATTGGGTCCCTGATAACAGGCCTAAAGTGGGACTTGATCCCAGGCTTCAGGATTTTGTTTTCTATCAGGGGGACACATTCATATCCTTCTACCCTCCTCCTGACACCAGTCCCAGCCCTGTTACATTGCTGTGCAAAGGCATGGGAGAGGGAGGGAACCAGATGAATTTGGGGTCACGTGCTGCAACATTGTGGGCACATAGTATTGGAAAATGCTGGAAAGATAAGTTGAGGGTGTGTGTATGTAGGACTTAGAATGGAATCTGAGCTATTTGGGCTTTATTCTAAATGGAGTTAGGAGCCGTGGAAAGTATGGTGTGTGTGTGTGTGAGAGAGAGAGAGAGAGAGAGAGACAGACAGACAGACAGACAGACAGAGACAGAGAGAATATGTGTGTTTTAACAGCTCTGAGTTTTATTTAGAAGGCTGGGAGTATGGATGAATAGATCATTCAGTTTGGCCACTTTTTTCAAGGCCAAGTTGAAGGCCCCATGTTTCAGGACACTGTTAGGTGGTGTTAGAACTGGGGCTAGAACTCAGGTTCTCCCAGCACTGCTGAGGGGCTGCCCTTCAGGAGTTCCTGTCTGGGGGAGACTGCTTTGTTTATGGGGATTTCCTGGGCACCCTGGATCCTCCCCATGTTACAGTGGATGGTGTTTTAGCCTCTTTGCTGGGTTGTCTTGCCCTTCATTCAGATTGAGGGAGAAGTAGATTGCTCTGGTCTTGAGGTGGGAAGTGAAATGGAGGCCATTAACCAGCATTTAAAGCATCGCAGAGGGGTTTGGGGAAAGATCTGGAGGGGAGGATGGCTGGCTGCTATTCAACTCAAGTTCTCCTGTGAATGAGAAAGCACCTTTGTTCAGGGGCAGCCACCCTCTGTGGGGCTGCTCCAAACTATACAATCATCTGTAGTTCTCAGATGCGTTAGGGAGAGTGGAACTATGAAAGGAATATGGCACTTGTCGGGCAGCCTGGAGTCAGCACAGATACTGAGTCAAGATTGATGAGTGACCTGTGCTGGCTGATGCTTAACTTCCTTGTTTGTCTTGAGGCAGAGTGTGGAAAGCTAACTTTGTGGGCTTTCTGCCTTTAGTGATATTTGGTTTTAATTTTAAAGCCCATCCTTCCTATTTCCCCCAGTTCCCCTCACCCTGTGTTCACCTTGTCTCTCCTAGGGCTTGTGAGCACTGGTTTTGGTACAGACTTGGATTTGTGCCTTGCGTGGAGAAGTTTCTTCACCTTGATTAAACCTGTTTTCTGACCTGGGAAATTGGGATAATAATTATACATCTCTCGCTGGCATTGTTAGGGACATTCAATGAGCAAATGCCCAAGAAGAGCTTAGTATATGGAACATAGTAAGTGCTCAGTAAATCTTGTTATCATGCAGCTGCCTGGGGCTACTCTCATTCAAATAGCAAAATGGGAAAATGCCAGTCTGTGGCATACACTGAGGAGAAATTGTGCCCCTCACGAGCCACCAACTGGGAGGGAGGCCTGCTTGTGGCCTTTCTCTTTGGAGGTCCTGTGATTGGAACTCCACTGCAGAACCAGGAGTTGAAATTGATCCATCTGTGCCCTTTAGTGATATTTCTTGAGCATCTTCCAGGGGCCTGGCATGGTTTTAGGGACTTGGAACATCTGCCTTTGAAGGTCCAAACCATCTGCACACTGTCCAAGACTAACATGTGCTGTAAGGTTCCTAGCTCAGTCTTCCTTGAGAATGGCTTTCTTTAGGCTGAGTTTACATTTTCCTCCTTTTGGGGGGGGGGTGCGGGAGGAGTTAAAATATTCCTTCTTTTGTGAAATTATGGGGAGAGAAGATGGTACACTTGAAAAAAAAAAGTCCTTATTTGGCAAAATAAAGAGCCGGCAACCTTAATTAGGTTCCTTTCGATTTCTTTTCTTTGTCTACAAATGTTATTGTTGGCCAGCTCCAAACTAATCTACAGGATTATGCTTTGCTTTGAACATTTTTGACATCTGGGACTATAATTTCACATGGGAATTTGTGGCACTATTTGCTGACCATTGACTTCTCAACAGATACTTACAAATGTGTAAACATCTTTCTCCATTGTTTCCCCCGCACCCCGAGTAGCTGGCAGCTTTGGCAGCTTTATTTTGGTTGGATTTACCTGGTGGTTTCTGGTTTGTACTTTGCGTGGTTGGCTTTTATTAAATGTGTGTCCTCCAAGGGAATAGATGACAGTTAGGCATTTCTTGGCTTTCCAGGAGATGGTCAGAAATCCAAAACCACCAGTGAAATTACCACTCCCCCCGCCCCCGCCCTGCAAACAATCCTTCCTTTCCCATCCTCCAGCTTAATCATCTGTCCCTGCTAAAAAGCCAGAAAATCATTTATTCATGCAACACCGCTGAGCCCTCGGGTTGCAGAAATAATAAGACTTAGTAAGACGCAGTTCCTGCCGTAAGAGGTCAGTCTTCTGGGGAAAGCAGGAAAACAAAGGTCTAGCTAGCATGGAGCTTTGGAGACGCGGCACAGGGTAGGGACAGGGCACCCCTAATAAAGACCTTGTTTAATGGGAAATTGTAGGGAGCGGTGCAGTAGGCGATCCACTCTCCTTTTCTTTCTAGTGAATGAACGAAAAAACGAACCACTTAGGCAAAAAGAGGAATGTTCTGGAAGGCTGCTGATGACTGATAATTAGGGAAGGGGCAGGGGAGCCGCTGGGCCTCAGAGGCAGTGGCATCCCTCTTTCTGCCTCTCCTGTCTCTGGGCATAGTATTCCCTCGCCCCACAGTGGCTTTTTCTCAGTGTGGGGGGCAAGGCCACCCTCCTGGAGCCTCTTGCCTCAGCTGCCACCACCGAAGGAACTTCTCCTAAAGTTCAAACACTGCTGCCTGCAGGTCGGAGGCACAGATCCCAGATCACACCCCAGGCCCTGCCTCTGGGCACCTCGCTCTCCTCTGAGAAGGCCTCTGTGGTGAGCTGAGCAGCCATCCCAAAGGCTGCTCCCCAGGGTGACCCCCTCCCTCTGAAGAGGGCTCATTAGGGCCTGGGACCAGGAGCGGGGCCCTTTCCCCAAAGGAACAATCCTGAAGAAAGAGTTGGGGCCCTTTTCAGATGTTGCAGCACTGACCCCTCCCTCCCTTCATCCAAGGCCTGAGTGTCACAGATTCTCTTAGCCGCTTAACTGACTGGTCATTTCAGGAAAGCCCTGAGAAAACAGGCAAATACTAGGGCTTTGTTTTTAACAAATATTTTCTCTGCTGAGTCAACAAAGCAAAGGTTCTGTAAATGTTGCAGGGTTTACACTCAAATTACATGCAGGGGCGGCTGCTGCCGATACCATTACCCTGAACCATCACCCCAGTTAAAATGTGGTCATCACCCCAGTCAAAATAGGGAACATTTCCATCCCCCAGAAAGTGCTTTCGCAACCCTTTCCATTCCATAGCCTTCCCTCTCTTTGATTTCTTAAACTTGCCAGTTCTGGAACCTTATCTCAGGGGAATCACAAGTACATACTCTTCTGAGCTTGGTTTCTTTTGCTCAAAATAATGTTTTTGATATTCTTTATGTTGCTGTGTGTCAGCAGCTTGTTCCTTTTTATTACTGTGGGTTTTAATTTTTTTTTTACTTTTTAATTACACTTGTTAACGTAAAAAAACCCATTGAAACCTGTAAAGAATTTTTGTGAGTTTATTTGAGCCAAACTGTCGACATATGCCGGGAAGCAGAACCTCAACAAATTGAGATAATGCTCCGGAGAATGGCAGGTTACATTTGTATTCATACATCTGCAATCAAAGGAGGGACATAGGTGGGTTACATGAAATTCATTGGTGATAGATTAAGGAGGAGGGATAAAGCAAAGCAGGGGAAACCCCTGGGATTGAAGAAAAAGTAAAATGATGGACACATACTTAGGTGGGTGCAGGATCAATTAACATGATAGTGAAGGAATCTGTGGTATCTGACCTGGCGCCCAGCATATTTGGTTGTGCCCCAGGGAGTCCAGAAAAAAGGAGAGTTACAAGTTACCCAGACATTTCAAGGGTATGTTATCATAGATACAAAAAGACAGATAGGCTCAGGTAAGGTAAAGGTTGACTTTGTCAGTTAAGATACCGGCCTAGGACGTAATTGCCCACCATCACTGCTTTTAAAGTTTAATTTCAGACCATCCTTTGTGGTGACTTTAGGTCTCCGAGTCTGCAAGACTGCCATGCAGGCCTCCCCTGAGCTTGTCAGGTCAGCATGTGGCCCCTTTCGTCTACACACTTGACATTCAGTATTATTTTCATATTAGTTTCAGGTGTACAACATAATATTTAGATAATTTATGCTGTGGTGTTTTCTTTCTTTTTTAAAAAATATATTTCTTTATTGATTTCAGAGTGGAGGGGAGAGGGAAAGATAGAAACATCAATGATGAGAGAGAATCATTGATTGGCTGCCTCCCACACGCCTCCCATTGGGGATCAAGCCCGCAATCCAGGCATGTGCCCTTGGCTGGAATTGAACCCGGGAACCCCCAGTCTGCAGGCCGGTGCTCTATGCACTGAGCCAAATGGGCTAGGGCATTGTGGTGTTTTCTTTAAAAATTTCTATCATTCTATTTTTTAAAATATATTTTATTGATTTTTTTACAGAGAGGAAGGGAGAGGGATAGAGAGTTAGAAACATCGATGAGAGAGAATTGATCAGCTGCCTCCTGCACACCCCCTACTGGGGATGTGCCTGCAACCAAGGTACATGCCCTTGGTCGGAATCGAACCTGGGACCCGTCAGTCTGCAGGCCAATGCTCTATCCACTGAGCCAAACCAGCTAGGGCTTTCATTCTATTTTAAAAAAAATCTTTATTATTGAACGAATTATATGCATAGATGCATACAAGTTCTTTGGTTGATCACTGTGGTGTTTGTTTGTTTTTTTTTTACATGAACATTTTTTCATTCATTTAAAACGAATTTTGGTATAGGATGTGTATTCGTTTTCTATTGTTGCCATAACAAATGATCACCAATTTGGTGGCTTATATCAACATGAATTATGCAATTATCTCACAGTCTGTAGGTCAGAAGTCTGGGTTGGCTTGGCAGGTTTCACAAGGCTGAAATCAAGGTACTGGTTGGCTGAGCTCCTCGAGAGAAAGCAAGGAATCCTCTTCCGGGCTCATTCAAGTTGCTGGCAGGGTCCAGTTCCCTGTGGCTATAGGACTGAGGTCCCGAGAGCCTCTTCCCAGTTTCTAAGGCCACCTCCATCCTCAGGGCATCACTGATGGGTCCTCTTTCTCATGCACATCTGCTGCTGCGCCTCTCCCACCCCCTTCCCCCGCCCTCCTCTCCCCTGGCAGCTCTCCCCAGGCAGAGGAAATTCTCTGCTTCAAGGGTTCTGGTGGCTAGAATGGGCTCGCCTGATCTTCCAGGATAACACCTTTATCTTAAGGTCTGTAATCCTAATTACATCTACAAAGTCCCTTTTGCCATATAATATAGAATTTTCTGGGGTTTTGGGGGTGGGGGCATTGACATTTTCTGGCGGGGGCGCGTGGTGCAGGGAGGAAGGAGAAGGGGAGGCAGATGAGAGGTCTCCATTATTGGTCTACATTACAACATGGTGTGAAGGAGAAATTTAACTTCTGTTCCAAATATCTAGCCAGTTGTACCAACTGATTCATTCCTTCTCTATCAATTTAAAAAGCCCCCTTTATCATGGATGAAATTCTTTTATAGTATATGTTATTTCCTTATATTCTGTTTGTTCCGTTGATCTCCCTACTCTTATGTTAGTATTACAATTTAAAATTAGATATGTTTGAGATGCATTTTAAAATGGTAGAGAAAATGTTTCTCTTAATACTTTTTAAATAAGTATTTGGCTATTCTGGCTTGTTTATTCTTTTCGATGAAGTTGAGAATTCTTTCACTAATCTCCTTAAACATTCTGTTTTCTAAATAGAAACTTTGTTGAAAATATTAATTCATTAATATTGAGAAGATTTGACATTTTATAATAGTGAATTTGCTCAAACAGAAACATGTTGAGTATTTTTAAAAGTCAAGACTTTTTAAAAAATACATTTTATTGATTTTTTACAGAGAGGAAGGGAGAGGGATAGAGAGTCAGAAACATCGATGAGAGAGAAACATCGATCAGCTGCCTCCTGCACACCCCCTACTGGGGATAGGCCCGCAACCAAGGCACATGCCCTTGACCGGAATCGAACCTGGAACCCTTCAGTCCACAGGCCAACGCTCTATCCACTGAACCAAACAGGTTAGGGCAAGACTTTTTTTGAGTAAAATTTTTTTAATCCATGTAAGTCTTTCAATTTTATGGGTATTATTGGAAATTCTGTTAGGAGCCCTTAAGACGAGCTATGAGAATTTTATATATACCTATGCTTATATATTTTTTCATTAAAATTTTTATTGCCTGTTTTTTCCTTGAAAATTGGTGTCTGTCCCCTTAGGTTGAACAGATATAGGTTATTTTATTCCTGTGTTAGTTTAAGCCTATAAACATTACATTGTGAAGCTGTGTGAATATAATTAACCTTCCTAGGAGCCCTCTTCCTGCCTTTCTCCAGGTAGTGAAGTGTTCCACTTATGATCTGGAATTGAACAAAGAACATGTTTTTTGAAATACTTGTTGGTTTGAGAGACAAGAGTGAGTCACTCTGAGGTGAGTCAGGTCTTAATGTGAATATCCAGGGAAACAGGGCTTTAGAGTTGGCTGAATCAAAAATTCTAAACAGTTACTCAGCAGAGATAAAGCTGCAACAGCAGAATACAGCTATTTTATCCCCTCTCAAATAAAAAAAACAAGTTGCTTTATGAAATCATGTCAGGAAGTATTTTTCATGCTTGCTTTACAAGGTCAGTAGCAGTTTTCTTAGGTTGGACCATGGCTTTGCAGGGCTTTGCTCTGTTAAGGGAATAAGTAGGATAGAAACGGAAGGTTCTGTGTTTATGGGGGAAGCTATGGAGCAATGACCTAGTTTCTCGTTGTACTACTGTGAGTGCTAAGATGCTTGGGGTGAGATGTGACTGGGTTCACTCAGCACGACCTGTGGCCCCACATTCTATCCAACACATGCTGCAGAAGTAATTCCAAGAGAACTTGTAACCCTGATTGCAGATATTATTAATCTCTATGTGTTAGATATTGTTTGGGCTAGAAAAATGGCACGATGCTCCGTGGTGGGAATAGGGTAATGCAAGAAAGGTGGGGCTATCCAGTCCCTGGGCAGAGATGCCGCACACCAAGATTTGGGGCAACAGCCCTCACATCTGCCACTCTCACACGCAATAAAGGCTACGTCTTTCACCGAGTAGAAGGTAATATTTCAGATCTTGCACCGAGGTTACTATTCTGTCTGGGACCTTATTCTCCAATAGACCTTTCTCAGGGCTGGTGATATTCTATATCTGTCAAGCATGGGAGCCACATGTGACTGCTGAGCACTTGAAATGTGGCGGGAGCGATGAGGACCTGAAGCTTTCCACTGAGCTTAGTTTTAGTTATTTATTTATTTTTAAATATGTTTTTATTGATTTTTTTTTAAGAGAGAGAGGAAGGGAGAGGGACAAGAGATAGAAACATCAATGATGAGAGAGAAACATCGATTGGCTGCTTCCCACATGCTCCCCACTGGGGATCGAGCCCACAACCCAGGCATATGCCCTGACAAGGAATCAAATTGGTGACGTCTTGGTTCATGGGTCAACATTCAACCACTGAGCCACATCGGCGGGCAGTGTTAGTCATTTTAGATTAAAATGTAAATAGCCACATGCATAAGGCAGGCCTCAGGATTGTCTCAAACCAGTGGCTCTCCCACGTCTTGTCCTGTGATTCCCTGGGCTCTGGCCTCTTCCATTTGGCGTTGGCTTCATCCTCAGGCTGAAGTTCGGGGCTGCACCTCTGCACGTGCGGTGTTGAGATTCACAGCCACACTTTTACACTGGCCGGTGCCTCAAATGGCAGGCAGACTTGCTTCTGGAAGCTTATTTAGAAGAGTGAGAAAAATATTCCCAGAAGCCTCTAACAAACATCTCTAAGTTTCAAGGGCCAAAATTGAGTCCCACACCCAGTCTTGAACCAGTCCCTGGCAGGGAGATAGGATTTGCTCATCACACCCTCAGGACCTAGGGCTGGGATGGGCTTCCCATAAGGACAATTGCTCTGGGGGGAAGGAGTGGTAACAGAAACACAACTGGGGTTCAGTTAGGCAGGTGTGGCTACTTTGAAGGCCCCAGGATGGTTTACTGTAGCCAAGTGGGTAGTGTCTGAGCTTTCTGAGTTATAAACACCACCAATTGATATTCAGGACCAACTTTCAAGTTTCTGCCATAAAAGTTTAACCTGATTTTAGTTTTTACAGTGACACCATGCTATCATACTAGAATCCAATGAACTCTCATTAGCCACTTACTTTAGAAAATATATTTCCTGAGCTTGTTATCATTTGTGTGCTGTTTAGTTGAGTAATGGTTGTTGGGTGTCCAGACCAGAGTCCACTCCTCTCCCTGCTGCCAAGTAGTGATATTATTGATTAAATAATGAGCTAAAGTGGGTCTGGCATGTGGTCATCTATGGTTACTTATTAAAAACAAAACAAATAACCCTTTACTTTTAAGATGGGGTCTTTTGGCACTCCATAAGAGCGGACATTCATGTGGCTTTATGTAAAAGCACACATCATTAGTCATCAGGAAAATGATAATTAAAACCACAATGAGATACCACATTGATTAAAATTAAAAAGACTGATAATACCTACTATTGACAAATGTTAGCAGTTTATACTCCCAACACACTGCTATTGAGAGTAAAACTGGTAGTATCTACAAAAACTGTATAGTTCCCTGTGACCCAGCGATTCTACCCCTGGGTTATGTACTCAAAAGAAATGCAGACATATATTCATTGGAAGACATATGCAAAAATGTTTATAACAACTTTATTCATAATTACCTCAAACTGGAAACAACCTAACATCCATTGGTGGAATGGCTAAATTCTAGTATAAATCATGCAATGAAACACTGCACAGCAACAAGATACATCAACTACTGATACATGATACACACAGTAATATTAGTGAGTCTTACACATACAATGTTTAAGGAAAGAAACCAGACTCAAGAATTGCCAGTGTGACTGTGAGGTTCAGGAACAGATAAACCTAATCAATAGTTTAGAGATCAAAATAGTGGTGAAGGTATGTTTACAGGAGACAGGGGCAAGAGGGAACCTTCTGGAAGTTGACAATGTGCTGTATATTGACTTGGATGGGGTTACATGGGTTAATAATTCACTGAACTGAGCACCCAAGATTAGTGTTTGTAACGCACATTACTGTATTTTACTTCAATGACAATGTTAAAATAAATAAATTTGGCCTTTCCAAGGAAATGGGTTAGGACATCCCTATTACATATATCTTTTCATTATATGCATCTAGTGACCTGGTGCACGGATTCGTGCACATTGAAAATAAATTAATTAGAAGATGCCTGGTGGGGTGGGGTAGGACTGGGCGAGATGGGCCGGACATGCCCCCGGCGTCTGTGGCTTGAGCGAGGTCCCTCTGGCAGGTGGAGTCCTTTGGACAGGCCCTGGAGCCAACCTCCCGTGGTCCCTCCCTGTCCGGCCGCACCTGGGCTGGCACTGCGGCGTGAAGGGTGTCTGCTGAGTGAGCAGGGTCCCTCTGGCAGGTGGGATCCCTCGGCCTAGCCTACAGTGATCAGGCCAAAACTGGCTCTTTGACATCCCCCGAGGGGTCCCAGAGTGTGAGAGAGCACTCTGCAAAGTTGCTGTTGTACAGGGTGTGGAACACAAATGCAAGTGTGCAGTAAACCAGATTCGAGGCCAACAGTGCCCCAGTAACAACATAACCCATGCCGAAAGTGGAACCACGCATCCCCACAAGGAATTGGGCTCTCTCCTCTCTGGTTTCAGGGTGCATCACCTGAGAGCTGCCACTGCCTAGTTACTGCAGCTTGGCAGCTCCTGCATTGAGCATCTGCCCCCTGGTGGTCAGTGCACATCATAGCTACCAGTTGGATGGTAGGAGGGACACTTAGCATATTAGCCTTATATATATATATATTGTAATTGTTGATGTATGTTGTCAGACAATTTGACTATAAGCCCAAATACATTATTTGCATAATGTAGGGTTTTTTTTTTGTTTTTTTTTTAGAATCATAGAAATTACCTTTGAGCACTGCCAACCACATACATGTGATGCCTTCTGGATGATGTTTCCTCCCAGCTTTATGGAGGTATAATTGGCAAAGAAAATAATAAGATATTTAAAGTGTGTAGTATGATGATTTGATATATGTATATGTTGAGAAAGGATTCGGAGGATTTTTTAAAAAGGGATTTTGTTTTATTTCCGTGGCCAGTGTGAGCATCAGCCCAAGCATTGAAGGGTCTCGGATTTGATTCCCGGTCAAGGGCATGTACCTGGGTTGCAGGTTTGATTCTTAGCCCAGTCGGGATGCGTGTGGGAGGCAACCAATTGATGTGTCCCTCTCACATTGATGTTTCTGTTTCCCTCCCTCCCTCCCTCCCTTCTACTCTATCTAAAATCAATGGAAAAATATCCTCTGGTGAGGATTAACAACAAAAAAAAGTTTTAATTTTTATTTTTCAGTTACAGTTGACATACAATATTATAGTAGTTTCAGGTATACAATGTAGTGATTGACATTTCTATGACTGAAGTGATCACCCTGATTGGGGGATGGGTTTTGATTGCTGTCATTACCGTGGGGCCAGCACATTAGCCTGGCTTTATCAGTTAGCACCTTGGCCGCCTTCCCTTTGCTGGCTGTGCATGTAAATCTGTACTACCATGAGACAGGAGGTTTGGGTACACTACCATATTTTGGGTATTTTGGCATATAGCATAGTATACATAGAGGAAAAAAAAATTTTTTTCTGTCAAACTTGGAGTAGAAATAACATGTTTGGAAAATATTCTTTTACACTGGTGTATTCGTGTTTCATTTTCTTCCTTTCTGGGTTTTTGGTTTGTTTTTACTTTGTTTATCTTTTTGTTAATCCTCACCTGAGAATATTTTCTCCATTGATTTTTAGAGAGAGGGGAAAGGAAGGGGAGAGACACAGAGAGAGAAGTATTGATGTGATGGGGCTGGGGATTGAGCCTACAACCAAGGTACATGCCCTTGACCGGAATCGAACCTGAGACTCTTCAGTCCGAGGGCTGGTGCTCTGACCATTGACCAAAACCCGTAGGGCTGTTTTTATTTTTTTTCCTTTAATAATATTTTATTTTATTTTTGTTGTTGTTAATCTTCACCTGAGGATATTTTTCCATTGATTTTTAGAGAGTAGAAGGGAAAGGGAGAGACAGAGAAGCATTGATGTGCGAGAGACACATCAATTGGTTGCCTCTTGCATGTACCTGGACCAAGGTTGGGGAAACCTGCAACCAAGATACGTGCCCTTGACTGGAACCGAATCCGGGACCCTTTAGTCCGCGGCCGATGCTCTATCCACAGAAAAACTCCTATGGCTGTTTTTACTTTTAAAAAATTTTAATTGTGACCCTAGCCAGGTTGCTTGGTCGGTTGGAGCATCTTCCTGTGCACTGAAAGGTTGCGGGTTCGATTCCAGCTCAGGGCACATACCTAGATTGTGGGATTGATCCCTGGTCAGGGTTCCTGGGAGGGAGGGGCAACCGATCGATGTTTTTTTTTGTCATATCATTGTTTCTCTTATCCTCTCTCTCTTCCTTTCTAAAAGTAAGTCAATAAAAAATATATCCTCAGGTGAGGATTAAAACATTTTTAAATTGTGTCAAAAAACACATAACATAAAAGTTACCATCCTAGCTATTTTAAGTGTACAGTAATGTTAACTGTGTTCACATCTGTTGAGCAACAGATTTCCAGAACTTGCAAAACGGGAACTTGAAGTCATCAAACAATGACTGCCTCCACCCCCAGCCCCTGGCAGCCACCTGCTTTCTGTAGATGGCAACAGTTCTACTTTCTATCTCTGTGAATTTCACTGTTCTAGGTACCTTATGCAAGCGGAGTCAGACAGTATTTGTCGGTTTATTTCTGGCTTATTTCGCTTAGTATATGCCCTCCAGGTTCATCCATGTGGTAGCATGTGTCAGAATTTCCTCCCTTTTTAGGGCAGGATCCTGTTGTATGTATATACCACATTTTGTTTATCCATTCATCCATAGATGGATCTTTTGTTTACTTTTAACATTTTTTTATTCCTCAGTTTCCATTAGGGCAGTGATTCTTAACTTTTTTTTTTTTTTCATATTAGCCACACTCCAACCTTATAAGCTTTTTTTTTTTTTTTTGCTAATATAGCTCTCCACCCCCATGAAATTCTGACACCACAGTTATGCACATTGTTATCTATTTGTGCATTTACATTATACACACACACACACACTCTCTCTCTCTCTCTCTCTCACACACACATATACAGATACATACACATGTATATTCTTTGTACATAAAAAGAATAGAAAAATTCATTCCTCAACCTTTTGGGGGACAAATAGTTCCTTGAGAGTGCGTGCTCTAAGGAAAATTACTTCCAGCATAATGTAAATGGAGCCAGCCTCAAATTTCCTAAATATCCTGATAATGAAAGAAATGGCACTTGAGGAAAATTTTAAACTCACCTCTGGTCTCTCGTCTCCAACTAACACTTCAACCTCCTCCATCGTGTGTCCTACCCCCTTAAACAGGCAGACAAACAAACAGAAAAGGGCAGTAGAGAAATAGCCTTTCCAGTCCTGGTGTAGGGATGGCTTCCTCTGTTCTAGAGGGGAGAATGGCTCTCCGTATCCGACACTGCCCCAACCCTACCCTGCACCTGCGGCTGTTGCTGGAACACTAAGGGGTTCATGATGCTACATTGGCTCACAGGATATATTTTTCTATGGAATACAGTTCTACTTGGTACATCCTGACAGTCACAGGTGATCTGTGCTCAGGCTGTCATGTATTTCCCCCAATTATTTACTTCATAGAGCATATACTTTACCTCATTAGATGCAAGGCATCAGAATGGTTATTCTCAGAGGCTAGGCTGTGTGTGTGTGTGTGTGTGTGTGTGTGTGTGTGTGTGTGTAAAAGTTCAATATTATATGCATTTATTTTTGAAACCAAAGCTCCTATTTCTGTAATGCAAAGTAAAGTTTGACTAAAAGCTTTGGGGTTGATTTTTCCTGCCCTTTACTCTCTTGTAGTCCCATCAGTAACTCCTACTGACTCCGTGTCCTGTATTTGTTTTACAGTGGCCTATTTCTCTCCATCTGGCCAGTAGCCAGTATAAGCCACTTCTTGTTAATCCCAGCTTAAAACCCTCTAGTGCTGTACTGTCCGATAAGGTAGCCACCAGTCACATGTGGCTATGTAAATTAAAGTTAGTTAAAAATTAAGTAAAATGAAGAATTTAGTTCTTTAGTCGCAGTAGCCGTATTTCAAATGTTTAATAGCCACAGTGGCTAGTCACTTCCTTATTGGGTAGTACAGAATAGATCATTTCCATCATCACAGAACGTTGTCAGGGACAGGGCTGCTTTCCCAGTTGTATTTAAGATGAATTCCAAGGCCTGATGTCCCTCAAGATCTCAGCTCATCTGTCTAATGGAGCCCTTACTACTCTTCCAGCCTCACTTCTGTTCCCCACCCATCTGACAGTTCTTGAACTGTGAAGCTCAGAGCCTTTGCATATACTGTTCTCCTTGCTTGGACACCTACCCATACTATTCACTGGACTAATGACCGATTTTCAGGATCTTAGCTTAACTATCACTTCTAAGAGAAACCTGCCTTCCTCCTACAGTTTAGGTTATATTCTCGTTTTACATGCTCCCTTAAACCCTCTACTTTTTCTTCTTACGAAGGAAAATCTGTTAACTATAATACATGTGTGATTATTTATTTAGTGTTCATTTCCCTAATAGACAGTAAGCTTCTCAAAGATGGGTTGTCCTTTCTCAGTCAACGCCCCTGTCCCCCCAGTGCCTAGCACAGGATAGATCAGTGATGGCGAACCTGTGACACGCGTGTCAGAGGTGACAGGCAAACTCATTTTTTTGGTTGATTTTTCTTTGTTAAATGGCATTTAAATATATAAAATAAATATCTAAAATATATAGATATTTTACTTATTGTTTTACTATGGTTGCAAATATCAAAAAATTTCTATATGTGACACGGCACCAGAGTTAAGTTAGGGTTTTTCAAAATGCTGACACGCCGAGCTCAAAAGATTCGCCATCACTGGGATATGTGCTATGTAAATATTAAAATTGGAGTATTCTGAGATACCTGTGTGTTGAGTGGGTGTGAAAATTTCATCAAAGAGGCATCGATTTAAAACCAGTCAAGAGACCCTGCCTGGTAGACCGTTATTTATTATATTTACTTTTTGCTGGGAATATGAGTTTTAGGATGTAAATTTTACAAGGGCATTTCAGAGCCGGACTTGTCAACTGGTTTTAGCATCACCAACTTGACTTTGCTTTTCTGTGTGGTTGGGGGTTAATGAGACTATAAGTTGGGGCAGAATAATTTAAAGTTGATGGATGAAGGAGAGTGGATGGACTGGGACAGCCCTAGGTTTATGGCAGGCTGGGGAAACAGCTGAGGTGGTGTGGCAGGATGATCTGTTTTTTCTTGTTCTATTTTGATACCCAAGTAGAAAAGTCTTAGGCCTAATGCTTCAGACTTTTCCTGAGGCCTTTTGAAGGATTTTGAATAAGTTTCTTAAGAAAACCCCTACTCTTCTCCTCCTGCGTTTGTCCCCTTCCCTCCAAGAAAAAAAAGAAAAAGAAAGAAAAACAATGAAAACACATTGGAGTCCCAGAATGAGTCTGACTTTGGATTCTTATCCTGGCTGACTTCCTGTGGGGAGTAGGAAGGAGTCAGCTTTGAGAATTGTTTTCTCTGGTCTCAGTTTGGAACTGTCTCTCCCCCTAGCATTCCAGAGTTGATCTTGGATCACTGACTGCATTTAGGGTCTTTTGAAAGGATTTTATTTAAAAAAAAAAAGAAAACCACCAAAAACCAAAAAAGGAAACTAATTTGCTTTCAAGATTTTCAAGTAGTACCCAGATCAGGTGTGAAGGTAAAGCCCACTGCTGCCCGTTTCAGCTGCCCACGAGCCCACTCCTGTTGGTAGTTTTTGCTCTATTCCTATAAGTTAGTTACACAATTTCATGCGCATGCACACAGTGACGAATAAAAACCACAATGACTTGGATCTGTTTTCCTTCAAACGTGCTTGTTTCAGAGTCTGCTTGGTGCATGTGTTTTTCTTGCTTCTGCTTCCTTGGGTGTAGCTAGGCAGCCCAAGACACCTCCCAACAGCTGGACCTTGAGTTCTCTTAGGGATGTACTGAAATTGCCAAAAGCCAGTGTGGCAGCTGTGAAACCTGCAGCTGTGAAACCGTCTATGTTTATCTTTTAGTTTTTGCATCACTATCAAAACCGAAAGGGCAGGGGAGTGAGTGCTCAGTGCCTGGCAGAAGGTCACATACCATAGTGATTTGACCGGGTGCTGGCCTTTGGCCTCAGGGTTGGCCCTTTAGAATGTAGTTGAACCAGTCAGGCCATCTGGCTTTGATTCCAGCTCAACCACTTTCTGTGTGACCATGGCAAGTAGCTTATCCTCTCTCTGCCTCATTTCCCCTATATGTCAAATGGGGATACAATCATACCTATTTCATGGGGCTTCTTGTAAGAAGAAAATGACGCGGTGATGTAAAGTCTGTAGTTGGTGCTCAAGCGTATTGTCATTTTGTTAAATTATTATCACTTGCATTTAATAATTTCATCTTATAAATAGACCACCCAGTTGTTAAAAAAAAATGGACTCAGCAATGGAGCCTTCTGTGCCCTAAGGCAGAGGTCAAGAGCATTCTTCCCTATAATGAGAATGTAACTGGCAAATCTTACTTGGAAGTGAAAAGCCTTCTGGGTTGGCAATTCACTTTCCCCTGTGACGTGATGGTACCAAGAAAAACAGAAATATAAGCACATGAAAACGTGATGTTTGCCCAGATAACAGTAAGAGCTCACTCTTGGTTTCTAGAGGAGCATAACCTCCCCCCACCCCATTCTGACATGAGTAATTTTTATTATAGTTGTAAGCACAGAAAATACTTTGTGTTTGAATTCTTCAGGTAAGCCCTTAAAGAATCTTGTTTTGATAGCATTGATTAAATGTTATTTAAACTAATAAGTAAAACGGCATGATATTGGTGTAAAAACAGGTATATAGATCAATGGAACAGAATAGAAAGCCCAGAAATAAACCATGCCTATCAGGTCAATTACTGTATGACAAAGGAGCCAGGATATACACTGGGGGGAAGGATAGTCCCTTCAGTAAATGATGCTGGGGAAACTGGACAGTCACATGCGAGTTCGCGTGTCACCTCTGACACGCGTGTCATAGGTTCGCCATCACTGAACTAGATCATGCTACAAAGGGTCTGTACAGCAAAGAAAACCATCAACGACCTTCTGAATGGGAGAAAATATTTGCAAATAATATATCTGATAAGGGGCAAATATCCAAAATGTATAAAGAACTCATACAACTCAAAGCAGAAAAACAAATAATCTGATTAAAAATGGACAGAAGATCTGAATTGATATTTCTTCCAAAGAAGACATACAGTCAGTTACATGAAAAGATGCTCAACATCACTAATCATCAGGGAAATGCCAATCAAAACCACAATAGGCTACCACCTGCTAGAATGGCTATTATCAAAAAGACAAGAAATAACAAGTGTTGGTGAGCACATAGAGAAAAGGGAACCCTTGTGCACTGTTGGTGGGAATATAAATTGGTGCCGCCACTATGAAAAACAGAATGGAGGGTCCTCAAAAAATTAAAGTAAACTACCATATGATCCAGCAATTCTACTTTTGATTATTTATCCAAAGAAAACAAAAACACCAACTTGAAAAGGTGTATGCACTTCCCTGTTCATTGCAGTTATTTATAGTAGCCAAGAGAGAAACAGCCTAAATGTCCATCAGTGGAAGAATGGATAAAGAATACTATTCAGCTATAAAAAAAGAAGGAAATCTTGAAGTTTGCAACATGGATGGGCCTCAGAGTGAAGTAAATCAGACAGAGAAAAACAAATACTACATAATCTCTCTTAGATGTGGAATCTAAAATCAACCAATCAACCACAAACCAACCCAGCTTATAGAAAACATATTGGTAGTTGCCAGAGGTGGGGGTGGGGATTGGGAAAATGGGTGAAGTGGGTATGAATTTATAAAAAGTTAAATGTAGCCCTGACCGGTTTGGCTTAGTGGATAGAGCGTTGGCCTGCGGACTCAGGGGTCCCAAGTTCGATTCCGGTCAAGGGCATGTACCTTGGTTGCTGGCATATACCCAGTGGGGAGTGTGCAGGAGGCAGCTGGTCGATGTTTCTCTCTATCCTTCTCCCTTCCTCTCTGTAAAAAATATAAAATATATTTTTTTAAAAAGTTAAATGTAGACTAGCCACGTGGGGCCAGTGGCTTCTATATTGGACAGCACAGATCTAGAGCAATTGGGGGCGGGCGGGAGGAGGGTTCTATTGAGCTAAGCTCACTCTGTGCATAACTTACAGTTACACTATCTCACTTAATCCTTAAATCAGCCCTGTTTTGCTGACAAAAAAAGTGAAGCTCAGAGGGGTCAGGTAATGTGCCCATAGTTTCACAGCTAGGAATTGGCTGAGTGGGAACCACGTGGGATGCTGTTACCACTATGAGATGAAGCCGAAGCACAGGCAGGACCAGGTTAAAGGCTTCGGATATCAGAGAGTTCCCTCCCCAGTTGACCAACTAAAAAGTAGAGAACCATACTCCACTGCCAAGGACACTGATGTTGGAAGCACATACCTGGCCCCATCTGGGTGTCATGGAACTCACAGGCCCACATCACTGAGTTATAGCAACCGGACCTCTCAAGGCGCTGAAGGGTTAACATCAGGACTTTAGCCCAGTGAGTACCAAATAGCTCACCAGGGAATTTGGGTCAGACAGAAGGTTCTAGAGCAAAACCAAGGCAGTGTTTTGGAAGGCACAGTGGGGGAAGCCCATTGGGGGCTCACTGGAGAATTTGGGGGTTTGCTGCTCAGATTTGCTTAGTCTCACTGATTACTCAGCCTGCAGTAGGGCTCCATCTAGTGAGGTTTCAATAATACGTCCTCCATATTTATTTGTTTTTATATTTGTGGGGTTTTTTTTGTTATGTTTGTTTTCTGTGTGTCCTCCATATTTAGAAGACATAAGATCCTATAGCTTGTATCTGGAAGTCTTTCCTGGAAAAATTAGGACCATAAACAGGACCTGAGTCTATGGAAATGTGGAGGGGCATTTGTTAGAGCTAAACCTAGAATGGAGATGGTGGGTCTCAGTTTCCCACAAGAAAGGCCCCCATCCAATGAGGCTGCCTTTGAGGGAAGCTGCTGAGAATGAGACATTTGGTGAGGACCAGAATGCCTTCCCACCCGCCAATGGGAAAAGATGATCACAGTGACAAGGCCAAGGAGGGAGAGAATGAGAGTAGCTGAGAATCCTGCATCCAGGAGAATCCAGAAGGGCAAGTTAGCGCCTCCAGTAAGTACCAGAGGCTTTGTCAACTAGAGATATTGCAGAAATAAGCAAGGGGGAAACAGGACCAGACATGTTAATAGGTTTTAAGAATATGCAAGCTGATGACAATGGCTCCCACCCCCTTAACTTCCTCCCCCACTTTGAGATGCCTGCAGGCAACTTGTGAGGTATACAGAAGGACCCACGCAGAGATGTTGGGCGCCTAGAGTTGAGGTCCACCATGAAGCCTGTGGAGCACATGCTTAATCGGATTAATGAGCGAGTGAACGAAGAGCAGCATTAGAAGCAACTTGAATAAAAAGTGGGGCTTATTCTGTGTAGTGTAGACAACTGAAAACATCACTTATGGTCTGATTTTTAAGGCGGTACTGTGTAGAGCAATTGGAAGTTGGAAAAATTAAAACCCTGCCTAATTTCAATGGTGTGACTTCACATTTTGGCATGTTTTCAATACATTATATGGTTTTAAAATTTTATTTGGGATTATACATCCTTTTCTGTTGCTTGGCTTTTTATTTACTAACAGCCTATCATTAAATGTTCTTTTGCAACATGATTTTAAAAATAACTGCATGATATTTTACCAGACGGATATCCTACAAACTGACTCTAACCCATTACACATTATGGAACATTCAGGGTTATTTCCAGTTTTCACTGTGGCAAACACCCACGGGCCTAAATCTATCCAGGATATAGTATATTTCCCTGTAAGCAGAAAATGACAGCGCCCAATGCTTGGGGTCATTCTTTTAATTATTTTCCAATGATACTTTGTTTTAATTTTTCATTTCTTGCTCACTAGTGAGGGCGATCCTGTTTATTTAGCCCTTGTATTCCTTGTGAATTGTCTGTTTAGGACTTCATACATTTTGGTCAGGGTGTCGGACTTTTCTTGGGGTGGAAAGGTATTTACAAAAGAGGGCTTTGTTAGTTGTTAATAGCGATTTCCTTTTTCTAGTTGTCCAACATGGCGAGTTTAAAAAATATGTATGGGACTTATGGCTGACAATATTTTGAAAGAGAAACATGTTTTTATTCTCTAGTCAATCAACTCTTTAACTGTTTTCATGTTCAAAGTCATCTGTGTGTCAATGTGCGAACCATAGGATCGAGAGATTATTTAATGAAAAATGTCGGTGGAACTTCGCCTCCTGACTGCTTACGAATCATGTGCCTCATTCTGCTACAGCTCTGCCTGAGGAATGCAGCTCAGTTAAAAAACCCCATTTCCAATACGCTCAGGCGGATTTAAAATAAGCCATCACTTTACATCTGCGTGCGTCTGCTTTCCCTGACCCGAAATTCCTCATCAAGATTTGAAACTAGTCCTGGTCAGTGTGGCTCATTTGGTTGAAATGTCCCATGCACTGAAGGGTTTCGGATTTGATTCCCGGTCAGGGCACATAGCAAGGTTGTAGGTTCTGTCCTCAGTTGGGGCATGTGTGGGAGGCAACCTATCAATGTTCCTCTGTCTCTCTCCCTCTCCCTTCATCTCTCTCTAGAATCAGTGAAAACATATCCTCAGGTGAGGATAAAAAAAAAGATTTGAAACAATAAAAATAAGAATTATTATGTGTCTAAGAATTGTGTTGGTCAGTAAGACCCCCAATGGATTGTACATCCCCACAGATACATGGCATTTGCAAACACCTGAATCAGCCTTATATTTAAGACCTCCCCCACTGCCTTCCCTTTCCCGCTGCTATTTTGGGAGGAGGAAATCCTAAAGGCTCCCTGCTGTCCCCCTCTCCCTCTTCGCTTACCTCCTGGAGGCTCTCCAAGTTGTTCTCTTGAGGCCCATCATGTGGACAGGGCCACAAGCACTTCTCCGACTACCCAGGCCACGCCAGAGAGAATCAGGAAGTGAGAGTCGACCTCTGGGTCTGGCATTCAAATCTGTTACACAAAAATATTAAAGTGGCCATGATATGCTAGGCCACAGGGCCACAAAATGAATAACACAGAAAGTCACGACTTGAGAGAACCATGTGCTTCTTGCGAGGCGCAGGCGAGTAAGCAGGCGAAGGCAAAATCAGGCACAAATGCTCTGCCACATATTTTATGGTGTTTTAGGCAGGGTGGGGGACGGGAGAGGCAGTGATGGTGGCCCTGTGACTTAGTCCCTTGTGTATTGTGGCTTCATGCGCTGCACCTCCTCCTCCCCTTTCTGAGAAGGACTATCAGCTGAGTTTTGCTTGTACCGTCAGGTGATGTGGCATAGTGGTCAAGAGCAGAAGCCTGAATTTGGGGTCTGAACTGGGAAATGCCATTAGCAGATCTTAAGGCAAGTGGCGTGAACCTCTTTGAGAATTGTTTCCTCATCTGAACAGTGGGGACAGTGCATCCTTATGGGCATAGTGATGGTCATGAGAGCATAATAATCGTGCCAGTTACAGGAACCGCTGCCACTTACTGAGCCAAACTACCTCCCGGGTTTATGCTGTCGGGCATCTGGAAGCAGCCTCCTTGCTCAGTGCAGAGCTGATCATTAACAGACTAAATGGCACTGTTCTGGCCTCTGCCCCTGAGGTCAGAAAAAAACTGGGGAAGAAGTGACCTAGACACTCTCTCTGGTCCGATGACGGCGAGAAGTGTTGTCAGGGTGTGCCCTCTACAGGTGGGTGGAGCCAGAACTAACAAACTGCCTCTCCAAACTCTCAGCAGTGCAGATGGGAAGGGGACCGAGGCCCATGCAGGCCTGGCAGCCAGCCCTTTCCTATGTTTCCTCACAGGATGGACCCAGCAACTTATGCTGAGTTGTTGAAAGAATCCGGCAACCAAGTTTTTAAGAATGGGAACTTCTCTTTGGCCATCAGAAAGTACGATGAAGCCATCCAGGTTCTTCTGCAGTTATACCAGTGGAGGTAAGTGTTTGTATTTTCTTCCCACCTTTTTTTTTGTTTAAAATATATTTTATTGATTTTTTTTACAGAAAGGAAGGGAGAGAGATAGAGAGTTAGAAACATCGATGAGAGAGAAACACCAATCAGCTGCCTCCTGCACATCTCCTACTGGGGATGTGCCCGCAACCCAGATACATGCCCTTGACCGGAATCGAACCTGGGACCTTTCAGTCCGCAGGCCGACGCTCTATCCACTGAGCCAAACCGGTTTTGGCTTCTTGCCACTTGTTTTAAGTAAAAGGGAACTCAGTTGCTTAAGTTTTCTTGTCATTTATCACACTGCCTGGTTTCTGTTTTCTTCTCACTTACTTCCTGTTGATCTTCTCTACATAGTCAGCCCAGAAACTGAACAGAATACACTAGATCAGTGGTTCGCAACCTGTGGATCGAACGACCCTTTCACAGGGGTCGCCTAAGACCATCGGAAAACACATATATAATTACATATTATTTTCGTATTTAATCACTATCCTTTAATGATGTTCAATTTGTAACAGTGAAAATTCATCCTGCATATCAGATATTTACATTATGATTCATAACAGTAGCAAAATTACAGTTATAAAGTAGCAACGAAAATAATTTTATGGTTCGGGGTCACCACAACATGAGGAACTGTATTAAAGGATCGCAGCATTAGGAAGGTTGAGAACCACTGTACTAGAGTAATAAGGGAAATGGAAAGTGAAACTTGAGGGACTGTTGATAAACATTACAAAGCTTTCCCTTCTGTCTGATTATGGGATCAGAGTTCCTGGATTGAGAGAAGTCTCCAAACTTCTCAGTTGTCATTCCTTTCATCTTCTGGAGTACCTATGCCATATACCCCCTGGCCATAGTGCTCACCACTCAGGAATGCGGCTCACCTCTCTACCTGCCCCTTCACTTCTAGTAGACCTGTTCCCAAACATTTTCATATTATGATAATGCTTAAAGTCATAGAGGACCCAAAGAGCTTTTGTTTATGTAGGTTTTTCGTTGTCAATATGTAGGTTTTAAGTCTGTATCAGAACTTAAAACTAAGAGAAATTTAAAGTTTATATTTATTAATCTAAATAAAAATATCAATAAATCCATTACACGTTAATATAAATAAAATATTTTAAAGAAAAATAACTATATTTTCCAAAGCAAACAATTTGGTGAGAAGACTGGCATATTTTACATTTTCACAAATCCTTTTAATGCCTGTCTTAGTAGTAGACAATCTGTTTTGATAGCACACGTCATGTAGCCTCTGAACATCCCCTGAACACGTGAGAGAATGAGTGTGTAAAGGTTCAAAATGTCTTAGCATTATTATTGTATAAGTTTCCTGCTGCTGCTGTAACAAGTTACTATATACTTAGTGGCTTCACACAATACAGATTTATTATCTTACAATTCTGGAGGCCAGAAGTCCGAAATGAGTCTTAACAAGGCTAAAATCAAGGTGTCAGAGGAGAATCCATTTCCTTGCCTTTTTGAACTTTGAGTGACTGCCGTTTTCCTTGGCTTGTGGCCCCTTTCTCCATCTTTAAAGCATATTATTTCAGTCTGCACCTGTCATCACATCACCTTCTCCTCTGCCTGGTTTCATTCTCTTTCTCATCCTTATGTTTGTGTTGTATATAATCCGGGACAAACTCTTCTCAAGATTCATAAATTAAATACATCTGCTATTGCCATAAAAGGTAACATCGTTGGGGGGCCATTATTCAGTCTACTACAGTTTGACCTTGTGGATTACCTTAAATGGTCTTGGGGAACCCCTTCCCCCCTGAGGTTCCCAGATCATATTTTGGGAACATCCATAGCAGAAGAAGCAAGAGCTTGGCATTTGTGGGTACATACAACCTAAACTTGTACTTAGAAATGACACCGGATTAAATTACTGAAACATGGCTCCCAACCCTACCTCTCTATCACCATAGTATTGCACTCTAGCTGGACTTGGGTTGAGTGTAATTGGTTTGGGCCTATAGTTCTGTTATTCTGCCCCTTCCTGGGTCAGATCAGAACTGTCAGAGCTGGGCCTAGAGCTCCTCATTCAGGGCAAAACATCCGGCTTTCTTAAAGAGGAAGCATTGGAAAGTGGTTATGATCACAGACTGACCCCACACTGTGAGTGCTCAAATCTTAGCTCCACCACTTACTGGCTGTGTGACTGCTAATGGGACTTCTGCCCGGACCCTCACATGTTGCCTTTCATGGACCGTCCTGACACTGTGTCTTTTGCCCGTCACTTTGCCTGTCTTACAGGGATTTAGGTGCATGGGGTTTGCAGAGCAAGTGCTCTCAGGAGATGGGGACTGAGGGAAGAAGGATGGGGCAGGGGAAGGCTCCAGGCAGGGATATTGTCTCACCTGGAGTCCCCTTCAGCCTGATCTCCAGTGAACTTGGGAGGATGAGTTGTCCTGCAGAGCTGGTCCCACTTTGGGACAAGGGGCTGACCCTTTGATTCCCATGTTAGTCCATCATTGGTTGTAGGCTGTCCAGCCCCTGGGAGTTGTCCTAGGGAGGGAGGCGGTATTAGTCAGCATGGACTGTCATAACAAAATACCATAGACTGGCGGTTTAACCAACAGGAATTTATTTCTCACAGTTCTGGAGCCTGGGATCCTGCTGGCCAGTACGGTGCCTGGTAAGAACTCTTTTCCTGGTTTGCAGACGGCCACCTTCTCACTGTGTCCTCATATGGTACAGAGAGAGAGCAAGGAAGCTCTCTGGTGTTTCTTGTTATAAGGCAGCCAATCCCATTTCGAGGGCTCCACCCTCACCATCTCATCTAAACCTAATCACCTCCCCAAAGCCCATCTCCAACACCATCACATTGGGGACTAGGGCTTCACCACATGAATTGGGGGTTGGGGCACACAAATCAGACCCTAGCAGGAGCATAACTTCCTGGAGCGGATGCTCCCATTAGGCTGAGGGTAAATCTCTGGAGCCCTAGCTGCAGCCGACACTCACTGCAGGTAGGGATGGCTGCACTGGCCAGGGTATTGGGCCTGACACCAGGGCATCTGCTACACTCCAGTCACAGCTCCCTTGCCAGTCACCCCCTGGGTGCCCCACTGCCTCTTCTGTGATTTTGGAGTCTCATCTCTTGCCCTAGAGGGAATGATAGATGCTGAGAGGAGCCGGGCACATAAAGCACTGGGGTGGGGACAGTAGTAGAGGTGATTTTTTCCTTTGCTTTATTTTTGTGCTTATCTGCATCACCTATCTTTTCTTTAATGATTGGTATAATTTTCACAATTGAAAATATTCAATAACATAGAATTTGCCTTACCCCTCCCACCCCCCAGTGTGTCTTGAATTCAATGGCGTTTGAGCTTTTGTTAACAGATTGTGATATATTTTGTGTTTTCCTCCTTCTTCTGACCTGATCTCAGCACTAACCTTGCAGCTGTATTACTCTGAGACCCAGGCAAGAGAGGCCCCACCCTGCCCATGCTTTACAGGGACCTTTTGACCTTTCCCCAGCTGAACCCCTCCCCACAGGAGTCTGTTGGGCCAGGGGCTTCATCCAGACCCTTTCAAACCTTTTGGTCCTCACTGTGGGTACTAGGGCCCAGGAGTTTCTGCCCATGGACCCTATTCCCAGGCCCTGCACGAGCCTCCTACCTGCTTCCATTCTTCTGCGGTCTGGCCAAGGTCAGGGGTGTGGGACAGAGCTTGGAATTGTATCTCCTACAGGGCAGGATGAAGGCTGGGGTGAAAATAGAAGAGAGAGTGGGCGGGGGCACAGGCCTGGCTTACCCTGCCCTGACACAGTGCCGGCGGTTCTAAATTTGAACCTTGCCTTCCAGCTATTATAAATTAGGAGGGTAGAATGTGTTTTACTAAGCAGTTTGTGAGCTTGAGTTATGGCCTTCAGATCCTTAGACTAGCACTGTCCAATAGGACTTTCTGTGACCATGAAGACGATCTTTAATATAGAAGGTGACTACTGAGTACTGAAATGTGGCAAATAAAACTAAGGAACTGAATTTTACATTTTGTTTAATTCATTTAAATTTAAATAGCTACATGTGGATAGTGGCTCCTCTATTGGGCAGTGCAGATTAGCCACATGGTGTGTGGGCCTCGTTTGTACTCTGGGTCCTGCCATGATAGAATAGTGCTTGGCCTGGGTCTCTCCCAGTGGGTCCATGGGGATGCTGTGGTCACGTGTTCTGAACAGCCCTTCCTGTGATAAGCTCTGCCTCCAATCAGGAGGAGCATGCATGTGGAGTGGTTCATACCATGTCTGGACTCTGCTCACCCTCAGTGGGAAACTCCCATCCTCTCCATCCTTAGGAACAGTCTCTAAAAAATGAAGAGATCTATGGGGATCAGTAGGAAATGGAACCAAGGTGTTGAGAACGTTTGTCTTTAAAAGCTGGGAGCAGAGGATTTTGAAGTGAGGAAGGACAGATTGTACCTTGCAAGTGCCCCAGGATTTCTAGGGGCCTACAAGGGTCAGCTCTGATAGCCATACCTGGCACATTTCCTGCCGAAACCCCATGGGCATGACAGCAGGCAGGATCAGAGTGCTGGTCTTTAAGGATTGTTTTCTGTATTTGCAGGAAGATAGTTTTATGGATCTCCAGCTTGTTCTTTCTCACAGGGTTCCCCCCAGGGACTTGGCTGTGCTCCTGTGCAACAAGTCCAATGCCTTTTACAACCTCGGGAAATGGAACGAGGCATTTGTGGCTGCCAAGGAGTGTCTCCAGTGGGATCCAACCTACGTGAAGGTATGGTGCAAGGGACGCTGGGACAGCTGCTGCTTCCTTCCTCTTAGCCTGCCTCCTCCCCTTCCTTCTAAAATGGGAGTACTTCTCATTCAACTCCCTTTGCACTTCACACAGGTGCTCATGGGGCATGTGAGTGGTACCCAGAGAAGGGTGGAACCAATGATGGCCAAGTGTTGAAATGCCCTTGTAAGGGGGAGCAGAGCTGGGCTCTTGGTGGATGGAGTGCAGTGGAGATCCTCTGAGCTCATTTTGTCCTGAAGTAGTGACACCAAATTCATAGTCTGTTCATGTTCTTTGCTGTTTACAGGTTTCATGATAGCAAAGCTTTACTTCAGATGCAAGCTAGTGTACCACATGACATCAATTCTTTTATATATATACTAGAGGCCCGGTGCACGAAAATTGTGCACTGGGGGTGGGATGAGTCCCTCAGCCCGGCCTGCGCCCTCTCACAGTCTGGGAGCCCGCAGTCTGGGAGCCCTCCGGAGATGTCTGACTGATGGCTTAGGCCCTTCCCCTCTGCAGGGAGTGGGCCTAAGCTGGCAGTTGGACATCCTTAGCGCTGCCACAGAGGAGGGAGAGGCTCCTGCCACTGCTGCTGCACTCGCCAGCCATGAGCCTGGCTTCTGGCTGAGTGGCACTCCCCCTGTGGGAGAGCACTGACCACCAGGGGGTAGCTCCTGCGTTGAGCATCTGCCCCCTGGTGGTCAGTGTGTGTCATAGTGATCGGTTGTTCCCAAGAATGGTAAGAGAGAATTGTTGATCAGCTGTCTCCTGCACGCCCCCTACTGGGGATAGAGCCCTCAACCCAGGCATATGCCCTGACCAGGAATCGAACTGTGACTTCCTGGTTCATAGATCAATGCTCAACCACTGAGCCATGCGGGCCTGACCAGATTTTATTTGATGTTACTTTCTATGTGACATGGGGTCCTTCTGAGAAAAGAAGTGAAGACTCCAAAGAAGTGGGTGGGTCGGAGAGTTTATATATCATTTTTAATGAAGCGTGATACATTGTAGAGACATGACAAGACAAAGGACAAGGTTTTAAAGACTTTAGGGTCTGTGAACTGTGGAGAAATAAACATATGGAGAAACTAATGGCAGATAAGGGCTATCAGCGAGGTTTGTTTGTGCAGGCTCATCTCAGTGCCGACTTTCTGTCTCCTTCAGGCCATACAGACTCCCTGGAGAGGGGCTTTATGCAGTCCTCATGTCCCATATTTTGGGGTGACATATTCTCATACCCCCCTAATCCCTGTGTCCAAAATAAAAAGATGAGACTTAAATCTGAGGAAGTCAGAGAAATGGGAAATTCTGTACCAGCCTGCCTTGTTGGAAAATAAAACACTTTTTCTGATTGTTCTCTAAGGTTTAGAAGAGCTTTCAAATGAACGTTAAGACAAATCAAAAAATAATCAGAGATTTGGTGTTAAGTGGAATTATAAATGCCAATGCAGTTGGCTGGTCAAAGTGGGGGCGGGGGGGGGGAGAGGAGAGAAAGAGAGGTGAGAGAGAAATATCGATCAGTTGATTGATGGGTTGCTTCCCATATGCACCCTGGCCAGGAATCAAACCCACCACCTTTTAGTGTACTGGACGACAAGCAAGCCACCCGGCCAGGGCATGGGAGGCCATTTGCATCACTAATCCTTGTAATTTTCTTCTCTCTACAGAAATAATTTTTTTTTTTGCCTATAATGTGGAGCTTCGTAATTCTCAATGCTTGTGATTACAATTTTTCCCTCTACATCCCCAGTGCAAATTGTGTTTACTTTGATTGAAAGGAGCAGGAAACAATTTCTGAGTTACATGACAAGCTCATTCTTTCCCAGAACACTGTAGTTGCGGGATTTTTTTCATTCCTCTCTTCTTGCACAGGCTGTGATTTGAGTCATGGATAAATAAATTACACATGTAATTGGAAGCAGGCCAGCTTCCTTCTCTCTGTGCCCTACGTCATAGATTTGAAAGTGATTATTTCTTAGCAGTTAGAAAATGACAGAAAAAAATGTTGCACAGGACATCACGTGGCAATCTGGTGGGCAGTAACTATTAGAGATCTGTGTTTACACAAAAGTGAGATTCTAGGGTCCCCGCCAGCCCCCCAGTCTTGCTCATCCTCTCAGCAGCACTTGAGGAGAGACGGTAAGGTTTTCCTTTTTTCATTCCAGGGATACTACCGCGCTGGTTATTCCTTGCTGCAGTTGCTCCAGCATTACGAAGCTGCTCGCATGTTCTTTGAAGGCCTTCAGCTTCTGCAGGGCAGCAGTGATCAGAGCCAGTTTGCTGATTTCCTGGTGGGAGTCTTCACCACTATGGGCAGTAAGTCTGACTTGGGGGAAGCGTTCCCTCCCTTCTTCCCTCCCTCTTTCTCCCCTCCCTCCTTTCCTTCCTTCCTTCCTTCCTTCCTTCCTTCCTTCCTTCCAGTCCTAGTTATTTTATTTGAATTCCTCCTGCAGGACTCAGGCTCCTGGGGAGATGATTACAGGGTGGCTGATTTATGTAGTTTGAATAAAACTGGTTTTCACATTAGAAAGTATTTTGAAAGCTTTGGCGGCTCATGCCTTTGTAAAGATGACTAATTTCTATTGCTATTCATAGAGTTTTCCCGATTTATACTACTACTTGCTTTATGTGTTTTTGTGCTTCCTTATGATTTTTGCATATTTCTCCAATGTGTTCAGAAAATATTCTGGTTTGCTGTGAAAATAATCCGAAAGGGCTGGCAGGGTCCTGTGAAAGCTGTCAGCGCTGTTCAGTGTCGCGGCTGCGATGCTCACTTCAGCGGTGGACCCACACGCTCAGTCTGGGAGTGATGCGTGGGAGGCCTTGAGCATCACCACTAGATTCTTATTGTAATCACCTGGCCCATGGGGTGGCTTTTGTCAGTGGCCTGGACAGAAAACCAAAAAGCTCAGTGTAGTATACTCCTTGCCAGTGACAAAGGGGCTCCTTCTGAAGTCCCGCCAGTAACCAGGCCGTTGTTTTCAAATATTACGCTTGATCCGATTTAAGTTCTCATTGATTTAAGATGAGCCACTAGTTTATGTTCTGCCACTGAGACACGACATCGATTGTAACACATATCCCGATTCTATCGGTGTTAGGGTGTGAATAGCAGCACATGCTAGACTTGGTGGAGTGTGGTTTTTGGCTTTCGGAAGTGGGGAAATCACTGCTGGCCACAGACTCAACTGTTGGGTATCCTGCTGTTCCACTGCGATTGTGGGAGAGTGACTTCTGTGGTCTGTGGGTGGAACCCTACAGATTTTGGCACAGAGACGGGTAAGAGCATGTCAGACAGTGAGTGAGTGACAGGGTTAGAAGTGGGCACCGCCATGTCCCCTAGACAGAGAGGTAGGAATTCTTCAGATTTCCAGCTGGTCACTTCCGCCAGGGCCTGCAGCCTGCATCCCCTTTCAGAACCACATAGCTTGTCCCCTGCCTACACTTCCTCATCATCTCTGTGTGTCCTCTGAAAGTACTTCTCCTGTCAGAGCCCAGCTGGCTGCACAACCGTTCTTGGTGACCATCCCTGGAGAAATCGGGGTGGTTTCCCTCTGCCCCCATCTTAGAGGGAGCAGTTAGTGGGACTTCTTGGGGTGATGCAGCCCCAACTTTTCTACCAAGGAGAGTATGCCCATGCCCAATTTTTAAATTTTGGAAAATATACTTGTGGAAATTTTGTAGCCTTTCATATAATACTAGTACATGGTTATTTTGATATTTATTTTTGGAAATGGATAACTCTGGAAGAGGCGCTATGTTAGTCTGTCTGTACTATCCCCTTGGAGGTTCTTCTCATCCGTGAGTTTGAGAACTGTGGTTTACAAGGTTGATGGACCACCAGGTTAGAAGAAAGTGTGTTGACTAAAAGAGTTGATAGATGTGGATCCCAGTCTTGTTTTTGGTCATGAACTAGCAGCATGACATGCCACGAAGCCTCACCTCATTTGTGATAGTGCCTCATCTGTTGGGTGAGAATACTATTTGTCACATGTTTCTTCAAGGAAGTGAATTGTGTAACTTCCCATAAGCTTCCATTTCCTTCTCCATAAATGGAGGTAATAGCCACTGCCCTCTTGGTATGTTTGAGAGGTTAAATGTAAGCACATGTTGCTGGATTTGGTGAATAGAAGGGCTAAGTGAATGGTGGCTCACATTATGCTGTCTGACTCTTAGGGGATTGTCACCCAAATTGAAAATGATTGCAACTCCATACATCTTTAATTTTTCCTTTGTCTATGTGTGGTCTTAATTAGGGGACCTTTGCCCAAATGTTCTAGACTTTCCCCAAGTTAAAACTTCTAAATGATGGCATTTTTTTTCAGGTGACCCCATTGTTTTGCAGAGTTTCTTGCCCTACTTTGATCACATTTTCACCATTGGATTCTCCACAGAAGTGTGGCAATCGGTAATAGAGAAGTTGGCAAAGAAAGGATTATGGCATGTAAGTAAAAGGAGATGGTGGCTCCCTTGTGGAGAAAGCACCTTCTACATGAACTGGTTTCTTTCTGCTGGCCCTGGGGCATTGTAACTTAGCATTTGTTTATCTTGATGCCAAAATAACTTTTATTTTCTTTTTTAAAATATATTTTTACTAGGGGCCCGGTGCACGAAATTCATGCACTGGGTCTGGGGTGGGGGGAGTGTCCCTCAGCCCAACCTGCCCCCTCTCACATACTGGGAGCCCTCAGGCGTTGACCCCCATCACCCTCCAATCGCAGGATCCGCCCCTTGCCTAGGCCTGACGCCTCTGACAGCGGGCAGGGGACCCTCATTTCCCCCATCACTGGCTCTGCCCCCAGCCCAGGCCTGATGCCTCTGGCCCAGGCCTGCGCAGGGGAC
>NW_006287904.1:4189909-4232232 GCF_000327345.1 Myotis davidii | reverse complement strand
CCCATTTTTATTTTTAAAATTGATTTCAGAGAGGAAGGGAGGAGAGAGATAGAAACATCAATGATGAGAGAGAACCATCGATTGGCTGCCTCCTGCACGCCCCCCACCGGGGACCAAGACCGCAACCCTGGCATGTGCCCTTGACCAGAATCGAACCTGGGACCCTTCAGTCCGAAGGCCGATGCTCTATCCACCAAGTCAAACCAGCCAGGGCGCCAAAATAACTTTTTAACTAGAACATCCTTAAAGATGGAAATTCACTGATATATTAAGTAGCTAGCTTCCACTTTTAAAATTTTTTTAATTTTATTTTTTGTTAATCCTCACTAGAGGGTAATTTTCCATTGATTTTTAGGGAGAGTGGAAGAGAGAGGGAAAGACAGAGAGAAACATCAGTGTGAGAGAAACACATTGATTGGTTGCCTCCTGCACACACCCCGACCAGGGCTTGGGCAGGGGAGGAGCCTGCAACCGAGGTACATGCCCTGGACCAGAGTCTCTGATTATCATGGCTCAGGATGAAAAGCTTGGCAGCTGGCCTCAAACAAGGAGACCGGCTCAGAGGGTATTTTGTTTTGTTGTTTGTTTGTTTTAAAGCTGAAGGACACTTTGGCTCTAATAACCTATGTGGAGAACATCATTATTCTAACCTTTTATTTTTCTGCCTTCACCAGTCATTTCTCCTTCTGTCAGCGAAAAAGGATCGACTACCAAGAAATATCCACGTCCCAGAGTTATCACTGAAAAGTCTCTTTGAGGTAAGGTGGCTTTTTGAAGGAAATGGTTTTACTTCAGGCTTGGATTTGGGACCTTCTTTTTCAGCTGCCCAACTGCAAATTTGTTATTATGATAGTCGTTTGCTTGGGCCACAACAAGTCCAGGTTTTACTGATTCTGAGCTTTATGGGTGAAGGAGTTGAAAGTTTCACGTTGCTACAGTGACTTCCATGGTTGTTCCTGTGTGTTTTCCTTCCCAGAAATATGTCTTCATTGGACTTTATGAGAAAATGGAACAGGTGCCCAAGTTAGTCCAGTGGCTGATCTCCATTGGCGCGAGCATCGAGACGATAGGACCGTACCCTCTGCATGCCCTCATGCGACTCTGTATCCAAGCAAGTGAGTGTTCTCGGGTAACACCCTCCCAGCTGTCCCCGGGCTCTGAGCTCTGGTGCTCCTCTCAGCTCAGGTGAAAGCAGAATTTACCCCCTTGAATGGAGACTGTTCAGATGTTTTAAATATTCAATGATTGATTATTCAAATGCATGAAGGCTGCAGGGCAACAGCATCCTTTTTATTTCTCCCTGGACCTCGTAGCTACAGGAGGCCCGGATTGAAAGGGTCTGTGTTCCTAGACAGGTCCTGGCAATAGGGTGGGGCCCGGGACCCACAGCCTTGCTGGGCAGAGCTCCCAGGAGAGCTGTATAGTGTCCTCCCACCACAAAGGCAGATGTGGTCTTTTCTCAGGTTCAGGTTCATTTTCTGTAGCCTAGAGGGCTGACTGTGGTGGGGGTAGGATGGGAAGCACTGACTGTTGCCGACACAGATGGCTGGTGGTTCTTCTAAACTTTAAAGGACTTTAAAATTTCAAGGACTTCTATTTCCATAAACATCTTAAAAATGTTATTGTTAAAACTCTCTTTCTCTCTCTCTCTCTCTCTCTCTCTCTTTCTCTCTCTTTACACTTCAGGTGGGAGCTTATTTTTCTTTTCCAAGCAGGTGTGGCATCTCTGATGGACACTTACCCATATCATTTTAGAGCCGGAAGGGCCAAGAGAACTTGTCTAGACAGTCTTCCTCTTCTCGGCCATATCATCTCCCAGAATGAGAGTGGTGGTGGCCAGAGGCTTGAAGACTTGGGCCCCCATCTTTGCTTTAGCCAGATTTGCCCTGCCATCATTCGCTTCATGTATTGAGGAATCTGTAAGAGATTTATTCTTACACGGGGATTGTTACATAAAACACCAAGTAAAGTTTGATTCAGAGCAATCTGATCCATGTTCTCAGCATCAGAGTAGGAATCTGGAACCCAGAGAGTGTGCCTCTGGTGTGAAAGGCACGATTCCTCATCCTGTCTACTCTTTAAGGTGGCTCCTGTGAGTACAGGCAGGTATCCGTGAGATCAGGTCTTCAAGTTCATCCCTGACTAGTTTCTGAGAGGAAAACTCTGACATGGTGATAAGTAGTGATACCGAATTGGCAGAAGAGTGGGGCTTTCCTCCATCCCAGGAGCTACAAGGAAAGGAGTCTGTGAAAAGAATTTAAAATATATGTCCTATGATAGTAATGTAGTAATCTCTTCAGAATACTGACTTGATGGGCGCTCTTAGGCCCCTCCCAGATCCCCTTTATTTTTATTTTGTTAAAATTTTTTATTGATTTCAGAGAGGAAGGGAGAGGGAGAGAAAAATAGAAACATCAATGATGAGAGAGAATCATTAACTGGCTGCCTCTGGCACACCCCACACTGAGGATCAAGCCCACAACCCAGGCATGTGCCCTGACCAGGAATTGAACCGTGACTTCCTGGTTCATAGGCTGAAGTTCAACCACTGAGCCACACCGGCCGGGCCCAGATCCTCTTTAGACCATGCTTAGCCCCACTTGCTGTGAGTGCTGGAGGCTTGGACAGAGAACTGCTCTCTGCCAACAGGCACCCCATCCCAGGGAGGTTCTCCCTCAGCCTCACCTTCCTCCCAGGGGCCTCCTGCAGGTCTCAGGGACTGACGTGGGGGTACAGAGGTCAGCCTCTGCCTCCAGGTGGGCCAACTCTGTGGTACAGTTCACACTCCAGAGCTCCCCCTGGGGTCAGGCCCGAGTGGACGCAGCTGGGACCACATCTCTGTTTGCCTGCTCCCCTCCCTTGGTCTCGAGCTCCCTCTCTAAGTCACATGGCGAAGAATCTACATCTTAGGCTTTGCTTCTAGGGAAGCTGACTTCAGTGCATTGTGAGTAACTTTCTAAAGCTTTCAGTTCACAAGCTCCCGTGTCTCCCACACCCGTGTGTGGCAATGGCAGCATGTGTTGGATTCCCCGCTTGGCTGCCTCAGTGTGGTACACACCGACTTGCTTTGCTGGTGTTTTATAAGCAGAAGAAAACATCAGTAACTCGTCTTAATGCCCTTCAGGGGAAAACCATCTGTTCAGGTGGTTGATGGAGCAGCAGCCCGAATGGAAAGGCCGCGTCAACCAGAAGGACCAGGATGGCTGCACTGTCCTGCACGTGGTTGCTGCCCACTCCCCGGGATACCTCATCAAGCGTAAGTGGCACCACCGGGTGCAGGGCGTGCTGTGGGCTGGAGGACCTCAGGCATTGGCAAACTCACTTAACAGGCCATTGTGTTTTCCCTGTCCATCCTGTGACGGGCTCAGGAGTAAACTTTGCCTTGAATTAAACATGATTAGGAGGGTAAGGTGTGTGCAGATAGGAGGTGGAGCGAGAGAAGGAAGAATTGCAGGGCTCTCAGCTTTGAATGGCTTCTGTGGGGTCGAATGACTCAAGGACATGGGCTTCCATCTGCATTTGTTCTCACCCTCATCAGGTGGTTACTAAGGGCTTTATTTTATGCCAAATCTGTGCTCCACCAGAGATAAATTGTGAACCAGACAACAGACATAATCCTGCCTTCCTGGCATTTAGGAGCTAACACGGAATTGCATCCTCCCCTGCCCTCCAGGGGGAGACAGGCTTCCTGAAAGGGGCTGACACGTGGGAGGAAAAGCTGGCTCCTTGACGCAGATGTACCTTGTTAGCCTGTGAAACAGGAAGCTGTGAGCACGCCCACACAGCTCTGGAAAAGGGTCGCTGTGATGATAGATGGTCATGGACTCAGCCCCAGTGGAAGGGAGGTGACGGAGCAGTGGGAGCTTGTGTCTGGGCTGGCTGCAGCCGGTGCTGATCTTGGGAACCAGGCCTTGCTGCTGTCTTCTGATAGCAAGAGACGTTGGAAGGCTGGATTTTTAAAAAAATACGAAAACTAATGATTACAACATGTCGGCTTGGGATTGAATGTGCCTGTGGACTGGACACAGCCTAAGCCTAAGTCCTGCTGTTGGTCTGGAGGGCCCTCCTAGGAAATTGCAGTGTTCTCTCTCCAGTGGGTTCCAGGAGCAGCCCGTGAGGTTTGTTTATTGCTATCCCCCACTGACCGGGGCCCCGGGAATCCATGTCGGGGTGTCCTATGGATTTTATTGTGAGATTTACTTATTTACTTATTTAAGTCAGGACATTGATGAAATTGTTTACCTTTATTAAAAATAGGTTATTTAAAATTGATTTCAGAAAGACTAGAGAGAGAGAGGGAGAGGGAGAACCATTGATTGGCTGCCTCTTGCATGCCCTCTACTGGAGATCTTCATCAGCTCATTTGGGACAATGCACAAGGGTAACTGCGTTGGTTTTCTATGCTATGTAACAAACCACCATAAACTAAGTGGTTTAAAACAACACCCATTCATTAGCTCACAGTTCTGTAGGTCCAGAGTGATGTGACTGAGTTTTCTTTTTTCTTTTTTTTTTTGGCGGGGGGGGATCAACAGAGAGAATTGCTTTAATATACATATGGATGTTTCAAACATAATTGGTATCTCAGTAAACAAATCATTTCATGATACATTTTTTTACATTTTAAAAAACCTTTATTGTTGAAAGTATTACATATGTCCCCTTTTTATCCCCATTGACCCCTTTTAGCCTGCCTCCATGCCCCTCCCCTGCCCCCCCCAACTCCCGCCCCAGGCCTTCACCACACTGTGGCCCGCGTCCATGGGTTATGCATATATGCATATAACTTTTCTGGTTGATCTCTTCCCACCCCCGCCTTCCCTCTGAGATTTGACAGTCTGTTCCATGCTTCTATGTCTCTGCATCTATTTTGTTCATCAGCCTATTTTGTTCATTAGATTCCACCTATGAGTGATAAGGGTAAGAGACCTTTCTTTTCTGCTGCTGCATAGTATTCCATGGTATAGATGCACCACAGCTTTTTTATCCACTCATCTACTGATGGGCACTTGGGCTATTTCCAGATCTTAGCTATTGTAAATTGTGCTGCTATGATCAGTGTGGAGTTTCCTCAAAAAGTTAAAAATGGAACTGTCAGGGATCCCACTTCTAGGAATATATCCTAAGAAGCCTGAAACACTAATCAGAAAGAACATATGCACCCCTATGTTCATGATATTTTTCACTCTGCAATATGTACCCCGTTTCAGTAAAAAAGAACAAAAATGGAGATAGGTGTGATGTCACCTAGTGGCCAGGTTCAGCATTGCAGCTCTGAGAATCTCAGACCTGGGGCTTAGCAAGGGTGAAGGGAAGTAGGTTGGAAGCTTAACTTTGTGGGCACAGCCAGTGTTTTCTGGATTTTCACTTAACTGGAGCAATACTTCTGTATCCATCACTTTTCTAGGATATAAAAGCCCATTTTCTGGGATATCTAACCTTGGAAGTCCAGCTCCAGTCTAAACTGAGGAGAAAGGTCCAACTGTGAGCATGTATTTCAAGTGATAGAGCTAGAGGGAACATAGACACACACACACACACACACACACACACACACACAGAGGTAATCCAGTGTTTTTAAATCTACTTTGTATGTATAGAAAACTTTGAACTGAAGACATGTCTGAGAGATACTTGCTTCCTTCAAAAAGATACCTATATTCTCATTAGGAGAAACAACTCATTAGGAGAAATTCTCATTAGGAGAAATGACTTTTCAAAATGCCAGCCTTGGCCCAAGGCTCAGCCAGCCCCTACTGCTGTGTCTCAACAGTTAAAGGGCCATTAAGTTCCACCAGTGTCATGTACCTGGGCAGGTTTTCTCACTCACCCTCAGGGATAGCTGTGAGGAAGGTATCATGAGTCCACCTTCACAGATGACCCTCAGGCCGCTAGAACCCATATCACTCTCCAGATCAGTGGTAGGATGGGAATGGGGTTCCATCCCTCGTCCTCCCTACAGGACCCGGAGCAGCCTCTCTTTTAGAAGATGGGCTTCCATGTGACTGAGTTTTCTGCTCAGTGTCTCCTGAAGCTGAAATCAGGTGTTGGCTGGGACTTTGTTATTATTATTTTTTAAATATGTTTTTATTGATTTTTTTAGAGAAAGAGGAATGGAGAGGGAGTGAGAGATAGAAACATCAATGATGAGAATCATTGATTGGCTGCCTCCTACAGCCCCCCCACAGGCATGTTCCCTGAATGGGAATCGAACCTGAACCTCTTGGTTTCTGGGTCAACACTCAACCGCTGAGCTATACCGGCTGGGCCATGGGACTGTGTTCTTATCTAAAGTTTGAGGCCTAGCCCTAGCCGGTTTGGCCCAGTGAATAGAGTGTTGGCCTGCATACTGAAGAGTTGCGGGTTCGACTCCAGTCAAGGGCGCATGCCTGAGTTGCAGGCTTGATCCCCTGTAGGGGGGGTGCAGGAAGCAGCTGATCAATGTTTCTCTCATCATTGATATTTCTCTCTCTCCCTCTCCCTTCCTCTCTGAAATTAATACAAATATATTTTTTAAAAAGTTTGAGGTGTTCCTTCAAGTTCACATGATTGCGGCAGAATCCAGTTCCTTGTGGTTGTAGGACTGGGGTCCGAGTTTCCTTGCTGACTGTCAGGCAGAGGCTGCTGTCAGCTTCTACAGACCACACACATTCCTTGTCATGAGGCCCCCTCTATATTCAGAGTGGGGAGAATTTCTTGTGCCTCAGATCTCTCTTGTACTTTGAATCTCTGACCTCTACACCTTTGACCTTTAAGGTTCAAATGGTTAGGCCAGGCCCATCTGGAAAATCTGCCGATTATCTTAAGGTCAACTGCTCTGGGACCTTAATTACATTCTCAGAGTCTCATCACAGCAGTCCTTGGATTAGTATTTGATGGAAGAACTGGGAGAAGGTGTGTGTATGCCAGGTGCTAGGAATCTAAAGGATTCTGCTTACCACTGTGAGATATTTGATAGGACTTTAATTTTTTTGTTAATTCTCACCTGAGAATATTTTTCCATTGATTTTTAGAGAGTGGAAGGGAGGGGGAGAGACACACAGAGAGAAATATCGATGTGAGAGAGAGACGTCGATTGGTTGCTCTCAACCAAGCCAGGGATTGAGCCTGCAATCAAGGTAGGTGCCCTTGACCGGAATTGAACCTGGAACTCTTCAGTCTGTGTGCCGATGCTCTATCCTCTGAGCCAAATTGGCTAGGGCAGGCCTTTTCAATTTCGTCTTATTTCTGTAAAGTGGAAGAAGGGCAGTTGTTATTGGGGAAATGGGGAAGGAGAACACCATGAGTAGGACGATACTTGAGTACGGGTGCTTGGTCAAGGCAGTGCATTTTAGGAAAGCATGGGTATGAACGTTGGGGATCGGGCATTGATTCATTTAACTCTCCATGCCCACATAAGTCTTTGTACCCCAGAAGTACATTTGTTCCATTATGAAGACTGCTGCATCTGTGACCACAGAGACACCTTGATGCTTGGCAAATAGATTTGTCAAAGCAGCACACGGAGCTGGCAGCCAGAGGGTAGGGGCGGGGAGGATGAAACAGTGACAACAAAAAGACCCCGATTGGAGAGCAATTGCCACTTTTTTCTCCTGTCCCCAGACAGGCTTTTTTTCTGGAAGAATATTTTGTTTCCTCTCTAGGGAATAAAGAAATCTGAAGTCACAGCTTGCTGTTATCCTTACAGCTGTAACAGTTGCCTAGTAACCAGATTCCCCATCTCCTTGCTTGTTGCCAAGGAGAGGGGAGAAAGGTATAGAGGAGCGCACTTCTGAACCTCTTAAAAGCTATTGTCCTTCCCACTCCACAAAGTCCGCCTTGCTTCGGGGACTTTGGTGGGTTGCCCAAGGCCAGCAGTTTAGGTTCTGCAAGCAGAGGGACCGTGGTCCCCTTGCCCTGGGCTGCTCAGGCAGGAAACTGGGAGGACGAACACTCATGGGGACATCTCCTTACGGAAGGAACCATGACAATGCCCCCTTTTCCTTTTGGCCTGCCCTAGGACAAACAGAGGATGTACAGATGCTCCTGCATTTTGGGGCAGACCCCACCCTGCTAGATCGACAGTCCCGGACCCCTGTGGATATCCTGAAGAGGAATAAGAACTTTAAAGCCATCGAGAAAATCAATAGTCACTTGGAAAAACTGGCTGCGTGTTCTAAGGACCTATCAGGTACAGCTTCCAGTGAATTACTTTTTTTGGGGGGGAGGGGGCGTGTAAAAACTGGCTCTGTGATGTTAGATACAAATTGATTAATCTTTTCTTGGTATATGAAGATGGAAATGAGACTCCCAATCTTTGGAAAACTTGTTTCCTTTTTTTTGAAAGATAGAATGAGACAACTCTTATTTAGAGAGCATCTGCAACATTCCGGGAACTTCGCCAGGTTGTCCTTTGGATGCTATGGGGGATTTATTTTCTAATGCATGCACACAGTAAAAAAGAAAAAAAAGCAGAAGGAATAGGAGATAACAAAAATCATTCCTACCTTCAGAAACAGCCACAGCCAACAATTTAAAATACATTCATGTTGCACTAGATTACACGATGCACTTACATATTAACTTCTATTCCTATTTCTTTATCAGTTTAGGACAGCATCCATTGACTGACTGCTGTATAAGATGAAGTTAAACAAATCAGCCCCAATTGTTGAGGAATGTCTAGTAATGTTATTTGTGTCATTTACATTCTGTTCCTCAACTCTTAAGTTTTCTTGCTACATCTATAGATTGATTCTAAAACTTGAAAACCAGTAAATGGCATTGGCATGGTAGGATGATTATATAAATGTTACACTTTCTACAAGTAGCATACCTGGACCCATAGGAAAGAATTACCCAGTGTCCTGAAAACTTTGCTCTTTAAATATTGTAATAACTATGTATGGCGTTGGGGGGATCACTTTGTAAGTTATATAAATGTCTAACCACTATGCTATACACCTGAAACTAATAGACTATTGAATGTCAATTGTAATTGAAGAATGAAAAAAAAAAGTTAAGAGATGTGACACTTTTTAGGCATCCCAGTTTAATGAAACATACATGTACATTATTGCATATGTGTGTCTATGCATGTGCACACACAGTATATGCTGTTTAGACTTTACTTAGGCTCTAGTCCTCATGTGTGTACATTATGCTGCCTTTAGTTTTGTTACTTCTATATGATTCTTCTGGATCATGTTGTCTATTTAGATTTCTCTCCTATTCTGCTAGAGCACCAACTTGTACGTTTTTCATGAAGGGAGGAAACATGGGTAGTAGACTTATGGAATTTGGGAAGAGTCTTTATTTTATTCCTATTGGTTGATAATATGTCTGAATATAGGCATTGTATTTCATTGATTCCAAGTTACCCTTTCCCCCCACATTTTAATATCTTCAACACTGGAATGTGTTTCGTCATCACTGACATGTCTCTGTTTAATGGTATATTAAATTAAGAAATCGAAACTGTCTTTGCCAATGAATTTCCAGGTTTTAAAATAACAACAAAAAATGACCACCAGTTAATGGTAGAAAATGGCTGCTCTGTTTGCCAATTTATTGTTTATTAATTCTAATATTCTTATAATACTGTATATGTATGTATGTTATATTTAGTGTTACAGACTTTAGCATGTCATTCGTTTTTATTTATTTTTAAAAATATTTTCCGTTTCCTTGTACAATGGAATTTTTGAAAATCTGCTGATCTTAAAAACATCTCATCTACCGAGACAGGGTCTCACTCTCCCTTCCTCTCTCTGCTCCTTCATCAACTAATTCTGGTCCAGGTTTGAACCAGGAGGAGAGACTCAGAATTGCAGCTGGTCCTTTTTTACTTACTAGGACTCAACTGCACTCGCTTGGCTGAAAAGCCCATTAGGAGGGGTGTGTCATCCCAGGTCGGCCCTTGAGCTGACTGGTAGTTTGTGATGGCAGTGGAGGCAGTCAAGCCTAAAGTCCCCCAGTGGTCGTTGGTAAACGTATTGGAGGTTTGATTACCGCAACGTTTTCCAGACCATCAACCAGGAAGGTTTCCTTGCTGCGCTAGAGGAATATTGAACGACCATAGGAGAACACTGAGTGAAAAGAAAGCAGAAGGAACTGATACAAATCAGAAAAGAGCAGGATGACAGTTATCAGGAAGAGCTAGCTAGTGATGGTGTCTGTGGATAGGGGGGCTTTTGCTTCAGGGTGAGAAATCTCACTGAATATTTCTGCTGTTCTCTAAACCAGAGCTTCCCGACGTAACTGTGCACACAGATCGCTGTGGAGCCTGTTAAAATGCAGACTTTCATTCAGCAGGTTCAGGGCAGGACTCAGGATTCTTACAAGCAGCCAAGGGAAGCCAGAGTCCACTTTGAGGAGCCAGGGTTCACTCCTGAAGTCAGGATTATGTAACTGTCTTACTTGCCTTTCACCACCAGATGGCAGCATGTCCACCTTCGCTGGAAGCTCAACTTTCCTTAGGACCAAGATTGATTGATCTTCTCTCACTCACTAATGCAGGGCCTTTTAAGTGAGAACAGATCCAGCCCTCTGAAGGTTTTCTCTCTGGTCCCTTAGGCCCTGCAGTGGTTCTCAACCTTCCTAATGCCGCGACCCTTTAATACAGTTCCTCATGTTGTGGTGTGACCCAACCATAAAATTATTTTCGTTGCTACTTCATACTGTAATTTTGCTACTATTATGAATCGTAATGTAAATATCTGATATGTAGGATGTATTTTCACTGTTACAAATTGAACATAATTAAAGCATAGTGATTAATCACAAAAACAGTATGTAATTATATATGTGTTTTCCGATGGTCTTAGGCGACCCCTGTGAAAGGGTCGTTCGACAACCCCCCCAAGGGGTCGCGACACACAGGTTGAGAACCGCTGCCAGGGGGAGCCAGCTGCTTTCTGCTCTGTGCTGGTGCAGGCATCTCTAGCACAGCAAGCACTTGGCGGATACTGGAACTTTCTCTGTGTGTTGGTTTCCCTCACAGACAGAGCCTGTGATTCAGAGGTTTCCCATCTTCGTTTCCCAAGATGGGCCTTGTATTCAGTAAATGCAGGGATGTAGTGCTTACTTAAATGTGTCCATGATATGTTTTCTCTTATTATAAAAGCAATATATTCTTTTTTAAAGGAAATTTACAAAATAGGAAAGGAAAACAAGAAAATACTAATTCTCTATAAACCAACCTCCATCTGCAAATTCATATATTTGTGACTTGGCTATTTAGTCTTATCTCATGCATATTTTTCTTTTATGAATTGAGATGGTTGCATACATTTAAACTGATTAAAATGTGTGAAATAAAATGTACCAATTTGTATGATCTTACCAGTTTGTCTTTTTTAGCTTGGGAGAAAGATTTTAGGCAAAAGCGAAATCTCTTTTTGAAATGATTTATTCTGTTTTGTAACACTTCTGAGCACTGTTGCAACTTCAGAAGACCTTTTTTAGTTTTAATTTTTTAAAATATATTTTTATTGATTTCAGAGAGGAAGGGAGAGGGAGAGCTAGATAGAAACATCAATGATAAGAGAGAATCATTGATTGACTACTTCTTGCATCTCCCCTACTGGGGTTCAAGCCTGCAGCTAGACATGTGCCCTTGACCAGAATTGAATGGGACCGTTCAGTCCTCAGGCTGGCGCTCTATCCACTGAGCCAAACCAGCTAGGGCTAGTTTTAATTTCAAATCTCCTAATATATATCCAGTAAATATGATCATTGAAGGAAGTTTGTAAAAATATGGTTTTATATAAAAACAAAAATTTATTATAATCACAGTTTAGCATATTTTCACCCAGTCTTTCTGTTGTTGTTTAGTACTTATATAGTCCCTTTTTTTTTTTTAGATCCAAAGGTATTTTTTCCATTGATCTTTAGAGAGAGAGAGAGAGGGAGGGAGAGAGAGAGAAAAACATGAGACACATCCACTGGTTGCCTCCGGAAGTCATCCCCACCAGGGTCAGGGATCAAACCTGCAACCGTGGTATATGCCCTTGACTGGAAATCGAACCCACAACCCTTCAGTCCTCGGGCCTACATTCTAACCACTGAGCAAAACCAGCTAGAGTCCCAAGAGAGTGAATGGAACTAATAGGCCTCTTGAGGCCTAGGCTCAGATCCTGCACAAAACCCACAGCCACTGCATTCTACTGGCTGTAACTGGTCATGGAGCCAGGCCAGACTCAGGGGTGGGAGGGGAATAGGCTCCACCTCTTGGTGGGAAGAGCTGCCAAGGTCATGGCAAAGCATGTGGGTGGGGTGCAGAATTGTAACTTTCCATCTCCTGCAGCTGTGATCTCTATGCGGAAGCATCACCTGGTGCTGTTTTGCAGGACTGAGCCATGGCGAAGGACCCAGTAGTGAGAGCAACATTTTCCGGGAGGCCTCTGCGCAGCTGGTGAAGTACCTGAACTCAGGAAACCGGTTGCTGCATAAAAACTTTCTGAAGCAAGATGTAGTCCAGAAGTTCTTGCGCCTCCTTTCTTCCCTGCAAGGTAATTTTTAATTTTTATTATTTATTATTATTATCGTAAAACACATATTTTCGATGGTCTTAGGAACCAAGACACTGCTCCTCTATCCATCTCCAGGCGGGTCTGCCCACATGCAGATACGTCCACATACGAGTACCCAGCGTATTAAAGGGTCGTGGCATTAGGAAGGTTGAGAACCACTGCCTCTCCACTGAGCCAAACAGGTTAGGGCCCTGCAAGGTAATTTTTCTCACAAATTCAATTGTGTGAAAGGTGATTTATGCTCATTCAGACTTTTTGAATATCTTTTAGAAATGGATTTAAAAATGTAATAATCTTCCCTAGCCAGTTTGGCTCAGTGGATAGAGCGTTGGCCTGTGAACTGAAGAGTCCTGAGTTCAATTCTGGTCAAGGGCATGTACCTAGGTAACAGACCCTGCTCGGGGTGTGTATGGGAGGCAGCCAATTGATGTGTCTCTCTGTCTCCCCCTCTCTTCCGCTCTCTCTAAAAATCAATGAAAAAATATCCTTGGGTGAGGATTAACAACAGCAAAAAAGGTAATGATCTACATGTAAAACAGCCAGCACAGCACATCAGTTATCTATCAGTGAAAAGTCCATCATCCATCTGTGAACTTCAGTCCCTAAGTCTCGTCCCTGAGGCAACCTCCATTATTAGTTTTTCATGCATCCTCCTAGAATTACTCCGTGCTTAGGCTGTCCTTTTAAAAATACCAGAGATGTTTCTCTCTTCTATAGATATTGGCTAACATTGGGACATTTGGTTATTGTAGAATGGAATGTTAATTTTTTTCATTATGGGGAAATCGGAAGGAAAAGAATTTTAGATGACAAACTTTAGATAATCAGGGACAATTAAAATTTCTGCTCTCCTCCTAGACCAGGCTGTACTCACCTTAGGGTATTTCTGACCTTCCCAAGGAGCTTTGTGACAAAGGCACAAAGGGCATGCTAAGGCCACACAGCTCGCAATGGCATGAGTAGAGGTGGGAGGTGGCAATGCCTCGTAATTCATTATTTGCTTATAGTTTCTCCAGTGCTTCAAACTACTGATCAGTAACGTGTTAATGACGCGTCTATGTGCTAAGTTGTGGTTGGGGACAGAAACCGTGTGAACCTTTTTTGGAGTGTGGTGTGTTCTTATTTTTGAAAGAGATTCCCCCTGACCTGGTCTGTGACATTAATCGCGACTGCGCCAACACCTTCGTCAAGTGTTTACTGGAGAAACAGAAATGGCCCGAAGTGCTTCTGCTGCTGACCCGCAAAGTGAGCGGGGAGCCTCCGCTGGGAGACTGCCTCATCAAGGACTGCGACTTCTCGGGCCTCGACCTCTGTGCCATCATCCCCCCGCTCAGCACCTGGGACCAGCGCCGGATACAGCTCCTGGGCTGCCTGGTAGACAGCGGAGGTGAGCATGCTGAGATGCGGGGCTCCCCTCCCACGGGAGCTCAGGCCGTGCCTGGCCTGGTGTTTTTCACTTGATTTTGAAGGCTCCTTTAAATCCTGCTCCTTCTCTTCCTCCGTATCTCCTCACTTGGAAACAGCGAGGCCTGCAGTGGGTGGTGCCCTGTAGGAAGCCTGCATTTCTGTGAATTACAGTTATGAGAAACCTCAGGTATGTGGCGGGAGTGCTTTGGCCCGCAGCGGTCACTTCCTCCTGCCCTCTGGCTGGACCCTGCACGGCATCTGCTGCGTGGGGCCTTGTCAGCTCTGCGGCATTCTTTTCTAATCAACACATTGGGATTCAAGATGCTTGTTTTTAAAAGAAACAGTGAAATAATGGGTTGGTGGAAGCACCTGCCGCGTTAATCAGCACAATCGCACTTGGCTGGGTGGACGTCTGGAGTGTGCAGCGTCTTGCTGGATTGGGTTTTATTTTAAAATGAATTTGGAAATACCAACCTGCTGTGGCAGCACCTCCCACCCCTACTCATGCCATGGCTAGCTGTGTGGCCTTGGCATGCTCCCTGTGCCTTTGTCTGTTCACTTATAAAATGGGAATGAGAATAGTCCCTCTTCCTTAGGGATGTTTTGAAAGTGAAGTGAGCTCACCCGGAAGAGCACCCTGGCTGTGGGTTTTCCGCTTGCTTTGCCGTTTAGGGGAGTGGTGACACATTGGTCCTCGGCTCTCCAAGTGCCGTACAAAGCCCCCAGACATCGGCTGTACCCACAGGTTTCAGGAGGTGGATGGATGCCTCCTATAGTTTATTTCTTCAAACCTCCCCTAAATGGAGTGTTACTCCCTTAGCCCAGAAACTGTGGCTGCAGTGGGATTCCAGTTTTATTCCTGAGTCACCGAGCACTTAGGGAGCACCTCCCTGGGATCAGGTGCTTGGGCCTAAGGGCAGAGAGTGAAGGTGTGGCTGCTGGAGGCCTGGGCGGTGCCGAGGTGAGGGGAGGACGGAGCTAAAGGAAGGGAGGTGGGGCTGAGAGGTGTCAGGGAAGATGGCAGTTGACAGTAGATGCGCATCCTCTGGAAGCAGCGTCATAGAAACAAAGGATGTTGGTAGTGGAGCTCACGTCCTGATCACCGGCTGACTGCGGCAGGTATGGTGTCAGGCCAGCACCCGGGTTCAGCTGTTTGCAGGCCCTGCTCTCCTCCCCAGCAGGGCTGATGCTGGGGTCCATGTCCTGTTCTGGGACGGCAGGGGGAGCCAGAGAGCTGGGGGAGAAAAGGCCCACAGACAGGGCACTGGAAGGAGCTGGGCTTTCACTCTGAGAGTCTGGGAAGCCTTTGCCTGCCAGGCGGTGGTAGTGGTCCTCACCAGTCAGGTGAGCATCAGCTCCTCCCTGGGAATAATGGCAGAGGTGGCCCTGCCTCCAGGTGTCCAGGCTGTACCTCGTCATGTGAATGCAGCTCACGATGCCCTTCTCTGCCTCCCCCAGCCTTGCCCGAGGGCCTCCAGGACAGCCAGGCGAGGCCGCTAGCCCTGTGCCTACAACACCAGGACTTCCAGTTGGCTTTTCTGCTCCTGACCAAGGGTGCGGACCCCCGCGTCATTTCTCTCACGGAAGGCGACACACCTCTGCATGCAGCTCTTCACATCTTTTTGGATGTCAATGGTAGGCCTCTTTTTCAAACCGTTTTTAGCCTTGGGGAGGAGGCTGGATATGAGAACCGATGCTCTGGTTTTTTTCCTGTTGGGCAAGCCAATGATCTGGAAAAAGCCCCTTCTTTGGCAAGGCCTGCCCGTAGCTTGACAGGAAGGAGTGACCATCACGGTGAATGATCAGGGTGGGTTGATTGAGGAGGATTCTTAAGTTTCAAGTTTGGCTCCATAGCTAACAAATACTTTATTTACATCAGGGGTCCTCAAACTACGGCCCGCGGGCCACATGCAAATACAAATACTGTATTTGTTCCCGTTTTGTTTTTTACTTCAAAATAAGATATGTGCAGTGTGCATAGGAATTTGTTCATAATTTTTTTTAAACTATAATCTGGCCCTGCAACGGTCTGGGGGACAGTGAACTGGCCCCCTGTTTAAAAAGTTTGAGGACCCCTGGTTTACATGGTTTTCAAGGGTCCTGGCATAAAGGATCTGACTGGAATATCATAAGGTTATTTCAGGGTTTCTCACCCTTGGCGCTGTTGACATTTGCGCTGGGTAATTCTTTGCTGTGGGTGCTGCCCTGTGCTCTCTGGGATGCTTAGCAGCATCCCTGGCCTCTACCACTCGATGCCAGTAGCATGTCCCAAATTGGGACAATCAGAAATGCCCCAGACATTGTCACATGTCCATGGGGAGCAAATTTCCCCAGTTGAGAACCACCGAGTTGTCAAATACTTGGGGAAGTTAGGTGTTCTACGACAGTCCTGGCCGGCATCTCTCTTAAATCCAGGGGTCCCTGTTCCCTGGTAAGAGGGGCTCAGCACTCACAGAGTGTTGTCTATGTCTTTCAGCTGACATCGGTTTTAACTTCCTCAACCACCTGCTGGATCTCTTCTGGTCCAACCCCGCCAAGTTTGACTACCTCAACCCCAACACCCAGGACAGCAGCGGGAACACGCTGATGCACCTGCTCTTCCAGAGGGGCATGCTGAAGCGCATGAAGAAGCTGCTAGACCTGCTCGCCAAGTTTGACATCAACTTCAACCTGAAGAACAAAGAGGGCAAAGACGCACGGCACCGGATTAAGAAGAACGCCCCTCTGCTCTTGGCCTGGAACAAAGCTGTGGCGGAGAGCCGGCGGAGGAGCCGGCAGGACCCCACTGCCCACCCGGGGAAGTTCCCAAAGAATGCTGTCCCTGGTCAGACGGCTCAGCTCAAGTCCCAGCTTCCATCTGACTCGCTGCTGTGCGGTGACCCTGACAGACCCCTGCCCGAAGGGGCCATGGTTCCTGACAGCTGGGAGACGCTCTCGGACGCCCAGATGGCGAGGCAGGAGTCTGGAGTGGCCAGGCCCTGTTCTCAGAGGGACCGCCTTGTGCAGCACATCACGCGCCTGATCGAGAAGGTTGAACTGGACGTGTCCCTCCCGGAGGACTGTCCACAGGACTCCAAGCCCCTGGAGATAGGAGCTGTCACAGAAACGAAGAGGGAGGAGCTCCAGCGAACCCTGGGGGTGGGGGGCTCTGACGGTGGTGGAAACAGCCCTGCTGTCCCTGAGGCAGGGGGTGGACATGCTCAGGCAGGCCTCGGGACTTCACAGCTCACGCCCGCTGGTCACAGAGGCGGGGAGGACACTAGCGATCAGGATAGCTGTCAGGAGGTGGAGGCCTGCCTCCAGGACTTCGAGAACATGACCTGGGAGATCGAGTGTACCTCTGAGATGCTGAAGAAGCTGTCCAGTAAGGTGATGACCAAGGTCATGAAGAAGAAAATCATCCTAACCATCCATCAGCTAGGGAACGGCGAGTGGACGCAGGGCCTGCAGAAGCGGCTGAAGCACCTGAAAGGAAGCATCCAGCTCTTCGAGGCCAAGCTGGACAAAGGGGCCCGGATGCTATGGGAGCTTGCCATCGACTTCTCCCCTCGATGCAGCGAGAACCCTGAGAAGATAATCACCACAGAGCGGAGCTCACACCCCATGGAGAAGTCGGGGCGGGTCTACACAGAAATCATCCGGATCTGGGACATCGTCCTAGATCATGGCAAGCTAACGGACTCCATCCGGGCCATCTGCAGCGCCTACAACCGCGGCCTATCCTGCATCCTGCGGAAGAAGCTGAGGGGCATCAACAAAGGCCAGGTGTCGGCCAGCATGAGAATCCAAAAGCGGATACCCCGCTGCTACGTGGAGGACACGGAGGCGGAGAAGGGCAGGGTGCCTGTGGAGCCCCAGTACTTCCCCCCGGCCAGCGCGGTGCAGACAGAGTACAACGTCATGAAGTTCCACAGCTTCAGCTCCAACATGGCCTTTAACATCCTCAACGACATGACGGCGACAGTGGAGTACCCCTTCCGGGTGGGCGAGCTCGAGTACGCCGTGATCCACCTCAACCCCCGGCCGCTGGAGCCCATCATCCTGATCGGGCGGAGCGGCACCGGGAAGACGACGTGCTGCTTGTACCGGCTCTGGAAGAAATTCCACATCTACTGGGAGAAAGCCGAGCAGGCGGGAAGCCCGCTGCTGGCCAAGCAGGTCTGGCTGAAGAGAAGGTTGGAAGTGGAACCCAGAAAGGAGGGTCCTGGTGAGGAGGAGGAGGAGGAGAAGGAGGAGGACGAAGAAGAGGAAGGTTCCATCGAAGTGGAGACAGTGGACAGTATAGATGAGGAGCAGGAGAGCGGAGCCTGTGCAGGGACAGCCAATGAGGACCCTGGGAGGCCCAGCCAGGTGGCAGAAGTATGTGCCCCAGAAGGTCCCCAGCAGCTGGAGCATTTACACCAGATCTTTGTGACCAAGAACCACGTGCTGTGCCAGGAGGTGCAGAGGAATTTCATTGAGCTCTCCAAGTCCGCCAAAGCCACCAGCCACTACAAACCCTTGGAACCCAATGTCCACAAACTCCAGGACCTGAGGGACGAGAACTTCCCTCTGTTCGTCACTTCCAAGCAGCTGCTCCTCCTGCTTGATGCTTCTCTGCCCAAACCATTTTTTCTGAGAAATGAAGATGGCAGCTTAAAGAGAACCATCGTTGGGTGGTCCACGCAGGAGGAGCTGACCATCCCCAACTGGCAGGAGGAGGAGGAGGAGGCTGAGGGGGATGGGGACAACGTCGAGGAGGATAAGGTTGCGGAAACACGTTCGTGTGACATTGACCCCCGGGTGTATGTGACATTTGAGGTGTTCACCAATGAAATATGGCCCAGGATGCACAAAGGGAAAACCTCCTACAACCCTGCACTGATTTGGAAAGAAATAAAATCTTTTTTGAAGGGGTCTTTTGAGGCCCTCAGTAGCCCCGAGGGGAGACTCACGGAAGAAGAGTATAAGAAATTAGGGAGGAAGCGGTCCCCCAATTTCAAGGAAGACCGGAGCGAGATCTACAGCCTCTTCTGCCTGTATCAGCAGATCAGGTCCCAGAAGGGCTATTTTGACGAAGAGGATGTTCTCTTCAACCTGTCCCGGAGGCTGTCGAAGCTCAAGGTGCTTCCGTGGTCCATCCACGAGCTCTATGGCGATGAGATTCAGGACTTCACGCAGGCTGAGCTTGCGCTGCTGATGAAATGCATCAATGACCCCAATGCCATGTTCCTCACCGGGGACACAGCCCAGAGCATCATGAAGGGCGTGGCCTTCCGCTTCAGCGATCTGCGCTCTCTGTTCCACTACGCCAGCAGAAGCACCGGGGACAAGCAGTGTGCTGTCCGGAAGCCCAAGAAGATCCACCAGCTGTACCAGAACTACAGGTCCCATTCGGGTATGTCTAGAGCTCGGACTCACCTACGAGAGAGTTGCTTGGGAACTGTCCTTGGGCTGCTTTAGAAGCTGTGGCCTAGCTTGTTTTTTTTCTTTTTAAATGTATTTTTATTGACTTCAGAGAGGAGAGGAGAGGAAGATAGAAATAGAAACATCAATGATGAGAGAGAATCATTGACTGGCTGCCTCCTGCATGCCCCCTACAAGGGATCGAGCCCGCAATCTGGGCATGTGCCCTGACTGGGAATGGAATCATGACCTCCTGGTTCATAGGATAATGCTCAACCACTGATCTATGCTGGCTGGTCTTCTCATGATTTCTTTATATTGTATATCTTAATAAGTATTAGTAAAACTTCCTTTTACTACTTGGTAACAGCAATGGACACATAAGCCCATTTCATGGTCATCTACCAAGAACATAGTGTCCTGTGTGGTGTTAGGCAAAGGGCACATGCGCCCAAGACTAGTGGAGAGACCCAGGGTGATCTGCGTGCATTGGAGCTTCATGTCCTCACAGGTGTTGACTGACTCCTCGGACCTCAGAGTCCCTTTTTGTCACATTGGGATTATCTGGCCTATCTCAGTGGGCAGTTGTGAGGATAAAATGGGGTGATTTCTGTGAATGTGCCTGTTGTGTGGTAGCATTCAGTCAGCTATTACCTTAAGCTTAGACAAAAAATGGGACCCAGGGAGAAAGCTCTTCAGAATACCTTTTCTCCAGCTCTGACAGTGTTTCTTGGGATAGCTCTCTCTCAGCTGGCTATAAACCTGATGGAAAAGGGCAATGGAGGCCTTGGTTGCAGCCTTAGCTGACCTCCAGCACTGCTGTTACCATGGCAATGTTGTCTCCAGTCCTCTAAGCGGCAATGAGAGGGGACAGGATAAGTCTTGTTTCCTTACCATCTATACTGGCCCCTGATATTCACATTCTAACAACTCCCATTGTTCAGATTACATTTCTGCCTTGACTCTTCTTTATGAGGCAATTTTCTCTAATATGAATGTAGGTCAGGAATGAGATTCTACAAAACCTCTGCCTCCATCCACTGTGCCTGGAGTAAGAATGGCTCAGGGCCAAAGTGATCATCTAATGAGAACTGGAGATTGGCTTGCAATTATATGCATTATCTGGACCAGTACTGCTTCTCAGGAAAACACTCCCACACAAAACCCCCAAATCCCAGCCATTTTGTCATGTTGTTCAGTATTGGACATGTATTTTCTGTTTTATCCCAGGAATCCTCAATCTGGCCTCAGGAGTAGTGGATTTACTTCAGTTCTATTTCCCAGAATCTTTCGATCGCCTTCCAAGGGATTCTGGCCTCTTTGATGGTCCCAAACCAACGGTCCTGGAGTCTTGTAGTGTAAGCGACTTAGCAATTTTGCTCCGAGGAAACAAGAGGAAAACCCAGCCCATTGAATTTGGGGCCCACCAGGTGAGCTTCTTGGGATTGTTTTGAAATAAAAGGCAGTTTGCAATTGAAAAAAAGGTTGGAGAGGCTAAATTATTCTACAGGGTAGAAATCAATAGCCCTTCTCCCAGAGTGGGTGAATTTCAGAGATGGGTGAGTGACTAATTGTTACTAATATTTCCACTAGCCTGGCCAACCAAGTCCATGCTGGCTACTTCTTACTCACATTACTGCCTCCTATAGAAAAGGACTGAGGTGCAGCTGATTTTTCTTTGTAGAGTCTGATGTTTTTTTCCTCCTATCTCCCTTTTCTTTTTCTAGGTGATCCTTGTAGCCAATGAAATGGCAAAGGAGAAAATTCCAGAAGAACTGGGGTTAGCGCTTGTGCTAACAGTTTATGAAGCAAAAGGCTTAGAATTTGATGATGTCCTCCTTTATAACTTCTTTACTGATTCTGAGGTATGTCATACTGACTTCTTTTCACACAATGCACGTGTATGTGTGAGTTACCCTGCCAATCTGGGAAAGAGAATTTGGAGCTGAGTAGAAGAGAGTTTGCCAAAGGTGCCTATTTCTGTTTTGGAGTATCATCCCTTTAGTGTGGGGCTTGGAGTGTTTGATGTGGGTTTTGACAGTGGCTATGAGTTGTTTCACACTGTGTTATGGGCTGGTTCCCGCCCTTCCTTATTTTCTTGTCTTCACTTTCTTCTAAATGCCTGGTACCCAAGTGCCAGCTGCCAGTTTTCACTAGCTCCTGTTATCCTTGACTCCCAAGGATGCTCAAGTTGGAGTGAGCTCTAAGGAGAGCTTTACAAGTGAAGGCAAGGGTAGCAGAGTCCACCCAATGAGGACAGAACTGGGCAAGGTCAGTCCATAGAGAGAGACAACTCCAGGAAGACAAATGAGGCTTGGTTCCTGCCCATTGGATCAGGTAATGCGGGGGGACGAGAACAGCCGCCTGCCTGGGGGCTCCCTTCTGGCATGGCTTCGCCACCACTGCTTGCCCACCCATGCAGACAATGGCAGCAAGAGTGTCCCCAGATTGACCCCCCAGTGACCTCTGTGCCAGCTCATTGCTTTGACTTGATGGTCTTTCTCAGTGCATTATGGGTAGAGACACTAACTCAAGACCACTGTCCTTGGTTTTCTAGCCACTGATTTCTCTTCATCACTGTGTTTGGTGGGGACTCAGGCTGGCTGCTGACTGTGGTGTGGGTCTCCTTTGGGGACTTAGCTGGCTGTGCCCTGGTCCCTGTTGCAGACGTCCGCTGCACATGGCACATGCTCGGAAGGGCTGTTTCCATAGCCAATTCAAGAGCACTGCTAGCTTTGACACTTTAAAATCTGCCCCAGAATTGACCCTTTACATGGAATCCTTACTCTTTTTGTGATCTTTGAAAAAATGTCATGTTTGACTTGATAATACCTATAACTGAGGTTGCCATGGCTGCTTTACAGTTTGTGAAATACCTTTTGAATGCATTACCTCACTTTATCTCCCACCAGCCCTCTGAGGTTGTGTGTATTTTTATTACCCTAATTCTGCAGATAAGGCTGAGTGTCATGGAAATGAAGTCAATTGCCTATAGTGATAAGTGGCAGAGCCTAGACATGAACTCAGATGCTTTGAGTTCTAAATTTCACTGTACTCCCTTCCTTTTAAAGCCCTGCATGTAAATCAGCTTCTAGAACCTTCCACAATGAGTGTATCTTTGCCATACCTTAAGTGCATTCCTTTTCTGTTGACTTTTGCTAATAAAATCAGATGCACTCGCATTAAGCCTGGAACCATTTTTAATCTCTGAGGACTAACTTTTTTTTCTCATAATACATCCATTGGTCATGGTTGGACCGAGGCTCTCCTAAAGAGGAAGGGGTAAGAGTTGTTGTTCCTGTCCTTTATTAAGTGCCAGTTGTGTGCTTGTGCCAGTAAGAAGCTCAAAGAGCTCTGGGCTTATGGATCTGTAGCTTGTGGTCGCCTCTGTTTGTGAAAGAAAAACCCAGTGATTGTCTCACTTTGATCCTGGAAATGGCAAAGGCCCGCGATACCTTGACCCTGTGCTCCCACCAGTGGCTCAGTGAGTTGCACGAAATTAAAACAATCACAAGTGGAATCTTTTGGTAATATCCACTCCCTCCTTTGTGCACAGTAAGACTTATAGAAAGACCTCTGATGTGCTTCCCAAGGTACCAGGCAATGTAATTCTGCATTCCCAGAATGGAGCATACCCTTAGTCTGTCATTTACAACCTCAAGACCCCAACGTGTGAGAGGAAATGCTTTAATCAAAGCAGAGGAAAGACAAGGATCACATAAGTCCCCAGTCGCCTGTGGGCTGGCTGCACAAGTGGGGTTTCTTTCGGGGTGACTGGCAGAAGGCTGTTGAATAGTAATTGCTGTTTGAGATGGGGGACTGTGGAGGGCTCCTCCCCATCCCTGGCCTCTTCTTCCACCCATCCTGGCTTGTGTTTCTGGCAGGCACTCGCTTTGCAGAACCTGCCACTTGGGTGAGCATGCATGTGTGGGCATATGTGCGTGTGTGTGCATGCATGTGTGAGGGGGTTCTTACTGCCCTGATTTGTGAGTTTTCTCTCTAGAAGATTTACTGTTTACCTGTTCAACCACAGGTCATCAGGGCCATCTCCTGAGATGGAGAAGGAGCCAGGGAATGTTACACCAAGCCCTTCCGTAGGATTTCGCCTCAGATTGGGGAGGGGCAGTCATTCTCCCAGTCACCCCGAAACTCTCCTCCTGTGGGGACTTGGAAGGGTGCCTGCCATTTATATTCTACCCCAGTGGGGAGTCCTTTCCTTCACACTCATGTGCAAATAGGACAGGAAGGACTTCAATAACCCCAACCTCTGTGGGTTGCAGGCCCTACAGTGGAACGGTAGGCTTGCAGTAGAAACAGCCTTGTTCCTTCACAGTGATGAGTCCCAGTAGAAGCTGTCAGATTTAAAGGCTTCTTGCTTGATTGCCAGAAGTGGTGCAGGCCTGTGGTCTTGTGTCTTTGTGCACAGATGCACAGACTCACTTTTAAAAGGCTTTGTCTCGAAAGTCGAATGTGTTTTATTTATGGAAACAGTTGTCAGGTGCCATGCGAGCAGCTTTTCTTCCCACTCAGCGGTTCTAAAATGCATTGTGCTTCACCAGCCCTTCCAAGGCCAGCCAGTCTGCACCCCATGCTGTCTGCTGGGAGGTCCTCCCAAATGTCAAGTATATATGTCTCTGCCTGCTTTCCTTGGCAGACAGTTTGGTCGTGAAAACAGTTTTACAGAGAGGACAGTCATAATATGCCCTGAGAGGTTTTTGTAACTTCCAGCTACTTAAATGATTACATGACTCACATCTCTTTTCAGAACCTGGTGATTAATTCCATAGTTGCTTACTGGCATAACCATTCTTATTTGAGAGATAGTGTTTAAAGCATTTAACCTGAAGTTTATATAGTTTAAGTCATGGAATAACTGACAAGAGGCAATGAGCAGTATCCACTCCATTTTACCTTGAAGAGACACATAGGTGGCAAGTAGCACCACTTTAGGAAAAGCAAAGCAAAGTCTAGGAGAGTTAACAAGCTACTCTCACAAGTCGCAGTACAGTATGAAATCTGAAATGTCGTAGGAATTCTGGACTCTAAATACTACATGTGACCTGGGTACTTTAGCCACACAGGGTCTGCAAACCATGCCCCCAGGGCCCAAATCCACCCCACTGACATTTTCGAATGGTCTGTGGGCTAGACTGGTATTTACCTATTTTAAAATGGTAAGAAAAAACAATTAAAAGGAAAGTAACATTACGTGGCACATGAAAATGATACTAAATTCAATTTTAGTTTTAAAAAATACATTTTATTAGAAAACACCATGCCCATTAATTTACATATTGACCGTAGCTGCTTTGGTACTGTAGTAGCAGAGTTGAGTAGTAGCAAGAGAGACCATAGGACTCACAAAGCCAAATATTTATTATCTGACCCTTTAGAGAGAAAAAAATTGCCCATTCCTAGTCTACAGAGTCAGTATGATTTGAGTTTACATAAAGGAGAAAACTGGCTAAAATATTGAACTCTTTATCAGCCATAGTATTAGATACTCACCATTAATGATCTGCTTTTATTTTCCCAACAAACTTGGGGAGTTCTAGCATTCTCATTTTATAGAGCAGGAGAATGAGATCAAGAAGAGACAAACGGTTTGTCCAAGATCATGTAGCTAATAAGTGAAAGGACTGAGATAGGAATTTGTTCTGTCTGAGCTCAGAGTTTACCTTGAACCATGTACCTCACAGCTCTGGAATATTCTTCCATCCTCAGTGAATAAGTTAGTTAGAAAATGCTGCCTCGTGTGTTTTAGCAGCTGACCTTAAGTGGCATCTTTTAAACATGCAGTGAAAAGAGGCGAGGACACTGGGCTCCTTTCTCCATTGCCTGTTGAAATTCTTCCAACAAGAACTTCTTGGGCCCTTGGCATTCCTCTGGAAGTGGGCACAAGTGCCTGGCTTCCCAGCTGTCCTGACCACATCTGCGGGAGATTTCCTGGAAGCTTCGCTGACCCTGCCTGCGCAACCTGAGACCCAGCCCATCATCTGGAGGCCATAGGATGGCCCCCTCCTCCTAGCCGGGGCTGATGGCCTGGTCCCCAGGCCAGGAAAAGGGGGGCTCAATTCTCCATGAGGTTCGGGGTGGCTGTGTGTAGAGTTGGAAAGCATGCTCCGTTGGTCTTTAATCTGTCCTTGTTGTTCAGGCTTACAAGGAATGGAAGATCATTTCCTCGTTTACACCTTCATCACCCGACTCCAGGGAGGCAAGCGGGCCGCTGATTGACGTGCCCCTGGACAAACCCAGCTCCTCTCAGGGTCGCTCTCTCGTGAATCCAGAGATGTACAAGGTGATTTTCTGCCATTTGTCCACACAGGTATTTGACAGGGAGCCAGTGACCCAGGCTGGGATGAGAAGATGAGATTGAAGATGGATGCTTGCTTTTGGCTCTTCCCGAACATCAGCCCTGGGGAGTGGAGGCAGGCGAGGGAGCGGCAGGGATACCCGTGTCCGAAAAGTCCCCGGTCTCAGTAGAACCGGGCCCGATGGGTGGGCACTGTGAGAAAGTGGAGGGGGTGGTTGTACCTTCTGTTCCCTTCAGGAACTGTTCAGAAACTTTGATGTTGCTGATAGCAACTCAGAAGTGAAGTCCAGAATCCTAGTTAGTGGAGGCTATTGTTCAGCAGCCTTGACTGTTAAGGGGCCCAGCTTTTCTTGCCCTTCACATCTCAGCTACGTCACTGAGGAGGCAAAGCTGAAAAGTCTGACCTCCTTCCCCACTGAGGGATAATGGGGAACTCAAGAAAGTGAGGGTGACATTATCGAAAATTGAACCAACAAAACCAAAACTACTCTCTCTTCAAGTACAACCCTAGTTTTATGTCTCAAAGTATCAAACAAACAAAATAGCAGCTATCAGGTTATTTCTGTAAATGCCTCGAAGGCTCTGGAAATAGAAGCTAAATCCCCTAAGCTTTGCAAACTTCTAGGTAGCCACTCATCCGTTGTTGTCTTGAAAGATGCACTATTTAATCAAGTAGGCCATCCCTGGTCCAAGTCATAATCACCTTGCAGCTACAGTGCTCAGTCATGGGGTCAGTCATGGGAATTTAGTACTTGGATGGTTATAATAGAAGTATAGGACTGGTTTAATTTTTAAAAATAAGTTACAGTCATTGTGTAAGATATGACCATTGGGGTAAACGAAATGGAAGGTATATGGGACCTCACTGTACTATATTTTTCTAAAAATATATTTTTATTGATTTCAGAGAGGAAGGAAGAGGAGGGAGGGAGAGAAGGCGGGAGGGAGGGAGAGAGAGAGAGAGGAAGAGAGAGAGAAACATCAATGATAAGAATCATTGATCAGCTGCCTCCTGCACACCCCCTACTGGGGATCAAGCCTGCAATCTGGGCATGTGTCCTGGCTGGGAATTGAAGCATGACCTTCTGGTTCATAGGTTGATGCTCAACCACTGACCCACACCAGCAGGGCTCTCTGTACTATCTTTGTAACTTCCTATGAATCTATAATTTATTTTGAAAGATAAAACTACCATATATTCAAGGGAGGTGCTGAACTAATGTGTACTCCCTGCTGGAGCTGTGTTGATTAGTCTGAGACCACAGTGAGCTCCTCATTCTTCATCGCCTTGCTGGACTTCTCTATAATTTACTTCCTGTATTTCTCCAGAATCAGGGTTAGCCCATTGAAGTGCGTCACCTTGTAGCTCCAGGCACAAGACTTACGGTCTCTGTCCTTATCTCACCTTTAGCTCCTCAACGGAGAGCTGAAGCAGCTGTACACAGCCATCACCCGGGCTCGCGCCAATCTCTGGATCTTCGATGAAAACCAGGAGAAGCGGGCTCCTGCTTTTAAATACTTCATTCGAAGAAATTTTGTCCAAGTTGTGAAGACAGATGAAAATAAAGGTCAGATCTCATTAACATATTCTGTCTGTGGGATAGAAAGTGTGTTACTCCCACTTGTTCTTAGGGTCAGATATAAAGGGTATAGATTTTGAGATCTCCCTGTTCATTTATTGGTAAAGTGTGATGGACAGTGTGTTGTAGTGGGATTGGGAGGGTTAACTCCTTTAGGGAAGATCTTTTATTTGTCCTTCACCAGTGAGGGCCATGGTCAAGGGTTAGAGGATATAGGCTCTATTGGGAGAATACAAATTGCTGTGGGCTTTTGGATAGCTGATTGGCAATATCTATAAAAATAAAGAATGAGCATAGCTTCTGACCCAGTAATTCCACTCTAGGAATCCTAGGATATTCTTGTATAAAATCTCAAAGATACATGAACAAGGGTGCTCACCACAGCCCTGTTTATAATGATAAGAAGCTAAAAACGACCTATGTGTCCCCCAGTGTGAAACCATTCATAGTGGCTCCTATGGTGCCAGGAGGACTGGTGGTTGTGGAGATGTGGGCACCTCTTCTCAACTTTATGCCCTTCCAGGCTGTTTGCAGTGTTTTCATTTTTTAAAAGAAGAACATTTTCATAATTTACAGAGACTAGTTAATTAAAAAATGGAGTGAAGGTCTCCTGCTAGGATAACTCGGGAGAAATAATCAGCCCTGCATAAAGGAGAAAATAGGGTCTTTCTTGTGGGTTAGCAGTTGAGTTGGCTTGTCCAGGTCTTAGTTAATTTCTCCAAGGACAGGGCCAAGCGCTGGGCTCAGCTGCTGCACAGAGATGTTTGCTGGCTTCCTGAGCGTGTTTCATCCAGTTGTATGGAGGCTCTTTCTGGTGACAGCCAATGGCTCGGTTCGGAACCAGAATTAGATGTTCTGTTATGGCCCTGACTGTTGGGGTGTAGTGGGAAGAGTCAAAGGCTTGGGTTAACCTAGCGTCTCATTAGTGTTCTCCACCTGTGTAGCCACATGACCTTGTTCAGGTCCCACTTTCTCTCCCTGGGCCTTCGCTTCCTCAACTGAAAGGAAAATGAGTGGGTTAGCCTACTGTGGGCATCCTTAATCTCCCTGCATGCCATTATTCTCAAAATCTGTTCAGGCATCCCATTATAAGAGACCATCAAGATAGGCATTTTACAAATTTAAAAATTCAAAATGAAAAAGGATTACAATTTATTATGTCTTGGTAGCTTAAGAATACGAGGAAATGCCCTGGTTGGTTTGGCTCAGTGGATGGAGTGTCGGGTTCCAGGTGCAATTCCAGTCAATGGCATGTACCTAGGCTGCAGGCTTGATCACCAGCCCAGTCGGGGCATGTGCGGGAGGCAGCGAATTGATGTGTCTCTCTCACATAATGTTTCTCACTCTCTCTTTCTTCCCACTCCCTTCCACTCTCTCTGAAAATCAATGGAAATAAAGGATTAACCAAAAAAAAAAAAGAAAGAAAGAAAGAACACAAGAAAAGTACAGTCCTAATTGTGTTATAAATAGCACATGGTCAAGTCTTTGCGAACATCTGTTCCCACTGTGCCAGGGAGCTGGGGATGAGTGTAGTGACTGATTCGGGTTTCTTCAACACAGTGCGGCAGCGTTCACTGGCCTTCTGCAGAGAAACTGCAGCACTTGGCTGTGAGTTAAATGTCACCAGGGCACTGGTAGTGCACACTGAGTCAGAACAAAATGCTGCGGAGTCATCTTTGCACACGGTGCTGTAGGGACAGCAGAGGACCCGCAGGGAGGGGTCAGGCTGCAAGGCTTAAGGCATGGTTTTGCACCTTCTAAACAAAGCTGGCATGACTGCCTGGCTCCCCGGTTGACATCCATTGTCTTGGGTATCTCTGACCACTTCAGCTCAGATTTGGCTGTCTGGGTTGTCCTGGTAGTCACTGATCACAGCTGAGATCAGATACAGGGAGCCAGATATTGATGAAGCTGTGGCTCAGACCCGCAGAATGTTGCCCACTCCTGGTGTCACTCAGGGGGCGGGGGGTGGTGGAGCGATACCCTCACCAGCAGGCTAGTGAGGCTAACAGGTGGGTCTGACAGCAAGTGGTTATAACAGTCTATGTTCACCAAGGGAGTATCATACTGCTCACTATGAGTGCAAAGTTGGCGCCTTTGGGAACACTGTGAAATCCCATCACCTTGTCCCTTGCTAAAGTCTCGACATGTGAGTTTGCTAAGAGGTACGTGGCTTTGGATTTTCAAGGAGGAATTAGGATTGCTACCTGTCTTCTAATCCATAGTCATAGAAAAGGAAGGTAGGGCCCTAACCGGTTTGGCTCAGTGGATAGAGCGTCAGCCTGCAGACTGAAAGGTCCCAGGTTCGATTCCGGCCAAGGGCATGTACCTTGGTTGCGGGCACATCCCCAGTAGGAGGTGTGCAGGAGGCAGCTGATCGATGTTTCTCTCTCATCGATGTTTCTAACTCTCTATCCCTCTCTCTTCCTCTCCGTAAAAAATCAATAAAATATATTAAAAAAAAAAGAAAGAAAAGGAAGGTAGGGCCAACCAAGTTCAAAAACCAAAAAATATATTTTCTCACCGCCATCGCCTCCTTTCGAAAGCCACAACAACCGGGCCTGGTAAGCTATAACATATCTTTAAATGAATGCCAGAACGACAACGCAGATGTATTCTTTTGCTAGGGGTGCCATAATAAAATATCACAGACGAGGTGGTTTATACAACAGAAACTTATTTTCTCACAGTTCCCAAGGTTAGAAGTTCAAGATCAAGCTGTGAGCAGGTTTGCTTCTTCTGAGGCCTCTCTTTCTGGCTTCCAGGTGGCCTTTCCGCTGTGTGAGCCCCTGGCATCAATCTCCTTTTCATTTTTAAAACATATTTTGTTGATTTTTTATTGAGAGGAAGGGAGAGGGATAGAGAGTCAGAAACATCGATGAGAGAGAAACATCGATCAGCTGCCTCTTGCACACCCCCCACTGGGGATGTGCCCGCAACCAAGGTACATGCCCTTGACTGGAATCAAACTTAGGACCGACCCTTCAGCCCGCAGGCCGACGCCCTATCCACTGAGCCAAACCAGTCAGGGCTCTCCTTTTCTTATAAGGACACCAGTTGGATTGGTTCCGGGCACACCAGAACAGCCTCATTTAGGCCCAATTTCTAAATAGACTCACATTCTGAAGTACTAGGTTAGGGCTTCAATGTTTAAATTTTCAGGGGTTGGTGAGGGGGAGGACAAAATTCATCCCCTAAAAACAGGTTTAAGTGAACAAATGCCCAGAGAAGCAAATTTACTTTTCTTTTTCATTTTAGACTTTGATGATAGCATGTTTGTTAAGACCTCAACTGCTAAGGAGTGGATCGCACAAGGGGAATACTATGCCAAACACCAGTGCTGGAAGGTAAGGGGCTGGACCAGGAGGCTGGGGAAGTCTTAGTGACCGGTGGCCTCATCTAGCCTCACCGGCATGTCTCTTACCATCATGTTTCCCACCAGGGCAGGGTGGGGATAATGGTGCTTTTGCCACTTCCTGCAACATCAAGTCATCCCTGGATGAGGGTAGTTCCCTGTCATACTCCTTCCCCGAAGCAACCATGGCAGCCCTTCATTTTGGCCAAGGGCCAGCGTGTGCTGATACAAAAATGGAAGGGTTTTGCCCCACCAAGGAACACTGCTAGTTATTTTCTTTCCCTCCTGTGTTCTGTGCTTAAAGGCTTTTGCTGCAAACATGTGACAACTTTTTTATCCTCACCTGAGGATATGTGTGTTAATTTTGGAGAAAGAAAAAGGAAGAGAGAGAGAGCCCTAGAGAAACATTGATGTGAGAGACAAACATTGATCAGTTGCCTCCCCTATGCGCCCTGTCTGGCGATCAAACCCGGACCCTTTCAGTGGATGGGATCAACTGAGTTCCAAACAACTGAACCACCCAGCCAGGGCAATCAAAAGACATTTTAAAACAGTAATAAATTAGTCCTTTTTTTTTTTTTAAGTTGATCAGACATAGACTTCACTGCCCATTTGAGTCTGATGGGCGCAGGCTAAGCTTTTTCACAAGACTGAGCTGACGGATTTCTAGCCACAGGACATCTTAGTGAGCCTGAGCAGTGTTCTTCTGAGAAATGGTATCACTGGCAGTCCTCTCAAAATACTGAACCAGCTTAAAGAGCCCCATCCCTTTCCCCACAGTCATTATCCCTCCAGATCACATGGTCTCGGGTGGGGCACCATTGAATGTGTGTCTGCTGTGATGTAGTGTTAATGACATCTTCACCTGCAGGTCACAGACACCTCAGCTCAACCAATTCCACATGGGCCCAGTCTCATTCCATCTGCTCCGTGTGTCACCTGCAGCTTGTCTGAGTTGTCCCCCTCATGGTCACATGATGGCTGTGGCAGTGCCAACCATCTCAGCAGCATCCCAAGCAGGAAGGAAGGGCAGGCACTTTCTTCTCCTGGGTCTCTTTTTTATCATGAAGTCCCCAGTGGACTTCTCCTTACATCTCATTGGTTACTACTCAATCACATGCCCATGCCTGGCTCTATGGGAGTCTAGGAGAGCTATCCCATCTGGTCTTTCATGGGAGGCAGGTTCTGCCATCAGGCAAGAAAGGTAGGAGTGGGTGTGGGTGACTGACAACAGGGTCGGCCACCACAGGCATGGCCACACGGAAAGGCACGTTTCCCTCAGATTTGGCTCCCGCAGGCGCCCGGAGTGCCCCGTGCTTGCAGGCGCAGGCAGTGCTTCCTGAGAGAACACCGGAACTGAGCCTGGGCCAGAGCACGACTTTGCCTTCCCACGCCTCCGCGCTCATGCTAGGCTTGGTCCAGCTCCTCACACGTTACCGGAAAAGTGCCTGCAGTTTCTCTTGCTAATCCCGAAGAAATGTTCCGAGACAGTGATTTCTCCGAAGAGCTTGTCCTGCCGCTTTAATGATCTTTCTTTTCATTGGAATTTCTTAGCGTTGGACCCGAGTGAAGGTACTGGGAAGTGATGAGTGCAATGAAAATACAAGTCAGAACTTACTGGGAGTCACTGTTGGAGGTGTCTTCCATCTGACATGCCTGGAGAAGGAATTCCAAGAGTTTTCTTTCCCCAAATTCTTAGGAGAATTTTGTCTCCTATGGCAGAGAAAGTGGTTTTAAGTCTACAGCAAGTAAGTCATATGTAGGATTCACCTTTTTTCTGCATACCGAACACCTCAAAACTTAAGTGGCTTAAAACAAGTCACTTAGGCAGCTCACAGCTCTGTGGGTTTGCAAAGCTGAGTTTAGCTGAATAGTTTTGGTCTCAGCTGGGGGCCTCACGTGTCTGAACGCAGCTGCCAGGTGGCAAGCAGGTTGCTTCTGGCTTTTGGCTCAGGGGTGATGGGGTGATGGGGTGATGGGGTTCCTGGATCACATGCCCTTCAGCCTCCAGCAAAGGGTGGTTCATATGACACCTGAGCAGGGTTCAAAGAGGGCAGCAGACACACTCAGTCCTCCTGAGGCCTGGCCTGGATTGCTCCAGTGTTTCTTTCCTGTGTCCTGCTGGCCAAGCAAGTCACAGCTGAGATCCGAAGGGCGGGGACATAGGCAGCCTTTATAATGGGAGAAGGTGCAGGGTTATTTGATAAAAGGGCATGGACAGATACAGGGAGGAATGAAGGACTGTGGCCACCCTTGAATCCCAAGGGGTGAGAAAACAGAATTTGCACTGTTGGGCATATCTGGAAAGTATTTTCGTAAATATGTAGTCTTTAGCTGCAAAAGTCTTTTTAGGGGAGCCAGCACAGATGAGAATGTTATAAAAAGCCTTCTCCTCTCTGACTTTATTTAGACTCCGCTAAAGGACTTCAGGACTCAGGTGGTTTATTGAGTTTCTGGCTGCCTGTCAGTGAATGTTCCAGAACCACTGTACAAATGAGAACTGCTTGAGATTCATTCCTTCAACAGATTCCTATTAAGCTAGGGGCCAATATTGTGTTTAGGTTGTGGGGATATGATGATGAGCGAGGCAGGCAAACAGAAGATTGCACTGTCCCAGCTGTTGAAGATGTCAGAGGTGAGAACCAGCTGCCCCCAGAACGACCTGTCCTGGACAGGGAAAGCTGCTTCGAGTAAGGGAGTGTTGAGCTGAGACCTATGGGATGAATGAAGTTAACCAGGCAGAGAAGGGATGGAAGAACATCTCAATCGGGAACAGTATGTGCAAAGGCCCTGTGGTGGGAAGGGATATGGCACAGATCACAGGAATAAAAGGAAGCCCATGGGGCTGTGGGTGCTGCAGCAAAGAGCTTGAGCAGAAGAGATGCCATCCTGTCCTTTTTATCAGCAAGTGCCACTTAACCCTTCCCTTGCCCATGAGACCCAATCTCGACCTGTTGGGCAGAATGTGAAGTTTCTGCCCCTGTAGCCTGGGCTTGCAGACATGGTGTCAGCATTTCTGTTGGAGAACAGCAGCTTTCTGCTGGCAGGGATTGGGGTGCAGGCTGACTCCCCTGTGACACTTGTCTGCCCACCTTCTGTTTGGTTTACACAGATCTGCATGTCCCAAGGGTCTAGTCAGTTATCTTCTGGGATATGTTTGGTTACTGTCTCTATCCTCATTTCTACCCCCAGTGGGTGCACTGAGGCTGTTTCGCCAACACCACCAGTTAGCCGTTACAGTCACCAACCGGGAGAACCTGTATTGAGCCCAGAAAAGCCACGGTGTGCCTTTGGGCCAATTACTCGGTGTCTCTTACCTGAAGTTGCTACTCTGTACAAGAGAAGGATGTAACCTCTCATGCGTGACTGTTGGATGATTAACAGAGGGTGTTATTATGGTGGCCTGTAAAAGTATGCACTATGTACCCTTTCCATGGCTGCCGGGTACTTCGAGAAGGAACCTTTGAGTGTGAAGTGTTAGCCGGTAACGCTATTGGACTTGATCCTTGGAGTCTGTTTTCTTTAGCTCACCAGCACCTTCCTCTCCTCCCTCTCAGATTGGGCTGGGGTAGGCCTCATGTTTTGTCAGCTCAGACACTCTGGTTCTGTTGGTCACCTCCATTCCCTCGCAGGGAATCAAAACCTTTCGCCTTTTCCAGGTTGCAGCCAAGTGTTACCAGAAAGGAGGTGCGTTTGAGAAGGAGAAACTGGCCCTGGCCCACAACACCGCCCTGAACATGAAATCCAAGAAAGTCAGCCCCAAGTAAGAGCCTTGGTCCTTTCAGGTTTGCTGTGGTGAGCTCAGCAGGTAAATACATTGGTGTTAGGTCAACGTCCCATGGAAACTCTGTTTTGTTTCCCCCTCACAGGGAAAAGCAGATGGAGTACTTGGAATTGGCTAAGACCTATTTGGAATGCAATGAGCCAAAGCTGTCCCTTAAGTGTCTGAGCTACGCCAAGGAGTTCCAGCTCTCCGCTCAGCTGTGCGAGAGGCTGGGGAAGGTACAGTCTGGCCCACGGCTGCTCCTGGGAAAACTGGGCTCCCTGTGAGCAGATGGGGGGCGGGGGGAACATCTGCCTCTCTTGCTTCAGGAAGGAGCTCCAGTCCTCCAAAGAGGGAGAGGTTGGCCTTGTCCACTCTAGGATAGTCCTTCTTTCTCCATTTGCACAAATGTTCAGAGGACTCCAAGGATGCGCATGTGTGTGTGTGTGTGTGTGTGTGTGTGTGTGTGTTCATGTCTGTGGGAATGTTTGAGACCTGATATTAACCATGGGGAGGCCATATGTTCAAGTCAAAGGGAAGACGGGCTTTAGAATATTCCTCTTCTCTTTCTCTGTGTTCGCAGTCTGGCGTCCGTCTGGGTGAATGGCTTGGCATTTGCATGGCTGTTGTTCTGTGTTCCCTGTACTTGCTCTAGATCTGCACCGACCATTCTGGCAGCCACTAGCCGCATGTGGCTATTTATTTTAAAGTTTAAGTTAATTAGAGTGTGAGAAAATTAACAGTCCATTTCCTTAGCCTCACCAGCCACATTTCAAGTGCTCGCGGTTACAGAACATTTCCATTGTTGCAGAAAGCTCTGCTAGACAGACTGCTAGCCTAGGGCACGACGACTCACAGTGGGCAGCGGGCTGGCCGAGGCCACACACTATGGCTTTTCTGCAACAAGATTGGCACAGAAGATGAAAGTAAGCAGTCAGACATTTTTATAACAATTTAGCATTGCTATGCATCCAACTGGTGATAATTTTCTTAGTGAACATTTTTTATTGAGGTAGAATAGAATATGACATTGTATTAGTTTTAGGTGTACAGCATAGTGATTTGATATATGTACTAATATATATTGTGAGGTGACCACCACCATAAGTTTGATATCACCACACAAAGTTAAGATTTTTTTCTTGTGACGAGAACTTTTAGGATTTACTCTCTTAGCAACTTTCAAATGTGCATGACAACATTACTGACTATAATCACCGTGCTGGAAGTTATGCAATTTGTTTTAATGAATCAGTGGCAATGGATTGGACGTGTAAAACCATTGAGTCCTTCACCGCCGGTTGTCTGAGAAGCAGTGCTCTACAGTGTCCAGCTGTGGCTGGTGCATTTGCCCTAGTGGGTTACCGTGTCGCTCCAGGAGAGAGGTAGGTTTCCATGTCTGTATGTGAAATGCAGTAACTCCCGGATCCTCAGAGCACCCCGAGCATTAGGTGGGGTGGAGGTGAGACCTGTGGGGAAGTTTGAAGTGTGGCTCCCATGCTGCCTGCCCTGCCCCATGTTTATTATGGGATGTGACTTAGGATGTGGGAGATGGGATGGAATAGGAATTTTAGTGTGGCTGGAAGCTCTGGGTGCTAAGATTTCAGGAACTAGAATAATTTCCAAACTCTCCATATCCCTTAGTCTCTAATGCCATCACCCTCCATTCTCTAATGCCACCACTTGGACCCCAAGCAGTGACAACTGCAGGCCTATGCCTACTGCTTTCCCCTTTTTGCCTACCAGTGCCAGTCATGACTGAGCCAGAGACCCCTTCCTATCTGTCACCTCACCTTCCCAGCCTGCCAAGCTCTGCCTCTGAAAGTGGTGGGGAGGGGACCTAGGCAGCCATAGCACAGCCCACATTCTTCCCTCCAGGACGTTAGTGCCCACAGAGTGTGCAGACCGCCTGCTCCCATAGCCACAGCCTCCTCCTCCTTTCCACTCCTGCAGGCTTGACCAGAACATTCCATAGCTCCAAGCCCCACCCAGGGGAGAGTCTGGGCCCTTTTTTGTTTTGCTCAGGCCCCTTCCTGGAAGAGGATTGGACCCTCAGCCAGCTTCTGGCCTTTTGGGAGCATCCCACCAAATCACCAGCTTTACTCAAATTGACCAGCTTGGCAGCAGCCTTTGTGAGAATCCTTCAGCCACATTGCCTCCCTGCTCCCAGCCCCACGTGTGTGCTCCCTCCTCCCCCACGGAAGAAATGCCTGGGAGGGGCCGTGGGAGTGCGAGATTTCCTTTCAGGGATTCCTCTGCCTTGCCTGCCTCCAGCCTCTCCAGGGAGCAACATTGGTTTCCCTGGAAACCTCTCAAAGCCCTTGCTCTGGATGGCAGTGGGGACCCCCTCATGGAGCAGAGCCGGCCTCTTAGAGTCATCCCCTCTTTTCTTTAGCTGGGGGAACATTGGCACCTATTGGGGCCTTCACTCATACTCAGGGAAATGTTTCCAGAGTAATCAGCATTGTCGAGGAGAGGCAAGGAGACAGCGCGGTTAGATGCACTGGTTATGGAGAGGCAAGGAGCCAGGGCAATTAGGTGTACTGGTTATGGGGTTTTATCGTTGTGGAAGATGGTCTAAGAGCTCTCAGGTCTGTGCGGTCTCTGGACACAGAGGAGGCTCACACTCAAATCTTATGCATATTTTGGTCCTTCATGGAGCTTGTCGCACTAAATAAGACCCCGCTGAGGTTTATCCGAGGGCTTGGCATATGTACTTGGTTTTTGTTTTCTCTTTGGACCTCAGGTACAGCAAGTAGAGCTATGAAGTTAAATGTTAAACAAATCCAGGGACCTCGGCTGTGCCAGGCACTGTGGGTGCTCAGCAAGCAGCAGGCGACAAAGCAGGGGCTCTGTCTGCAGAGCTTTCCTCTCTGGTGTGAGGGAGAGATGACACATAAGCCAGTGGAGTGTAAGATGTCAGCGTGGTGAGAGGAGACAGGGTGGTAGGTATTGCTGTTTTAGACAGGGGGTGTCAGGAGCTGACTTTTGAGTGGAGACTCTGAGAACAACTGCTGGAGGGCATGGCAGGCCAGGGATCCCTGCAGGGGTAAGGCCACAGATGGCAGCGTGTGGGCGAGGTTGAAGAACAGCAAGGAAGCCTTTTGGCCAGAGCAGAGCGAGCCAGGTAGAAATGGTAAAATGAGCAAGAGACAGGTGGAAACAAATCATGTAGGGCCTCAGAGTCCATGGTAGGGGACTGGACTTAGTTCACGTGGGCGGAGAAGCCAGAAGGTTTGGATTGGAGGACTGACATGAAGCTAATTATTTGGATGCTCTGTCAAGAGGTCTGTAGGCAGCAAGAGTAGAAGCAGAAATGTCAAGAAAGTCTAGTGGTGGCTAAGGCTGAGATAGGTGGCCTGGATTGCCACCATGGTGATGGAGGTGATGGGAAGGGGTCATATCTGGGAAATGTTGGGAGAGCCAAGCAGGCAGGATTAAGTGATGGGTTGGATGGGGAGTGTGAGAGGGAGAGGAGTGGAATGCTCTTCTGTTCGTGGCAAGCCCACCAATGAACGTGGCACAAGGCCACACTCGTTGCATTTCATTTTGTTCATCCTCTTCCTCTTCATAGCCAGTCTCCATTCCCATTCTCTTCTTATTGGCAGCCATTCCAATGCATTTACTATATGTCCTCGTGTGCATGCGCAATGGAAGAATAAATAGTAGTATTTTCTGTGCATGTATATTTTAAGCTTATCTAAATATATCTATTCTGTTCTTCATTTTTTTTTCACCTCCTGCTATAGTGTTATGTCTGGCCAGGTTGCTGACTACTGATAGAATTCCACAGTGGGCATCTTCAACATTACTTATTCATTTCCCTAGTGGTGGACACCCAAGTGACCACCAACTCCTGGCTGCCAGACATGGTACTTTAGTGCAGGATGTCTCCTCCAGTTCTGTGTGAGACCGGGAGATGTGATGTTAGAAATGAGATTGCTGGTACCAGGGTATGCATATACTTAGTATCAGCAAGTGAAGGTGAGAGCTTTCCAGAACAGTCATACCACTTGGTGCCTGTGGGTTCCACATTCAGTGGGTACTGATTTTCTGAATTTTGCAAACCAGATGGTTGGATCTCATATGGTTTTAATTTGCATTTCTCTGATTATTAAGTTTCCCCCACAGTGAACTGCCAGTTTATATCTTTGGCTTAGTTTTCTGTTGTGTTTTTAGGAAAGTCTTTTTTTTTTCTTCTTTCTTTTTTTAATGGCTGCAGGAATCCATTTTATGTTCTAACCTGCCTAGTGTAGTACAGTAGCCACTAGCCACATGTGGCAATTAAAATTAATCAAAATTAAATGCAATAAAAAATCAGCTCCTTGATTGCAGTGCCCACATTTCATTGCTCACTATTCACACCTGGTGAGTGGCTGCCATGTTGGATAGCATAAACATGGGACATTTCCATCTTCACAGAAAGGTCGGTTGGACAGTGCTGATCTAGATGTCAGTGTTTTTCTTCTCTCTGTTAACTGTGTTTCACTTGTTCATTGTTGAACAGTTTTGATGTAACCAAATCCATCCATTCCTCTCCTGAATGTGTGTTTCAGGTTTTGCTGAAGACCTTCTTTACCTCTCAAGTCACAAGCGATAGTTTCATACATTCCCCCCAATAGTTTTCAGACTTATAGCTTTAACCCATCTGGAGCTTCACTTTGTGTATTGTGTATGGTGTGAGGTTGGGGTTTACATTTATTTTTCTCCCTATAAGGCAGTGATGGTGAACCTATGACACGCGTGTCAGAGGTGACACATGAACTCATTTTTTTGGTTGATTTTTCTTTGTTAAATGGCATTTAAATATATAAAATAAATATCAAAAATATAAACCTTTGTTTTACTGTGGTTGCAAAGATAAAAAAATTTCTATATGTGATATGGCACCAGAGTTAAGTAAGGGTTTTTCAAAATGCTTACATGCCGAGCTCAAAAGGTTTGCCATCACTGCTATAAGGAATTAGTTTTCCCCACATTACCTGTGTTTTAGTTGTGTCGTTCCCCCGCCCCCCAATGGATTCTGACAATTAGCAAGACATATGACTATTTTATTTATCACTCAAGATGTTTGGTTTATTTTTAAGATCAAAAGTTATGTTCTGAGTATTCAGAGAAGAAAATGTATTCCATCTTAGATAAAAGATGCCGCCTATTTCTATAAGCGAAGCCAGTGCTACCAAGATGCTTTCAGATGCTTTGAGCAGATTCAGGAATTTGATCTAGCACTTAAAATGTACTGTCAAGAGGAGCTCTATGAAGAAGCTGCTGTTGCAGTGGAAAAGTAGGTGGTTTTATTTTCTCCCTTCCCTACCCCTGCTTCCTGGGGCTGCCTGCCTGGGTGATGTCACCTTGTTTTTCCATAGTGGCTTGACCATGTCACCCTTCTTCCACGCGAGTGGTGGTCTCGGTGCTGGGTCAAGATCTTCTTGAGAACAGGACTCTGTTCTCCATGCTCTTTATAAGCTTTGACACAGGGTCATGAAGAGAAGGGGCTGAAGAAGAGGTTACCAGTGTGTATATAAAGTGCACAGCAATTTTGTGCTTAGTGACGGTTCTGTCCTCTCACCTTTACCTGCGGAGATTACAATTTCACTGGTGTGTGGCTAGATGCTGGGTCAAGATCTTCTTGAGAACAGGACTCTGTTCTCCATGCTCTTTATAAGCTTTGACACAGGGTCATGAAGAGAAGGGGCTGAAGAAGAGGTTACCAGTGTGTATATAAAATGCACAGCAATTTTGTGCTTAGTGACGGTTCTGTCCTCTCACCTTTACCTGCTGAGATTACAATTTCACTGGTGTGTGGCTAGATAAAGGCAAGAGCACTAGTGGGCAGTTAGGATTTTGCTTCATTGTGATCTACTGGTAGATGCTCAGCTATGTATTTATAAATATGTATATGATAGGTATGTACACATACCCTTAGTTTTAAGATACATAGGCTTCATACATGACCCAGTGGAGGCCTCCTGAGCCTTTAGCCTAGTTGCTATTCCAAAGGGGAAAAGGAAATGGTTGGGTTTAAAGCTTGACAAGGAATCTAGAAACAGCATGTGGTTGAAGCCCCCAAGAGATCTCCCTCGTGGTAATAGAATCTGTTATTCTGCATTTCTGCTCAGCAGGGGTTTGAATCCCCTCTTGGCTCCTGGGAAAGTAGGCTATATACTACATGTGACAATTTTACTTAAGTTGCCCTGTGCTGTATTTTGGAGGAAGTTTTCTATCGGTGCATGACAATGAGTTATGATTTGGGTCATCTTTCCCTGTAGGTATGAAGCAATGCTAAGGACCAAGACTCTTCCCTTATCCAAGCTCTCCTATTCAGCCAGTCAGTTTTATTTGGAAGCTGCAGCAAAGTACCTGAGTGCAAATAAGACCAAGGAGATGATGGCTGTCCTCTCGAAGCTGGACGTGGACGACCAGCTGGTGTTCCTGAAGTCTCGGAAGCGGCTCGCAGAGGCCGCATACCTGCTGCACAGGGAAGGCCGGATAGAAGAGGCTGCCATGCTGATGAAGCAACACGGCTTCCTGCTGGAGGCCGCCAGGCTCACTGCCGACAAGGACTTCCAGGCCTCATGTCTGCTGGAGGCTGCCCGCCTCAATGTGGCTAGGGACTCGGAGGTAGAACATACCAAGGCCATTCTGAGAGAAGCCCTGGATCTCTGCTATCAAACCAATCAGCTGTTCGGCATTGCTGAGGCCCAGTTCCTGCTGGGAGTGATCCTGAAAGACTTTCAGAATCTCAAGGATGCCTTCTTCAGGTTCGACACTCTCAACCACTCAGCTGGCGTGGTGGAAGCGCTCTACGAAGCCACCAGCCACTGTGAGGCTGACCCTCAGAAGGTTCTGGCCTTGGCTCCGGGGGGCTTGGAAGTCCTCCTCAATCTGGTCAGGGCCCTCAAAAGAGTGACCAACAATGCAGAGAAAGATATGGTCAAGTTTTGCTTTGAGTTTTTTAGGATTTCTCAAGTGGATGCCAAGTATTGCCAGATAGCTCAGAATGACCCTGGACCCATATTAAAAATAATTTTTGACCTGGATTTAAACTTCAAAGAGAAGAAAACAAAAGATCATTTCTTGATAATGACTGACCAAGTGAAACTGGCCCTAAACAAACACCTCTTTAGCAGGCTGTGTCAGATCACGCAGAGCCTGCTGGGGAAGACCTACCCGGGCATCTGCCTGCGGTTCATTGTTGGCTTAAAATGTGAGGACGGAAACTGTGAAGATTACCACAGGCCTCTGCGGCGTTGTGAGGCCAAGTGTTTGGTTCAGTCGAAAATGTACCAGGTGGCCATCAACGGGCTGCTTTTGGAAGCCAAGAAAGTATTCCCTAAAAGCTTAGCTGAAGAAATGGAACAGATTGATTATATTCTGTCTGCAGATAAGTATGGCCATTGCAAATCCTTCCTGAGTGTAGTCTTCCCTAAACATTTCCATCAGCGAGTGTTGTCCGAAAACCCCATGGCGTGCAAAGAGATCCTCAAACCCAATTACAAGTCCTTCCGGTCCTACAGGTTTGCTCTGAAGGAGTACATCTACTACCTGTTTCAAAACGAACGGGCGCGCAGCCGCCGGGAGTCCACCGACCTGTGGCTGAGCGCCATGCAGGCCTTCCTGCTCTCGTCCAGCTACCCCGAGGAGTTCGGGAAGCTGCTCCACCAGGAGGAAGACAACTACCACCGGGAACTCAAAGCCCTCGCGTTGGAGAAAGAGGAACGGGGCCGGGGCCGAGGCAGCAGGGTGAAAGGGATAGAGGGGAAGTTCGGCATGCTGGCACCCAACAAGGATGATGAGAGCACCGAGAAGACCCACCTGTGCTTCATCCGGCTGCTGGAGAATTGCATCGACCAGCTCTACGTGTATAGGAACCCAGAAAACTACAAGAGGCTCTTTTTCCGTTTCATGAACGTCCTGGTCAAGAGGTGCAAGGAGCCGCTCATCCCCAGCATTGGGAACACGGTGGCCCTGTTGGAGTTCCAGTTCGTCCACTGCGGGGTTCCTGGCC
>NW_006287904.1:4179310-4189887 GCF_000327345.1 Myotis davidii | reverse complement strand
AAGAGCGCCATCCTGTGCCTCCCCAAGAGCTACATCGCGCTCTTGCACTACTGGGAGTTTCTGTTCAGCAAGAGGGACAAGGAGTTCGGGGACGTGTTCTCCATCATCCAGGACTACAAACCGAAGGATGTGACGAGAGCCATTCAGGATTTCCGGTTCCACCTCTCCTACCTCGTCAAGGTGCTGTGCGGCTACGAGAACGTGAACTTCAACGTCCTGCTCGATGCCTTCAGTGACATAGACTGTGTGGTCTCCGGGGAGGCGGAGCGGACCCTGGTGCTGTGCTTGGTGATGCTGGTGAAGGCCGAGGGGGTCCTGCAGTCGTTCTGCAAGTCGCGCCTGCACCGCCACTTCCAGGACATCGAGAAGAGGCTGCAGCTGATGAGCATCGACTACCCAGACCAGGTGCCCGAGAGGCTCCGGGACGTGGTGAAGCGGGTGCTGGTGGCGGCTGATGTGAAGTCCGTGGCCGAGGCGCTGCAGGCCCTGCTCTTTGAGCGCGATGAAGAGTACCTGATGGACTGCCACTGGCGATGGGACAGCGGGCACACCAAAGGGGTCACGGTCCGCGGCCTCTATCACGAGGAGGTCAAACTAAACCGCCTGCTCTGCGTGGACCCCGTGGGCTACTTTGCGGAACCAGAGTGTGAGTTTGGTCAGGATGAGACGGATGAGCTGGCCTTGGAAGACCGAGACCACCTCCTGGCCACCATCCTGTCCCAGAAGCAGCGGAAGGCTTCCATCCAGCGGAAGCTGAGGAGAGCGTGCCTGGTGGTGGCCCTGTGCATCAGCTGGAAGAGGAGGGTGAGTGCCCAGATGGGGTGTCCCAGGGAGGAGACCAGGGAGCCTGGGACCGGGATCTTCAAAAAAGCCGACGTCGACAGGACCCAGTGCGACCTGTGCGGGGTGAAGTTCACCCGAAGTCCTGAGAACTATTTCAGCCCCAGTAAAGCCTTTGAGGGAGAGACCTCAGAGGTGGTGGCCCTCTCTGAGGCCGAGCTGGGTGACAAGGAAGGTCGGGAGAGGAATAGCGAGTCTTATGAGCATCACATCCACCTAGAAGGCCACCAGAGGCAGCAAATGGCCTACCAGAAATACTCTGAATTCTTTCATGAGAAGGTGGACCCGGCCATCGACGAAGGCAAGCTGGTGGTGCAGGACATCGAGCAGAGCGTGTGGATTCGTAGTCACCTGGGCTCCAAGGAGCACAGCCTCATGCTGCAGAGGAAGGTCCAGGAGAACATCAGGAAGGTTTCCGACACGGTGGAGGACCTCTACAGGCAGAAGGCCTGGGCTGGCGGTAAGGGGCCCTCGGGAATGGGGTCCAGGCGGTGGTAGAACCTGGGCTTTGAGAACACAGGTCAGAATCAAGCCCTTTGTGTTGAGGTCTGACCTGGGGTCATGGAACTTGGCATTTGCAGAAATACAAGCAAGGACTGTGTGTTCTCAGATTAGAGCAAGGCACCATGGTTTGGACCACCCTTTCCCCAATGAAAAACTTCCTGATTATCTTGGGCTGGGCTGGTTCCCCTGGCCTTACAGATAAGAATAGGGCTTCCTGCCTAGTTCTACGGAGATAATATAGGGAGAATGTTTAAAGTCTTGAGGAAACTCTTTAAGCTTCTGATTCATTCATTCATGATTATTTCTTGAGCTCCCACTCTGTGCTAAGATCTGTAGGTGCATAGCTGGTCTCTTCCCTTTAGGAGGGTCCTTAAGCCATACCCAGTGTGAGCCCTTAATGATAGGAATGCTAATGGGTCTTTGAATCAGATTTCCTCTAACTTCCATATTAGCTACTTCTTAGCAACATGGAGTGGAAGTTATGTTCCGTACAAAGTGAGTGAAATTGCATATTTTAGAATCATTCTATAATTCAGACACTGCAGTTTAAGGTTTAACAGACACACAGGAATGGTGCCGGGCTAGCATTTAATCGCAGCTTATGCTGCTGGTGGCAGAAGTGGGCCGTGGGGCCTTGCCTGCCGCTTTCCTCAGGGGAAGCACAGAGACAAGCTCTGGGGAGGCGGGGGCTTTGGCTCTAGTTCTGGGTGTTTGAGGCCCTATGGCAGCCCCTTCACTCAGAGCCCTTGTTCTTTGGTTCCCACAGCGAAGGAGGTGATGACTCGGCTGGTCAACGTTCTGATCCCATCAGTCAAGGATGCGAGGGAGTGGCTGAAGAAAACAGAGCTGCACCTGAAGGAGGAAGGTAAGGAGCCCTTTGTCCTAGGACCGTGCTCTGGGTCCCATGGTTCTTGGTTCTGCTGACGTTCAGGTCAGGCTGACATGGGGCTGTCTAGGTAGGACATCAGCATTGATCACTGTCTGTCTAGTACCATTGCCCCGCTGAGCGAGATTATTAGCCACACAGTATCTGAGCTTCTCCACCAGACTGAGGGTTATTCTGGGTTTATGTTAGTTGTTTTTTCAAAGAAATCTTTTGCCACTTGAGCTGTTATCAATGCTGGTCGGTCACTACTCATACTCAGAACAGTGACTCCCAAGGATGCACAAAGCATTACAAAGCCATTCCTTGATAAACATGTTTGCATATAAGTTAATGATTATTAATGTGTGTTTAGTGTGTGTCAGTGCTGTCCTGGGCTTGGGATAGAAAACAAACAGAATCATTGGGGCAGCTTGCAATTGTCTTCCCACAGAACATTGAAGGCTGTGTCGGATGAGTCAGGCTTCTCTCCCGACAGTCAGAATCATCTTGCCAAGTTCTATTTGATCTGGAAAGTCTTCTCTTTTGCCCATCCCAACTGCTGCCCCCTCCCCACCCGCCCACATTTCTTCTTGCTCTGAGTATTTTGCCTGGCCCAGGTGGCCCTTCTTTGAGTCCTTTTAATCCAGACGCTCCTGGAAATTGCAGACTCCAGAGCTGGGGGGAACTGGAGGGCCCTTGGCACAGATGTCTATGCCAATAAAAAAAATCTGGGACTATTATTTCAAGATGGGAAAACTGATGTATCAACTCTAATCTGTGGTTGAGTTTGGGTTTTGTTTGATTTCTTTCATTTAAAGGGCCTCTAAAAGAAGGTCCAAGGAGCCAGCCTGTAAGAGAACTTAATTCCAGAGACGAGGGCTTCCCTTGGCTTTGGCTCATCCTGGGAAGCAGCATCCGTGCTCAGATACATCCTCACTTTCTGTCACGCTGGCGGGAGGCCTTCCCCCTTTAATTTAAAACAATTACATAAACACGAGGTTTTACTAGGGTGTTGTGTTTTGCAGTGGAGTGGGGAGAAATCACCATTCTGCACATTGTTTCTTTCTTTCTTTTTTTTGGTTTTGTTTGCTTTTTAAATAGGAATCGTTCAGGAAGATGAATATGAAAATGAAATTGAGGACTTTGGTGAGCTCCGTCCTAGAAGGCGTTCACGGAAATGTGGAAAGCAGAGAAAATACTAGGATCCACACAGCTGCTGCTGCCTAACCTTCAGAACATTCCGTCCGGACTTAGAATCCTGAGTGCTGGGGCAGAAGAGAAAAGAATGTCAATTAGCATAAAAAAGTAGGGGAGTCTAGCGACCTCTTAGCTTTGTGATATTGCTCCTTCCAAGGTGGCTTAGGGTCTGACTGCTCCCTCCGAGCGGGGCCTCTAGTGCTTTCCCAGTTCAGGCCTAGCAGTATTAGCTCCCCTAAAACTCGTCAGATGAGAGGAGCCATCACTGAAGGGAACCTTGGGTCTCCTCCCCCAAATCCCCAGGTTCTCTGGCTCAAAACCATCACGACATGAGTCAGTAGGAGGGACACCCCTCACCTCAGAGTTGCCGCTTCCCTGGGCCGGGACATCCCTCCAGGGACTCCCTCATCTCCTTCCACACACAGCAGCCAGGGCTGTGCCTGCCCAGGTCTGTGTGGGCCCTGCCACCGGCCTCTCCTGAGCCCAATCCAGTCTGGTCATCTCAGAGCCTACTTGTAGCATAGTTTGTTTCATCATATAGGTTAGCCTTTTCTCTGTGGCAACTTTTCTTCATCCCCCTCCCCCGCCATGCCCAGCTACATGTGCAAGTCATGGTTAGACTACCTCATAATGTAGTCAAGAATCCCTCCGTCTTCATTGGGCGGCCAGGATGGGGATGATGCTGGGGGCCTTCCAGCCTGCCTGGCCAAGGTGGCCCTCACTCCGCCTCGGCTGTGGGAAGACATCTCTAAAAGTGTTTTGTGTGTAGCTGTGTATGTCGTTTCCTTGGTTCTCCCTGGCAGCTTGTCATTCTAGCTCAGGTTGACATTCTGATGAGTTTTCTCCCACTGAGTTCACCACGTGGGACAGGGGCGGCCTGCAGCGATGCAGGTTAGGAAGGTGGACAGAGTAGTAGGCTGGTCGTACAGTGCCAATCCATAGGGACTCAGCTGTGAATCACTGCCTGCGGCTAGGAGGCCCGTAAGAGGAGGGGTGGCAGGGTGGGGGTGGGGTGCGGTCGGTGTACAGGAGGCATTGCTCCCCCCACCCCGCTGGGTCAGCGGCCGTCAATAGGGTTCCATTCTGGAGGCCTTGGTGCCTCTCTCGAGATCACTGCCTGCCGCTTCCCCAGCCCCTCAGCTGGGCTTGGAGCGGAAGGTCAGGCTCCCCCTGGACCCTTCATTGTTTTGTCATCACAACGGAACCGACTTTCCACCCACGTCGTCGCTGCTGCTTTTGCTGCTCATTGTTGTCACTGTCTTTCTAAATGACTATTTCCTCAAAATGTTTATGTTTCTAACTTTTATTAGTTATGTTTCTAATTTTTATTCCAGGTGTTTTTTATAAACTTCACTTGCCAGATAAACAACCCGAATCAAATCTTGCTGTATTATCACATTTTATAAAGTTAAATCATTTCTCTTACATGCTGCCGTCCGTTTGTTTATTTCCAGTCCCTGCGCAGAGAGCGAAGGGGTCAGTCTTGGGCTGGTTCTTCCTGGTCGCTGGTTGATGTGGGCCAGAGCTTGCTGTGCCCCCCAAAACTAAGGCAGGGACAGACAAAGAAAGCATAGCCGGGCACTTGCAGCTCGTCGCAGTGTCCCTTGAGGGCCTGCCTGGCAAATTCTTTCCCATTTGGATGCTCTGAGCATGCAGGTGTGGACAGTTTGGTCAGTGCCGTCTATTGGGACCGCCCCCTAACATTGCCCTGCGGGGCAGGGGATCTGGAGTCGAGTCCTTGTCCTGCCCCTAATGAGCCAGTAACCTGAGGTGAGGGTGAGAGATGGAGATGGGGAAGCAGCGTGATGGACATGTGGGCCGCCTGGGGGCATAGCCAACTGGCCCCAGTTTCCCCCTTTCGGAAATGAATGGTCTAAGGCTTGAATACCCTCAGGTCTTGGTTGTGTGATCCCGCTGTTTGCTTGTGTTGGGTGAGCAGGACAGCTGAGTCTAAGGAAGCGAAGTGTCCTCTGGTCCTATGCCTCAGGGTCCCAGAGGCTCAGGTCTGGGAGAGACGGTGCTGCTCCTTCTATGTCAGCACCTTCTAAAAGAGCCGCCTGGAGAGAACTCCCAGGGAGCTGTGTCCTCAGCTCGGCTGGCCCTTAGAGTGTGGGTGTGGGACTGTGGGGCGGAGAATCAGTAATTCCCACCCATGACCCAGTCCTGAGGCCCAGTCCAGTAGCAGGCACTTTGGTGCCCCGGCCTTGCCTGGAAGTCCAGGATGGGGGTGTGTGTCAAGGGTCCCCAAGACCCTGTCAGTCTGCCTTTGGAAGGAAAGGGCTCCAGCCATCTCACCTGTTTTCCTGGCCTGGGTGGGGGTCCTAGTGCCCTAGTACCCTGAGAGATCCTAGGACCCACCCGTGGAAACATCCATTTGTCATCCTAGCCATGTCCCCTAGGGACCCTGACATCTTGCTGGCGGGGAAGGGCTTTGCCAGCAGTGGAGACTTGGTTGCCAGGGCAACTGGCAGGAGGCATTACTCTGACTAATGTTACAGGGTTCTCTCTGCTCAGCTCCTGGGTCTGGTTCCTCTGGGACACTGGCAGCCAACACTGCCAGCTGTCACATAAGGACAGTCTGCCCCTAACATTTGTGGGGCATGGGGTGTGAAAACAAGAGGCCTCTCCCCCATCCCTTCTCTTCCCACCCACCCTTTGCTTCATCCTCACCGTGAAGGACTTCCCTTGTGTGAGTGTGGACATTCCAGCCTCACTGCAAGCTCATCATGTATCCGCACCCCCCTCCCCAAACAGCCACCCTTGGCCACCCCTGCACCCAGCACATTGGCAGGGAAGAGGCTCAGGAATATTGGGGAGGGGGGGAGTTCCTGGGTACTGGATTGCGATCTGCAGGGGGCTGTGGATATGTCCTGTTTTTGCACATTTGGGGCACAGTATTTAGCTAATGACACAGCATTATGCCATTTTTCTTGGCCATTTTTCCTCCTATGTCTGTCTCCTTCAGGATCCTTGCAGGACAGGGTTCCAACGTTCATAGATTCTCCAGCCATGATAACCATCTTAATCTTCTCAACGCCTTTCTCAATGCCTCGCTTAGCAGGCACTCTCTCCCCCTGGCCTTCTCCTGTAGGCCCATCCGGGGTGTAGGATGCCTCCAATGTGTTCCTGGATCAATGTCATGTAATTGCCAGATACCTGTGTCCCTGGGGTCATCCTTAAGTGTGTGACCCAAAGGATGGGAGCCATCTCCCTACCCAGCAAGCACCCTAAGGGCACAGAGGTTAAAGTTCATTCTTTCTCGCAGCCGAGACACAGGCCTGCCCACAGCTGCAGACAGTTGCTCCCCACTCCTCCCCACCTGCTCCCCGAGGGGGAGGGAGAAGCCATCAGCCAGGTAGCAGGCGTTGCTTAGGTGGGTTGTTTAGAAACCTGTCTCCGGATGCTGCTGAATTCTAACCCTGTTCAGAATTCTGTGTTCTCTGCTTAAAGCACCTGATCTTACCCTCCTCAGTGTGATGGGACCTGAAATCTAATGGGACCTTCTTGTGGGATGGTTTGCCCTGGGGAAATAGTACTTTCATCACACTATCTTTGAAGTGAGCCATAAGGTTGAAATTCAGCTTCTCACACTGGGAATTCAGATACATTTTTTAAAAGTCTCTGAAAAACAATATAAATGAGCAAACAAAACAGAAACAAGCCCATAAATGCAGAGAAGATTTTGATGGGTGCCAGATGGGAGGGGAGTTAAGGGAATGGATGAAAAAGGGGGTGGACAAATTGCCAGTTATGAAAACAGTCACCAGTATGTAAAATACAGCATCAGGAATATAGTCAGTAATATTGTAATAGCTATGTATGGTGTCAGAAGAGGGGATCACTTCATAAGTCATATAAGTGTCTAATCACTGCTGTACACCTGAAATTAATATAGTATTGTATGTTTCCATAACTCCATGTCTCTGGATCTGTTTTGTTCATTAGATTCCACATATGAGTGAGATAATGTGATACTTGTCTGAAATATTTTTAAAAATTAAAAAAACAACACAATGAAGAAGGAGCTGTTCACATGCAATCTTGACTTAGGTGTTGGAAGTGGACAACAGGGAAAAAATCCCTGAGCCCGTTTGGGGATTTATGAAATGGAAATAGAGACAAGCTTGTAGCTTGGCTGTGATAGCATCACTCTCCCTCCCCTTCCTGTCTTCCCGACACGGACCACGGACGGCACAGGAGCTCAGGCAGGGCTCTGCTTCCAGGGCAGGCGGCGGTGGTCATGAGCGATGACGAGCCCTGGGGACAAAGCTGGGTCAGCTTTTGGTGCCCTTGATGGAGGTGGGACATTCCCAAGAGGGCTTTGTTCCCAGGGACCCAACCTTCTTTCAGAGACAGACTATTTTTAACCCGCGTTTTTGTGATTCTGCAGGACAGCTGTTTCAGGGAAATATGTAGGCCAGTCTGTGATATTTGGAGTCATCGTTTTAAGGTTAAGGAGTGGGATGGGCGAAGAGAGTGAGAATAATTGTGGATTTCCGGAGGCGGTGTCACGGAGTTCTACAACTGCAACTCCAAGTTACTTCAAGGCCACTTTTGAGGGTCTGGAGGGGCTGAGCACATGAACATCTTTTTGTTTCCCTGCACATTAGTGTCCATTTCTGCTGCCTTCAGTCCCCATTTGCCATTTCCAAATTGTGATGCCGACAAGATTGACAACGCCAGGGTCGGAGCACCCTCACAGTGCAGTGGGAGCAAACTCCTTACCGCCTTTCCCAAGGGCACTTCAGTCTTGAATTAAAAAAGGGACTCACCTTTGGATTTAGCATTCCCACCTTTTGTTTATTATTTTTTTAAATTGTGGTAAAATACACATACAATTTAGTTTCTTAACCATTTAAAAATATTTTTATTAATTTCAGATAGGAAGGGAGAAGGGGAGAGAGAGAGAGAGAGAGAGAAACATCAGTGATGAAAGAGAATCACTGATTGGCTGCCTCCTGCATGCCCCTTACTGGGGATTGAGCCTGAAACCCGGGCATGTGCCCTTAACTGGTATCAAAGCCGGGACCCTTCAGTCCCCAGGCTGATGCTCTATCCACTGAGCCAAACCGGCTAGGGCAACTTAGCCATTTTTTGCACATACAGCTGAGTGGAGTTGAGTACATTCATGTTGTTTGTTGTGCAATTGACCTCCAGAACTATTTTTTATCTTACAAAATGGAAACTCTGTCCCCATTGGACATCTCCCATCGGTCCTGTCCTCAGCCCCTGGCTACCACCATTCTACTTTCCGTCTCTGTGATTTTGACTAATCTGGGTGCCTTATATAAGTGGATTCATAAGGTATTTGTATCTTTGCAACTAGCTTATTTCATAAAGAATAATGTCCTCAAGGCTCACCCATGTTGTGACGTGAGGCAGAATTTCCCTTTTAAGGCTGAATAATGTTCCATTGTATGTATATTACCAGCACCCCTACTTTTAGGGATTTATATTAGACAGTCCTACAAATGCCCAAGTAAATGTTCACTGCAGAGTGTCTGGGAGAGTCCAAATTTGGGGACAAGCATTCATCAGGGGCATGGCTGAATACCATGACTGTGGTCTGGGGTTTAGAAAGATCATGTGCCCTTATGGAATAGGGCAAAGGTCAATTTCTCACTGAAAACTCAAGCTAAAGAGGAGCCTCTAAGGTTCAAATCATTTTTGTAAAGTTAAAGTAATTCCAAATTGGTGGTAGTGATCTTGAGTACTCTGTAAGACTTGGACTTTTAAAAATAGTTTGGAGTATCCTGGCTGGTGTGGTTCAGTGGTTGAGCGTTGACCTATGAACCAGGAGGTCACGGTTCCATTCTGGTCAGGGCACATGCCCGGGTTGCAGGCTTGATCCCCAGTGGGGGGTGGGCAGATGACAGACAATCAGTGATTCTCTCTCATTGATGTTTTTACCTCTCCCTCTCCCTTCCTCTCTGAAATCAATAAAAAGATATTAAAAATAGTTTGGAGTATATTTGTGGTCACAAAAAGTAATGAATGTATTTTTAGAAATCAAAATGGAGAGGTGCAGGAGGGTGAATATTTGTTGCTCAAAGAGGTGGTCAGATATGAGCATGCTCCACCCACTCAGGAGTTTACGAAGAGACATGAAGAGGTAGTGTTGTGTGTTCCATGGCGATGATAACGCAGTAGGAGAGGATGCTCTTCTAGGCACCCCTTGATGTCCTTCCCAGGTCTAGCCTGGTCCTCTGCTTCTCATCTAACTGACCCCTCCTGAACTGGTGTGTATCTGCAGCCAGCTGTGAATGAGAGGGATCTCAGCTTCCTAGGTGTCCATCATGTACACCTTGAACTTTGTCTCCTGATCCTTGTGTGCCCTGCTCTTAGTAATCTTGGCTCTAGACCAGTGGTTCTCAACCTTGGCTGCCCATTAGAATCACATCACCTGGGAATCTCTTTAAAATCCTGATTTCTGGGCCTCATCCTCCAGAAATTCTGTTTCTTTGTTATGGGGTGAGGCCACAACACTAGTAACAAAGAAACAGAATTTCCGAAGGATGAGGCCCAGAAATCAGGATTTTAAAAAGATTCCCAGGTGATTCTAATGTGAAGCCAAGGTTGAGAACCACTGCTCTAGACTTACCTAACTCCCTGAGAGCATTATTTCCTTTGAACCTCACAAGTGATGCTATCCTCCTGCTACCTTCCCTGGCTGCTTTCCTGAGCCGTGAAGACACACTCATCAAGCCATGGGGCTCAAGACAATGCCATAGTCACTGCGAGTAAGTGAATGAGACTTCGGTACTGGCTCATTCAGGTGCCACCCCATGAATACTCAATGCCCAGAGAGAGATGCCAGGTCACACCCATCAGACAGATGGAAACTAAGGCTCTGAGAGCTTTAGCCAGCCTGTCCCTCGGGGCACCTCTCCAGCACTGGCCCATCACAGGTAAGTTTGTTTGAACTGTACAGAGACAGAGAGGATGGAAGTTTTCATGAAAATAAAAAACTTTTTTCACTTCTATTCATCAACTTCCTCCTTCCTTTAGGTTTTTTCCAAGCAGATGTCAGGTGTTTCCAGTTTCCTGGAGTCCTTTGGCTATTTGATTGCCCACCTTGCAGGTGCTCACTTGGAAGTGGGAAGGAGGTAGGAGCGTGTTTTTTGTTGCTTTGCACACAGTCCCTTTTCCTGGGTGAGAGCTACAACGGTGA